>NW_006399975.1:4194001-4197789 GCF_000299155.1 Elephantulus edwardii
TGGGGTAATCGGGATGGGTGTGTCAGAGGCAGTGCGGTTGGCGCAGGATAGAGCAGGGTTTAGGGCTGTTGTGCATAGGGTCGCTATGAGTCGGAAACGTGCATAGGGTCGCTATGAGTCGGAAACGACTCGACGGCACATAACAACAACAACAATGTAATTATGTAGTTTTCAATTATTTCTTAATATCGGTATGTTTATGTTACTTAATACTGAACAGAACAGTGTGACTGTATTTGTATTTATTGTCTTTATATTCAAGGCTTTTCTAATAAGTTGGTGTTATCTCAGTGATTAAAAGACTCATTGGAAGTTTTATGTTGAAGTAGCTGAATAGTCACAATTTTAGAGTTGACAGTGTCATCACTTGATTCATCTTACAACAAATATTTAGCAATTATCCATTTCTGTAAGTCTTTTCTCCAGAGAAGAATCCCCTGTAGCAGCTGAGGGGACAAGCAGAAAGAGGGAAAAAGAGATAGTCCTAAGGTTTTACAACTGGTGTTGCTCAGATCTGATCAGTCAGAACAGCTGGCAGGCAGAAGGGCTGGAGTAAATCCTCTGGATGCCAGGTGTTATCGCCTTGGCTGTCAGAAGTGATAAAGAAGCCAGGTGAGTAGGTGTGGAAGAGCGAAGGCCATACCACAGAAGGTCAGCTGAGTGACTGCTTGGGATACAGGAGGTGAGACAGAAAATAGACACGGCAACTAGAATTTTTCAGATGCCTGAGAGAATTGACCTCAGGGTTTCCCTGTCAGTTTCTAAGCCTAACTTCCTCTTTCAGGTACAACATCTTCCCCTCTTACTCTCTAACCCCCTTTTATTCTTTTTTCCAGCTAATTTATCTTTTTGTTGTGTGTGAGAATAGGTGGGATGAATAAATATGTGGGGTAGAGGTGAGAATATAATCACTCCTTATAAAGAATTTCAAATTGTACTCATGGTTCCCACCTCCTGTCCACCATATTCCAGATACAACTGTCTGACTTCTGGCATGAATGGTTACTACAATTAGCATGAAGGAATTCACACCTGTCTTTCTTCATTTCTGTGTGCACATATTATAGTGATTTATTATGCTCTTTTTATTGGAAATAACATTTTGTTTCTGTTTCTTATTCTGCTTATTGCTTTTGGAGTGATTTTCAAGAAAAAATTAGAGTGAAACAGAAATTTTACTACACTGTCTTGAAACTGGAGCAAGTCACCCTAAGATCCTAAACAGACTTGGCTATAGAATGTTCTTCTCTTTTTTTAGACTTGTTCAAGTAGATACTTTTTTTTTCTTCAACAACTAGATTTTGAGAAAAGTTATCATCCCAAATCAAACAAGTGATTTACATCTACCAGCTGCTCTGAGTGAGAAAGACAGTCTCCTCCTGTGCAATTTATTAACTCTGAAAATCAGCTGGAGGGTCCGCTATGAATCAATTCTGACTTAATGGTACATAACAATCCCCACCACCAGATTACGAGCTTGCTAAAAGCAGGCTGAATGTATCTTCTTAAGAGCCTAGAATAGTGCACTTTATGAACAAAATATAGCAAAAACATTAATAGGAAATAAAAATTTTCATCTTTTCTTAATCTCATTTTTTGTAAATTCTTTTTCTGTAAAGGATACAGACTTGACAGGATTATGTTTTGTGAAGTTAAATAAACAAATATTCGGCTAGTCTTTAGCTTAGTTCTAAAAGCCATGAGAATCCAAAAGAAAAAACAAACAAAAACCCCAAAAGCTCATTCAATGTCCTCAAGGAAGTTACAATCCTTTTTAGTTACTGTAACTAATAAAGACTATAAAACAGTGCTTTATTAAATATTGCCTATTTCACAATAGAAATTCAGAACTAGAGGGATCATTTGAATATAGAATTCTATAACTGAACCATAGTTTCCTGTGTGTGTTTCCTTTAGATAGCCGTACCTTTGCAAGGGTAATATTTTCTCAGAGTTAGCCTACCACTTTCAATTTTCATGGGTGATGTTTAAGAGTCAGGTCTCCTGAGAAAAGCAAAATACTATTTAACGGCAACAATTCTCTTGACCCCTTGAAACAATCGTCACCATCCAGTTTGCATCTTCATTAGAATGCAATATTTATAACTTGATAAATGCTTCCATATACTCCTAATGGCTCTGAGTTACCTTCATCAATAAATCAGTTAATCCAGCCTGCACTTCAGAAATTCTCCTCAAGTGTTTATTAGTGACAAGCCATTTGCCAAGGTGGCAAAAGCTCATAAATTCAACTTTTATTGGTACACTTAATTGCTTTCCTAAAGCTTTGAGGATACTGTTAGATTCTTGAAGACTTTTCTAGGTCTATTTTGCTATTGAAGATGGATATGAAGATGGACAATTAGAGAGATAGTTGTTTGGTCATCAATTCATTCTTTCCAATCTCTTATTTGTTGTCAGGCTCTTCATTATGAGGCACAGTTATTTATGTATATAGACAGGGAGAAAAAACAGATAGGTCTTCATAAATAACCAAGTTTGATTAAAAAATCAATCTTAAATTATGTCAATGGTCAAGATATGAATAATGAGGTATGATTTTTTTAAATATTTCAATACTCCACATTAGCAATCTTCATTTGTCAGTAGCACCATTTGTATTGAATACATCTAATTTTCAGATAAATGATCTTTTCTTGAAATATGATATTAAACATTTAACTGAGAAGTGATAGGTAGTTAAATGAACAGACAGACAAAGAAGTTCAATCTTGGAGGGTAGAAGCTTAGTCTCTTGATGCAGAAAGATTTTTATTTACCTTCAGGTTTACTGCTTACTAAATGAGTCATTAAGTTACTTTTTGTTTCCAGAACCTAACATGCCAGTTTAGAAAATGAACATAATACTAGTATCTCAGAAAGAGGTGTCCAATTACAGAATGCACATTTAGTACATAATCTTGGCATATAGAAAGTGCACAGTAAATGTTAACTCTGTAAAATAGCTTTGTGTGCCTCTTCTCCCCTACCAAAGCAAACATACACACCAATCCTTATCAAATTGCTTGATGCTCAGAAAGCAGGTATCTTCTATACTCCCTGAACCACTGAAGTAAAGGCCTAAGGGAACGTAGGAATCTTTTCATCACATATAAAATTGCTTGAGCTGTCTGTAACCTCATTTGTCACTTTCCCAACTACTATAATTTCTGCCTATCCAAAAGTTCTAAGTTCCTTTTATGCATCATTCTGTGTCTTACCCCTGTGTCTTTATACAAGTGCCCTCTGACTTGTACCTTTTTTATTTCTTGCCTGGAAAATGCCTACAAATTTTTCAAGAACCAGTTTCAAGTCCTTTCTCTCAAATCAATCAAATCTTATCTACCCAGTAGAATTAGTCACTGCCTCTAAAAGCCCACTCAACAGTTGTGTATGCTTCTAATCTAGTTATCTTTCAGGAGTTCTGGTGGGGTTGTCCATAGGGAGCTGTGCTATTAAACCAAAGGTATTATCTCTCTGGCATTTGGAATCCACCATGAGCTCTACTAGAGAAAGACAATCTCCCAACATGTGATTTACAGCCACAACCTGGTGGCAGATACAACTCAGAACAACAGAGAGCTAATTCTTTCTGTTACTACTCAATGAATTTGTTGAAGTCTTGTACCATGTATGATTCATCTCCACATTGCTGTCACATAGCATAATAGCTGGCACCAAATAGGAGCCCAGGAAATAATTAATGAGTGACTAAACAAAATATCAATGACACTGTTCTGTAGTTTCCACACTCAGTTGGGTCAACTTTCTTTGGAATGGGAACAAAT
>NW_006399975.1:4201819-4204978 GCF_000299155.1 Elephantulus edwardii
CTGGTTTAACCCTTTCCAAGACAAATCTCTTTGTTTTCCTAGCAGTCCATGGTATTCCAACACTCTTCTCCAGCACCACAGCTCAAAGGCATCAATTATCCTTCTATCCTCCTTGGTCATTGTCCAACTCTCTGATGCATAACAAGTGATTGCTAAGACCATAGCCTGTGTCAGATGCACCTTAGTCTCCAGAGAGACACCATTGCTCTTCGGTACTTTGGAGAGGTCCCTAACAGCAGACTTTCCCATGGCAATGCGCTTTTTAATTTCCTGGCTGTTGGTGCCAAGACTGTTGACTACAGAGCCAAGCAAATTACAGAAGAAAAATTGATGCCTTTGAACTCTGGTATTAGGAGAGTACCACCAAGATAAAAGATATCTTGGGTTTTTTTTTCAGAACGTGTTTGTCACCAGAATACAGGTGTTGGTGAATACCATTGGAAAATGGGAAGAGAGATAGCTCACATCAACATTGTTGTTACTGGACACATAGGTTTGGGCAAGTCTATCACCTGATCTTAAAATGGTGGGATGGACAAAAGGGCCATTGAGAAATTCGAGAAGGAAGCTGCTGAGATAGGAAAGACCTCCTTCAAATATCCCTGGATGTTGGATAAATTGAAAGCTCACTGTGAGTGTGACATGACCATTGATATCTCCCTGTGGAAATTTGACCAGCAAGGGCTGTGTGACCATCAGTGATGCCCAAGGACACAGATAAAAAACTTCATTACAGGAACACCACAGGCTGACTGTGCTGTCCTAATTGTTACTGCTGGTGTTGGTGAATTTGAGGCTGGTATCTCAAAGAATGGGCAGACCTGTGAGCATGCCCTTCTGGCTTATGCACTGGGGATGAAGCAACTAATTGTTGGTGTTAACAAAGTGAATTCCATCAAGCTATCCTACAGCCAGAAGAGATACAAGGAAATCGTGGAGAAGGTCACCACCTACATTAAGAAAATTGGCTATAACCCTGACACAGTAGCTTTTGTGCTAATTTCTGGTTGGAATGATGGCAATATGTTGGAGTCAAGTGCTAATATGCCTTGGTTAAAGGGATGGAAAGTCACCTGAAGGGATAGCAGTGACAGTGGAACCACACTGTCTGAAGCTTTGGTTTGCATCCTGCTACCAACTCATCCAACTGATAAACCCCTGTGTCTGCCTCTCCAGGACTGGTGGTACTGATACCATCTCTCACAGTGGAGGCTGGTGTTCTCAAGCCTGGCATAGTGGTCATATGCCTAGTTAATGCTATCACTGAAAAAAAGTCTGTTGAAATGCACCATGAAGCTTTGAGTGAAAATGTTGGCTTCAATGTTAAGAACATTTCTGTGAAAGATGTTCGACATGGCCACATTACTGGTGACGGTAAAAATGACCTACCAATAGAACTATCTGGCTTCACTGTTCAGGTGATCATCTTATACCATCCCGGCCAAATCAGTGCCGGATATGCACTGGTGCTGGATTGTCATATAGTTCACATTGCTTGTAAGTTTACTGAGCTCTAAGAGAAGATTAATGGCTCTTCTAGTAAGAAGCTGGAAGATGGCCCTAAATTCTTGAGTTTAGGGCTGTTGTACATACGGTCGCTATGAGTCGCAAGCGACTCGACGGCACATAACAAACATCAATGGACTCGAGTGTGTCAGAGATTGTGAGGTTGGTGCAGGACAGCACATGGTTCATACTTATTATTTATACAGTCTCTGTGATGATAGTAAAAAAGGAAGATAGAAAGAAAGGAGGATACTAAAACAGAAGGACAGAAAGAAAAGAGGATAGTAAAAAAGGAGGAAGAAAGAAAGGAGGAGAGTCAAAAAGGAGGATAAAAAGAAAGGAGGATAGTAAAAAAGAAATGCAGAAAGAGGAGGAGAGCAAAAAAGAGGATAGAAAGAAAGGAGGATAGAAAAAGGATGAGAGAAAGGAAGAAAGAGAGAGAGAGGAAGGAAGGAAGGAAGGAAGGAAGGAAGGAAAGAAAGGAAGGAGGGAGGAAAAGAAAGAGAGAAAGGGGGGAGGAGAGGAGAAGGAGAAGGAGGAAGAAGGTTAGAAAGAGAGCACAAGACCTGACTCTGTGTCTCCCAAAACCCGACTATGAGCCTAACTAATCTTGACTCTGCACCTAACTAGACCTGACTAGGAATCTAACAAAATTCGACGTTGAGCCTAAATAAGCCAGACTCTGAGCCTAACTAAAACTCACTGTATACCTAAACCCAACTCCTAACCTCATTAAACCCAACTCCAAGCCTAACTAGGCATGACTCTGAGCCTAAGTATGCCTGATTTCAAGTCTAACAATACTCAACTTTGAGCTTAACTAAGTCTGATTCTGAGACTAACTAAATCTCACTGTATACCTAAGCCCAACTCCTAACTAAATCTGACCCCAGTCTGATCCTAATTAGGCCTGACTCTGAGCCTAGCTAGACCTGACTCCAAGCCTAACTAGGCCTGACTCCAAGTCTACCAGAACTCTACACAGAGCCTAACTAAGCCTGACTCTGAGCCTAACTAAAACTCACTGTATACCTAAGCCTAAGCCCTAACCTCATTAAGCCTAACTACAAGCCTAACTAAGCCTACTCTGAGCCTAACTAAGCAGCAGTAAGACTTCTAGGATACAGATTTCCTCCTATGGCATGAACCACTCTATGGATGCTGTGGTCATCTTATCCTAGAAGAGAGGAAAGGGAAAGTATAGGGGAAGGGAAGGGGGAAGGAGGGAGGGAGAAGAGAGAGAGAGAGAGAGAGAGAGAGAGAGAGAGAGACTGACTTGACTCCTCGTCTAAAAAAACTCGACTCTGAGGCTAACTAAGCCTGACTCTGAGCCAAACTAAATATGACCATATACCTGAGCCAACTTCTAATCTAACTAACCGTGAGTCCAAGTCTAACTAGGCCTCATTCTGAGCCTAAATAGGCTCTACTTTATCCCTAACTAAGCAGCACTAGGCCCAACTCTGAGCCTAGGTAGGCCTGACTGTGAGCCTAACTAAGCCCTACTCTGAGCCTAACTCAACAGCAATAAAACTTCTTGGATGAAGATTTCCTCCAAAGATATGAACCACTCTATGGAATCTGTGGTCACAGGAGAGGGGAAGAGAGGGGAGGGGAGGGGAGGGGAAGAGGAAAATAGAAGGGGAGGAGGGA
>NW_006399975.1:4205078-4208414 GCF_000299155.1 Elephantulus edwardii
GGAGGGAGGGAGGGAGGAAGGAAGGAAGGAAGGAACAAGGAAGGAAAAAGTGTTCCAGAAAATAATTTTGAGTAATTAATCCTTCTATACACACACATTTTATACCATGATTAAGAAACTCAAAGGCTTTCCTTCAATTATTTTTAGCTAATTAGACTAGTTTGAGTGGGCTAAAAAAAAGGATACTATCTTTGTTCCCATGTGTTTCATTTAGCATTTTAACCATACCAGCAATTAATACCAAACTAAATACCAAAAAAACCCCAGGTCAAAAATATCTGAAATATTTCATTAGTTGTGCCACTCCATCATTTTCAATGTTAACTGTTCCTTTTCCCTAAACCCCACCCTGAGGCCTAAACCTCATAGCTCGCATCATCCTCACTCAGTTACTGAGCCCATTGTTGTAGTCACTGGGTTAATCCATCTCTTTAAGATTCTTCCTCTCCTTCACCAACCCTTTACCTTTCTAACCATGATGTCCTTTTCTAAGGAATAGCTTCTCCTAGTAGCATTCTCAAAGTATGTGAGATAAAGCTTTGTAATCTACCCCGCCCCCCACGGGATAGCAGAAATTCAGTTTCCCACTACCACAAATTATGCAGGGCTTAGTCATCTTTGGCACTTTCTTCAAGACCTGTTTCTTATTTTGGCAGTCCATAGGCTATTCAGTACTCTTCTCCAACACCTTAGTTCAAAAGCATCAATTCTTCTCTCATCCTTATTCATTGTCCAGCTCTCAGATGCATAGCAAGTCATTCAAAGACTGCTGCTGGCACACCTTAGTCTTCAAACTGGCATCCTTGTTTCTAAGCAATTTGGAGAGATTTCTGACAGTAGACTTTCCCATTGCAATATGTCTAATCTCCTGACTTCTGGTACAAATGACATTGGTTGTGGATCTGTATAAGATGAAGTTGTTGACAATTTCAATCTTTTCTCCATATATCATAGTGTTGCTTATCAATCCATTCATGAGTTTTGTTTTCTTGACATTGAAATGTAATCTATATTGAATAATGTAGTGGCTTGACAATGAGATGTAATCCATGCTGATATTCTGCAGCAAGCATTAGAAGTCCTGCTCATTTTCAGCCAACATATTGTGTCAACTGCATAGCACAGGTTGTGGATGAGTCTTTGTCCTCTAATCCTGATGCTGCCTTTTCCTTCATAGAGTCTAACTTCTTGAATGACTAGCTCAACATACAGAGTGAATAAGAATGGAGAAAGGACCGAGCCCTGATGCACATCTTTCCTGATTTAGAGTATTTCCTTGCTCTTTTTGGATAGTTGCTTAGTCTAGGTATAGGTTTCATATGACCATAATTACATGCTCTGGGCTTCCCATTCTTCTCAATGTTAAACATAATTTGTTATGATCTGCACAGTCAAATGCCTTTGCATAGCCAATAAAGCACCAATAGTCAATTTTCTGTATTCTCGATGTTTTAGGCCAGGATCTATCTGATATCAGCAATGATACCGCTGATACTAGGACCTTTTCAGAATCCAGCTTGAACCTCTGGTTCTAGCCTCTGAAATCTGCTGGAAGATCTGAGTGGGTTCTGACTTGAAGATATGTAACAATTACAATCCTAAGATTACTATTATAATTCATTAGGCAGTCTTTATTTAAGTTTAAGTTTGAGGTAAAAGAATTCCCAGCCAGAGGATTAATATTCTCTAGCTTTATCATGCTCTTCCTTGAGTGACTTTCTATGACTCACTATCAGCTGTTTGAGAATCTGATTTAAACTCAGCATTTTACCAAGATCTTAGGAAGACTTCAGAATTACTTGTAACAGTTGGCATTAGGTTTCTAGAAAATTATTTTGCATTGTTGAGTTATTTTCCCCTGAATTGGAGAATCAATCTTTAATGATTCAGGGAAAAATTCCTGAGTAGTGATTGCATTGTGTAGTATGAACCTGTGGTTCTGTCTTATGGTGGTTAGTGTTCAGTCTATGTGTCCAAAGAATTCTAATTATATACTAGAAGACGCTGAAGGCACAATACTACTTTATAGGATGGAAATATGGGTATTTTTCATTGATATTTTAATGAAAGTTTATAAAGAACTTGGATTTCCATTCATTCATTTTTGCACATTTTCCTCCTTGCTCCCTAATGCCTCAGTTCACTTTTTCTTTGGAAAAAAAGTTCTTTCATTGTTATAGAAATATGAGTGTTTTGATGTTATCAGTGTTGTCTCTCTCTCACACACACAAATCTATAAATGCTAACATATTCTTCACATTTAAATTTATAATAAAAACTATAAGGAGAGAGGTGAATGCAAGCTCTGACATAAGGTCATGAGGGAAAGTTTAGTGCAAGAAGTGATATTTTATTAGGTCAGAAATGTGAAATAAAATCAAGTGAGGACAGAAAAGACATTTCATAATGGACTTAGATGAGGAAATGCAGAACTCAGACAGTGACTATTTCATTCATAATATAATATTTTAAATTTTTGGAAACAGGAGTGGCATCCACTTCCTAAACAACATGCCTCCAGAAACTCTATGAACTTTGATAAATGTCAATAGTTATAGAGAGGCTTCAAGCCTTTTGTTCATAGGGCCATTGTGAGTCATACTTGACTCAAAGGCAATCAACAACATTTTATAACTTATCCAATTCCAAAAGAAAATGGGAAGAATCCCAAGCCAAACAAAAAAACAATTAAAAACCACAAAACTACTAATATAAATTAAAAAAATGTTGTTGAGTACAATTGAGTTGGAACCAACACATAGCTGACCCTCCAGCAGATTTTCAGAAGCTGTCAATCACACAGGAGGAGATTGCCCATTCTTCTCCCACAGAACAACTGATGGATTCAAACCACTTGCCTTCAGGTTTGCAGTGCAGTTTCTTACTACTAGGTCACCAAAACTCCCTTTTAGAGTGTTAAATTATAGAGTAGAATATTGGCCTTACATTTAGCATTGAATTACATGGCAATAAAGAAAATATAGGGCACATAAGATAAATTAAAGTCTTATAAATTCTTCAGGTGAGAAAGGATACTGTGTATGGGCACAAATATATGGCATCTAAAAGGTGCTGAGCAGTGTAACAGGTTTTATGGGTTTTTGGGGTTTTTTATTATTAAAATTTATTAGTTTTCATGAAAATTTACAGAAATTTTGGGTTTTCATTCATTCATTGTTGCACTGTTTTCTCCAACCTCATCCCCAGTTCGTTCTTCTTCCCCGCCCCCCAATGTCTGTTTAATTGTCCAATTGCCACAGTGCTTGTCAAAGTCAGTTCTGATTAATCTCCTTTGTCGGTGTGTCCTTTGCCATTCCCTATCACTCCTCCCTGAGA
>NW_006399975.1:4210374-4221114 GCF_000299155.1 Elephantulus edwardii
ACACACACACACACACACACACACACACATACACACAGTTTGTTTGATCCAATGGGTAATAGGGAAGTTTTACATTGTTTTCTACGGGGAATGTGGTCTTTTGGAGGAGACTATGACCTATGGGAATTTGAGGAAGTAAAACTTACAGTGTCTCAACTTTCCTCAAATTGTACATCAAACTATACTGATTGAATTAAAATGAGAGACTTTCTCCCTATTGGCAAGAAATACTTTTTGAAATGTGCCTGAGAAAGGGTAAATTTTCCCAAGAGCCTGATATGCTTCTGTTAGCATTAACAGCAAGCTGCTCTATCCAGAAAAGGTAAAGATAGCTGTGAGATTGAGCCTAATGAGCATGTAATGAAAAATAAATACAAGGATTTTTTTACTTGCTTAATAAATGTCAAATGATCATGGAAATAATTGTCATTGCTGTACTTGAGAAAATTCCATTGATGCATCTTCTTGCCTCTCTTTTCCTACAGAACGGCCAAAGGACCACATCTTAAACAATTAATTGATAAATGACTTCATTTTATTTCTTAAAACTGGCTAATGCTTAGTGATGAGGATTTTGAAATTCATTGCCTTCTTTCTTTTTTATTCGCAAGCATTGGAATAGAAGTTGGACTCATTACTTATAAAAGTAGCTCAAAAGTTGCTGGTGGGTGTTAATGTGACAGGACCATGAAACAGAATTGAACTTTCTAAACAGCAGACAACTAGATAAGGCAAAAATAAATCTCATATAAGTTAATTTTTTCACCAAGAAAATTGGCAGTAGTACTAGATATGAAACTGTGGAACTCACCCTAAACTAGGGTGATCCACTATGTAGAGAGTAGTGGTGTAGCCTAAAAGTTCACCTTGCTGGCAGGTCAAATCCACCAGAGTCTCCAAGAGAGAAAGACGGTCAATCTGCTCCCATTTGATAGTCTTGAAAATCTGCGACAGGGAAGCCTGTGATTTAATTTGACTGCAATGAAAGCAGTATGACATTTAAGCTCAACTTTTACCACCTTACTGATTGCTTTCTATGGTTTCAAAGAAGCATCTCATATTGAGGTTTTTACACAGCTGGAGATAGGAATAAGGAAACCTGACAGTGCTGTGGTTAAATTCTTAACTGCTAATAAAAATTTGAAAGTTCAAACTAAAAAAAAAAACATTGAGAGTAAGTTATGGCAGTCTACTTCTATACAGATTTAGAGCCTTGGTAACCCTCTAAGGAAATGACTACTCTCTCGTGTAGGGCTGCTGTACATTGAGTTTGTGACAATGAGTTTGGTTTAAGTTAAATGATAAGAAAAATTCTTTCAAAGTGCTGGTTTTGTAATATTTTCAAGTGGCTAAATTATGTGAAATCAAAATGTTCCCTAAAAGCAAGGATTCTGAAGCTTCATCTTACATACTTTGGGCATGTTACCAGGAGGAAAGACATCATGCCTAACAAAGTAGTGTCAGTCAAAAATGAACCCCTCAGCAAGAGGGTGACAAATTCACTCCAAAAGTCCCCTTGAACACAACAACAATGGTAAGAATGAGGCAGGACTGGCAATGTTTCATTCTGTTGTTGTTGTGTGCCATCGAGTCACCTGTGACTTATAGCAACCTTATGTACAACAGCCCTAAACCCAGCCCTATCCTGTGCCAATCTCACTGTCTCCAACACACCGACCCCCATTACCCCAGTTACTGAATCAATCCACCTCATAGAGGGTCTTCCTCTCCTGTGCTATCCCTCCACCCTCCCAAGCATGATGCCCCTCTCCAAGGAATGGTCCCTCCTTGCAACATGTCAAAAGTGTGTCAGATGAAGCTTCAGAATTTTTGCCTTCAGGGAGCAGCTTGGTTTAACCCTCTCCAGGTTGAACATGCTCGTTTTCTCAGCAGTCCATGGTATATTCAATACTCTTCTCCATCACCACAGCTCAAAGGCATACATTATATGTTTCTGTCAAGTATTGGGTATGCTCACTTAGGGGCCCAGTCCTGCTTAGTTAGGCTCAACTTAGGGCTTAGTTATGCTCAGAGTGAGCCCTAGTTAGGCTGGAAGTCAGACTTAGGCGTTGGGCTTAAGTATACAGTGAGATTTAGTTAGGCTCAGAATCAGGATTAGTGAGGCTCAGAGTCGATTTTAGGGAGACTCAGTGTCAGGTCTTGTTCTCTCTCGATTTCTTTCTATCATTCTTCCTTCTTTCCTTCCTACCAACTTCCATCCTTACTTCTTTTCTTCCTTCCTCACTCCCTCCCTTTGTCCTTCTGTCCCTCCCTCCCTCCTTCTCTCCCTCTCTCCCTTCCTCCCTACTTCCCTCCTCCCTTTCTTCTTTCTTTCCTTTCTCTCATCCTTTTTTACTACCCTCTTTCTTTATTACTATCCTCCTTTGCTTCTATCCTCCTTTGTTTTATCCTCTTTCTTTCTATGTTCCTTTTTAACTATCTTCATTTCTTTCTATCCTCCTTTTTTACTATCCTCCTTTCTTTCTCCTCCTTTTATTCTCCTCCTTTCTTTTTATCCTCCTTTTTAATTATTCTCTTTTCATCCTCTTTTACTATTCTCCTTGCTTCCTCTCATCCTTTTTTACCATCCTTTCTTTCTATCCTCTTTTTAAACTATATTCCTTTCTTTATATCCTCCATTTTTACTATCATCCTTTCTTTCTATCCTCCTCTTTTACTATCCTGCTCTTTTTATCCTCCTTTTTTACTATTTTGTTTACTTTCTATCCTGTTTTCTCTATCTCTCTTTTCTCCCTCTCTCAGTCTCTTCTCTTCTCTTCTCTTCTCTTCTCTTCTCTTCTCTTCTCTTCTCTTCTCTTCTCTTCTCTTCCTCTCTCTCTTTTTTTGCCTCCAATACTATGGCCAATTCGTCCATAGGAGGGTTTATGTCTTTGAAGGAAACCATCCTAGAAGTCTTACTGCTGTATAGTTAGTCTCTGAGAATGACCTAATTAGGCTCACAGTGAGGCCCAGTTAAGCTTCGAGTCAGGCACAGATAGGTTAAGACTAGGGCTTAGGTATACAGTAAGACTTAGTTAGGCTCAGAGTCAGACTTAGTTAAGCTCAGACTCGAGTTTTCTTAGACTCGGAGTAAGGCTTCCTTGGGCTCAGAATAGTGCAGAGTTAAGCTTGGAGTCGGGATTAATGAAGTTAGGAGTTGGCCTTAAGTATACAGAATGAGTTTCAGTTAGGCTCAGTGTCGAGTTTTGTTAGACTCAGTGTCAGACCTAGTTAGGCACGAAGTCAGGCCTAGTTAAGCTTGGAGTCAGTCCTAGTTAGGCTCAGAGTCAGGCTTACTTACAATCGGACTGGGTTCTAGTGCTGCTTACTTAGGCTCAACCGAGGGCCTAGTTAGGCTAAAAGTAAAGCCTACTTAGGCTCGGAGTCAAACTTAGAAGTTGGGCTTAGGTACACAGTGAGATTTAGTTAGGCTCAGAGCTCTCGATTTCTTTCTTTCTATCCTTCAACCTTTCTTCCTACCACCTTCATTCCTTCTGTCCTTCTTCCCTCCTCCCTCCATCCCTCCCTTCTTCCCTCCCCCTCTGTCTCTTTCTTTCCTCTTTTCTTTCTGTCATCCTTTTTATCCTCCTTTTTACTATCCTCCTTTATTTCTATCCTCCTTTTCTACTATCCTTCTTTCAATCTCTCATCCTTTTAACTATCCACCTTTCTTTCTATTGTTTTTTACTATCCACCTTTCTTTCTATACTTTTTTCTATCCTCCTTTCTCCCATCCTTTTTTACTATACTCCTTTCTATCCTTCTTTTTTACTATCCACCTTTCTATCTTCCTTTTTTATTATCATCCTTTCTTTCTATCCTCCTTTTTACTATCCTACTTGCTTTCTCTCATCCTTTTTTACTATCCTCCTTTGTTTTTATCCTTTTTAACTCTCCTCCTTTCTTTCTCTTATCCTTTTTACTATCCTCCTTGCTTCCTTTCATCCTTTTTTACAATCCTTCTTTCTTTCTATCCTCCTTTTTATATGTCCTCTTCTTTATAACTTCCTGGTTTACTATCATCCTCTCTTTCTATCCTCCTTTTTTACTATGCTGCTCTCGTTTTCTCCCTATCATTTCTCTCTCTTCCTCTCTCATTTATTTTCTCTCTCTCTCTCTCTCTCTGTCTCTCTGTCTCTCTCTCTCTCTCTCCCATCACTCTCTCCTCTCCTCTCTTCTTCCTCTTCCTCTTCCTCTCTCTTTTTTATACCTCCAATACTATAGCCAAGTTATCCATTAGAAGGTTTTATGTCTTTGGAGGAAATCTTCATCCTAGAAGTCTTACTGCTGCTCTATAGTTAGTCTCTTAGAATGGCATAATTAGGCTCAGAGTTAGGCTTTGAGTCAGGCTTAGATAGTTTGGGTCTAGGGCTTAGGTATACAGTGAGAGACTTGTTAGGCTCAGAGTCAGGCTTAGTTAAGCTCAGATTCGAGTTTTGGCTTCATTAGGGTCAAGGTTGTTGTTGTTGTTGTTGTTGTTGTTGTTGTTAGGTGCCATCGAGTCGTAGATGACTCATAGTGACCCTATGAACCAAAGGACTGAGAACTGTTCATACATAGAGTTTCCGGAGGCAAGCCATTTCAGAAGTAGATACCACTCCTGCTTCCAGACTTGTTTTAGTTGGTAAGCTCCAGCAAACGCTGTCTACCATGAGTGACCATTACTACGTTTGGCATATCAGTGTCCCAGTGTTCAGCATCACAGCAACCACGAGTTAGCTCTGTACAGCAATGCACAGACCAGTGCTATACGACCTAGAAGAATGTTTGACAGAAAAACAATTGGAACCCTGAGAGTCACAGATTAAAATCATCTATCTTCGGCTTGGTTAGGCTCAGGGTAGTGCCTAGTAAAGCTTTAAGTTGGGTTTAATGACATTAGCAGTTGGCCTTAGGTATACAAAGAGAGTTTTAGTTAGGGTCAGAGTCAGGCTTAGTTAGGTTCATGATCGAGTTTTGTTAGACTCGGTGTCAGGCCTAGTTAGGCTCAGAGTCAGGCCTAGTTAGACTTGGAGTCAGGTTTACTTACTATCAGAGTGGGGCCTAGTGCTGCTTACTTAGGCTCAGTATAGGGACTAGTTAGGCTCAAAGTGAGGCCTAGTTAGCATGAAATCAGACTTAGGTAGGCAGTTGGGCTTAAGTTTACAGTGAGAGTTAGTTAGGCTCAGAGTCAGTCTTAGTTAAGCTCAGACTCGAGTTTTGTTAGACTTGGAGTCAGACCTGGTTAAGCGTGGGGTCAGGCCTAGTTATGCTCGGAGCCAGGCTTAGTCATGCATAGAGTTGAGTTTTGCTAGACTCGAGGTTTGGCCTAGTTAGGTGTAGAGTAGTTCCTAGTTTAGCTTGGAGTTGAGCTTAGTGAGAGTAGGAGTTGGCCTTAGGTATACAGTCAGATTTAGTTTAAAAAAAAAAAAGCCAAGGCTTACTTCTGTATATTTCAGCTTGGACTATGACCTAAGGTCATAGTCAAGCCCAGTTAGGCTTCAAGTCACCGTTAGAGAAGTTACCATTAGGGCTTTTTAATTTTAACAAAACCTTATGGGTAATCGTTTTCAATGATGTTTCCAACAGTACCCTGTTCAAGTGGAAGTCGTTTCCTTTAAAGTACACAGGTTGAATCGCTCCCACACCCACCCAGGGCCTCACTCCAGACCCGAGAGCTCCTGCTGGGTTGGGGAGAAGTTTGGAGAGGGACACATACGAGGGTGAATGGGGTGCTTCCCCAGCGATTCCCACAGAAATTTTTTTCATGAAAGATCAAAAGCACAAATCAGAAGGGGGAGGAAGAGAATGAGTGATGGACAGCTGACAGCTAAACTAGAAGAGGGACATCCATGTTCAGGCACAAGGGCAGACGCCACAGGGAGAGTAAAATAGTCCCACGTAAGCAAGCCTGCCCTTGAACCCTGGGCTAAGTGGGGTCAGTAGGGGACAGATTTTCCTTCTTGTCCTGGTTTTGCACACATTGTCTTCTCAATAGCAAGGAGAGAAGAAGACCATTAAAATCCTAGCTGAGAACAAAATGAGGGAGTTTCTGATGGGAGGGAGAGACGCTGGGGATTGTGGTTCCCCTCAGTCTTTGGCGGGGTGCACTGTTCTTTGGCAGGGTGAAAGGGTAGCTGCATTGTCTGACTCCCAAAGTCCAGGCTGTGTATAGAAACGTCTGTAGGGGAGTAGGAAAAGAGGCTTTATGTAGCGGCTGAGACCCTCTCCACGCTTGGCAGGGGCCCACAGAGGAGGGGACCGGGGAGAGGAGCCACTTAGAGGCACATATAGTTAGGCTCAGTGTCAGACTTTCTCAACCTCAGAGTTGAGTTTTGTGAGACTTGAAGTCAATCCTAGATAGTCTTGGAGTCAGGGCTAGTAAGGCTCACTGCCAGGCTTAGTTAAGCTTAAGGCCGAATTTGGTTAGACTCAGGGTTGGGCCTATTTAGGTTCAGAGTAGTTCCTAGTTTGGCTTGGAGTCGAGCTTAGTTAGGGTAGGAGTTGGGCTTAGGTATACAGTGAATTTTACTTATGCCCACAGCCAGCCTTAGGCTCAGAGTCGAGTTTTGTTACACTCGAGGTTAGGCCTAGTTAGGTGCAGAGTAGTTCCTGGTTTGGCTTGGAGTTGATCTTAGTGAGCGTTGCAGTTGGCCTTAGGTATACAGTCAGGTTGAGTTAGGCTCAGGTCAGGCTTAGTTAGGCTCAGACTCTAGTTTTGCTAGACTTGGAGTAAGGCCTAGTTAGGCTCAGAGTCAGGCTTAGTTATGCTTAGATTTGAGTTTTGTTAGACTCACGGTTAGGCCTAGTTAGGTGCAGGGTTGATCCTAGCTTGGCTTGGAGTCGACCTTAGTAAGGGTAGAAGTTGGGCTTATGTATACAGTGAGTTTTACTTAGACTCAGAGTCAGACTTGGGCTCAGAGTCAAGTTTTGTGAGACTCGGAGTCAGGCCTTGTTAGGTTCATAGTCGAGCCTATGCGGGCTCAGAGTGGGTCTAGTGCTACTTAGATAGGCTCAACGTAGGACCTACTTAGCCTCAGAGTGAGGCCTACTTAGCCTTGGAGTCTGACTTCATTAGGAGTTGGGTTGAGGTATACAGTGAGAAGTAGTTAGGCTCAGAGTCAGGCTTCGTTAGGATCAGAGTCGAGATTAGGTAGACTCAGAGTCAGGGTGCTTTCATGCTTCCTCTCTACTTGTTCTTTCCTTTATTTTGTCCTGCCTTTCTTTTCTGGTTTGTTTTTTTTTTTTCTTTACATTCTGTCCCTCTTCTTTCTAACGTCCTTTTTTCTACCTTCCTTATTTTCCATCCATTTTTTAATCCTTTCTATCTATCCTTTATTGACTATCTTTCTTTCCTTCAGTCCTTCTTTTTACACTCCTCTTTTTTGTCTTTATTTTTTACTATCCCCTTTCTTCTATCTTACTGTTCCACCATCCCCCTTTCTTGCTATCCTCCTTTTTCACCATCTCCTTTCTTTCACTCCTCCATATTACTATCACCCTTTCTTATATCCTCCTTTTTCACCATCCTCATTTCTTTCTCTCCTTCATTTTTACTATCACCCTTTATTGCTATCCTCCTCTTTCACCATCTGACTTTCTTTCTATCCTCTATTTTTACTATCACCCTTGTGGTTCCCCCTCAGTCTTTGGGGGCAGGGGGGAAGGCGCACTGCTCTTTGGCAGGGTGAAGGGGCAACTGCATTGTCTGGCTCTGAAGTCCAGTCTGTGTGTAGAAAGGTCTGTAAGGGAGTAGGAAGAGCAGCTTTAAGTAGGGGCTAAGACCCTCTCCACACTTGGCAGGGGCCCGCAGAGGAGGGGACACGGGCCAGGAGCTGTTTAGAGGCACATATAGTTAGGCTCAGTGTCAGGCTTTCTGAACCTCAGAATTGAGTTGTGTGAGACTGAGAGTCAGGCCTAGTTAGGTTTTGAGTCAGGCCTAGTAAGGCTCGCTTTCTGGCTTAGTTAAGCTTAGGACCAAGCTTAGTTAGACTCTGGGTTGGGCCTACTTAGGTGAAGGGTAGATACTAATTTGGCTTGGAGTTCAGCTTAGTGAGGTTAGGAGTTGGGCTTAGGTATTCAGTGAATTTTAGTTAGGTCAGAGTCAGGCTTAGTAGGCTCAGAGTTAAGTTTGGTTAGACTCATTGTCAGACCTAGTTAGCTTTGGAGTCAGGCCTAGTTAGGCTCAGAGCCAGGCTTAGTTATGCTTAGAGTCGAGTTTTGTTAGATTCAGGGTTAGGCCTTGTTAGGTGCAGAGTAGTTCCTTGTTTGGCTTGCAGTCTAGCTTAGTTAGGGTAGGTGTTGGCCTTAGGTATACAGTCAGATTTAGTTAGGCTCAGAGTCAAGCTTAGTAAGGCTCAGAATCGATATTTGCTAGACTTGGAGTAAGGCCTAGTTAGGCTCGGAGTCAGGCTTAGTTAAGCTTAGAGTCGAGTTTTGTTAGACTCGTGGATAGGCCTAGTCTGGTGCAGGGTACATCCCAGTTTGGCTTGGAGTCGACCTTAGTTAAGGTAAGAGTTGGGCTTAGGTATACAGAAAGTTTTAGTTAGGCTCAGATTCAGGCTTAGTTAGGCTCAGAGTCGAGTTTTGTGAGGCTCGGAGTCAAGCCTAATTAGGCTCAGGTTGGGCATACGCAGGCTCAGACTGGGCCTAGTCCTGCTTGGATAGGCTCAACATAGGATCTACTTAGGCTCAGAAAGTCCTACTTAGCCTTAGAGCCTGACTTCATTAAGAGTTGATTTGAGGTATACAGTGAAAAGTAGTTAGGCTCAGAGTCAGGCTTAGTCAGGATCAGAGTCAAAATTACGTAAACTCAGAGTCAGGTTGCTTTCACTCTTCATTTCTCTGTTCATTTCTCTGCTTGTTCTTTCTTTTTTCTTCCTTTTGTCCTGCCTTCCTTCCTCTGTTTTTCTTACATTCTGTCCCTCTTTCTTTCTAATATTCTTTTTTCTATCTTCCTTATTTTCTATCCATTTTTTCATCCTTACTATCCTTTATTGACTATATTAATTTCTTTCTATCCTCCTTATTTATACCCCTTTTTATATCTTTCTTTTTTACAATCCCCCTTTCTTCTATCTTCCTTTTTCACCATCCACCTTTCTTTCTCTCCTCAATTTTTACTATCACCCTTTCTTCTATCCTCTTTTTCACCACCCTCCTTTCTTTCTCTCATCTGTTTTTACTATCACCCTTTCTTCTACCCTCATGTTCATCATCCTCCTTTGTTTCTATGGTCCATTTTTACTATCACCCTTTCTTCTATCCTTTTTTACCATCCTCCTTTCTCCCCTCCATTTTTACTATCACCCTTTCTATCCTCCATTTGTACCATCCTCCTTTCTTTCTCACAACCTTTTATTATCCCTGTTTTTCTCTCCTTTTTTTCTATCCTCCCTTCCTTCTATCCTCCTTTTTCACTATTCTTATATCTTTCTTTCCTCCTTTCTCACATATTCTCATTCTCTCTCTCTCTCTCCTCTCTTCTCTCTCGTTCCTTACTTTCTTTTTCTCTCCAGTATGTGTCCTCTGCATCTATGGAGGGTTTGACCTCATTTTATGATACCTCACTCTAGAATCTTACTGCTGGTGGCTAGTGGAAGGAACATATATTTCACTTCCGACTATGGCTTAGTTAGGCTCATAGTGAAGCCCAGTTAGGCTTCAAGTCACGCTGAGAGAAGTTAGGATTTGGACTTTTTATTTTTTTAATAAAACCATATGGGTAATCATTTTCAATGATGTTTCCAACAGCACCCTGTTCAAGTGTAAGGCATGTCCTTTGAAGCACACAGGTAGAATCGCCCCGCTCCCACCAAGGGCCCCACTCCAAGCCTGAGGGCTTAACCTGGGTTGGGGAGAAGTTTGGAGAGGGACATATACAAGGGTGAATGGGGTGTTTCCCCAGCGATTCCCACAGAGCTTTTTTTCTTGAAAGCTCAAAAGTGCAAGTAAGAGGGGGAGGGAGAGAACGAGTGATGGACAGCTGACAGCTAAACTAGAAGAGGGACATCCATGTTCAGGCGCATGGGCAGATGCCACAGGGAGAGTAAAATAGGCAGTCCCACCTAAGTAAGCCTGCCCTTGAACCCTAAGTGGGGGCTAAGTGGGGGCAGTGGGGACGGATTTTCCCTCTTGTCCTTGTTTTGCAGCCTTTGCCTTCTGAATCGCGCAGAGAGAAGAAGGCCATTAAATCCTAACTGAGAAAAAAATGAGGGAGTTGCTGATGGGAGGGAGAGACCCTGGGGCTTGTTGTTCCCCTTCAGTCTTTGGGAGGGGTGCACTGGTCTTTGGCAGGGTGAAGGGGTAGCTACATTGTCTGGCTCCCAAAGTCCAAACTATGTGTTAAAAGGTCTGTAAGGGAGTAGGAAGAGAGGCTTTATGTAGGGGCTGAGACCCTCCCCATGGTTGGCAGGGGCCCATAGAGGAGGGGACAGGAGAGAAGAGCTGCTTAGAGGCACATATACTAAGGTTTAAAGTGAAGCTTACTCAACCACAGAGTCAAGTTTTGCTGTCAGGCCTAGTTAGGCTTTGAGTCAGGCCTAGTAAGGCTCACTCTCTGGCTTAGTTAAGCTTAGGGCCAAGTTTAGCTAGACTCAAGGTTGGGCCAAGTTAGGTTCAGAGTAGTTCCTAGTTTGGCTTGGAGTCAAGCTTACTTAGGGTAGGGAGTTGGGCTTAGGAATACAGTGAGTTTTAGTTAGGCTCACGGTCTGGCTTAGTTACATTCAGAGTCGAGTTTTATTAGACTCATGGTTAGGCCTA
>NW_006399975.1:4221429-4233804 GCF_000299155.1 Elephantulus edwardii
GAGTCAGGCTTAGTTAGGATCAGTAGTGATAAGGTAGTCTCAGTCAGGTTGCTTTCACTTTTCATTTCTTTGTTCATTTCTCTACTTTTTCTTTCTTTATTTTGTCCTTCCTTCCTTCATCTCTTTGTTTTTCTTATGTTCTGTTCCTCCTTCTTTCTAATGTCCGTTTTTCTATCTTCCTTATTTTCTATCCATTTTTTTATCCTTTCTGTTTTTATTACTATCATCCTCTTTCTTTCCTCCTTTTTTACAACTCTCCTTTTTAATCTTTCTTTTTACAACCCCTTTCTTGTATCCTACTTTTTCATCATCCCCCTTTCTTCCTAACCTCCTTTTTCACCATTCACCTCTTTCTCACCTCCATTTTTACTCTCACTCTTTCTTCTATCCTCTTTTTTCACCATTCTCCTTTCTGTCTGTCCTCCATTTTTACTATCATTCTTTCTTTATCCTCCATTTCACCATCCTCCTTTCATCTCTCCTCCATTTTTACTATCACCCTTTCTCCTATCCTCCTTTTTCACCATCCTCCATTCTTTCTATCCTCTATTTTTACTATCATGCTTTCTTTCTACCCTCCTTTTTTACCATCCTCCTTTCTTTTTCTCCTCCATTTTTATTATCATCCTTTCTTCCTATCTTCCTCTTTCACCATCCTCCTCTTTCTCTCCTCTTTTACAGTCCCTCTATTTTTCTCTGCATTTTTTTACTATTATCCCTTCCTTATATTCTCCTTTTTTACTATTCTTCTTTCTTTCCTTTATCTCATATTCTGATTCATATTCCCTCTCTCTCTCTCTCCCCCCCATCCCTCTTTCTCTATACCCCCCTCTTGTTTTTTTCTTTTTTTTTTCTCTCCCGTTTGGTCTCCTCCACATCTATGGAGGCTTTGACCTAATTGGATGTAACCTCATCCTACAAGTCTTACTGCTGGAAACTCTGGTGACTTACGGGCAAGAAGCTGAACTGCAATCACAGAGGCGAGCGGTCCAAATTCAACCGGATACTCTGCTAAAAGAAGAGGGGCAACCTCCTCCTGTACTCTTCACTCACACAAATAATAAAATAAAATTTAAAAAGAAAGAAAGTAATTTTTCTGTATATTTCAACTCCAACTATGGCCTAGTTAGGCTCATAGTAAAGTCCAGTTAGGTTACAAATCACGCTTAGAGAAATTAGGGTTTGGGCTCTTTATTTTTTTTTCTTCACATTTTTTTAAAAATTTATTACTGTTAATGAAAGTTCACAGAAACAGGGTTTCCAGTCATTCATTGTTGCACTTTTCTCCCTGCCCCCCTACCCAGTTCACTCTTCTCCTTAAAAAGTAAAACTCTTTCATTGTTATGCAATCCCTTCCCACAAGTCTACTCCGCTGTGCAGCCTTTATTCTGGACTCCTGTCATGACAATAATACCCAATCATATATCCCTTTTAAACAGTTCTCTCCCCCTCATCTATTTCAATACAGTACAAATCATTCCTCCCTTCCTTCTCTTTATTTTTTATCAAAACCTTAGGGGTAATCATTTTCAATGTTGTTTCCAACAGCACCCTGTTCAAGTGGAGTCACGTCCTTTGAAGCACACAGTTTGAATTGCCTCCCGCCCACCCAGGGCCTCACTCCAGGCCTGAGAGCTCCTCCTGGGTTGGGGAGAAGTTTGGAGAGGGACACATATGAGGGTGAATGATGTGCTTCCCCAGCGATTCTAACAGACCGTTTTTTCTTGAAAGCTCAAAAGCAGAAAACAAAGGGGGAGGGAAAGAACGAGTAATAGACAGCTGACAGCTAAACTAGAAGAGGGACATCCATGTTCCGGCACTGGGGCACACACCACAGGGAGAGTAAAATAGACAGTCCCACCTAAGCAAGCCTGGCCTTGATCCCTGGGCTAAGTGGGGGCAGTAGGGGATGGATTTTCCCTCTTGTCCTTGTTTTACACCCTTTGCCTTCTCAATCGCCCGAAGAGAAGAAGGCTGTTAAAATCCTAGCTGAGAATAAAATGAAGGACTTTATGATGGGAGGGAGAGACCCTGGGGCTTGTGGTTCCCCCTCAGTCTTTGGGTGGGGGGGTGCACTGCTCTTTGGGAGGGTGAAGGGGTAGCTGCATTGTCTGGCTCTGAAGTCCAGGCTGTATGTAGAAAGGTCTGTAAGGGAGTAGGAAGAGAGGCTTTAGGTAGCAGCTGAGACCCTCTTTACACTTGGCAGGAGCCCACAGAGGAGGGGACAGGGGAGAGGAACCGCTTAGAGGCACATTTAGTTAGGCTCAGAGACAGGTTAGTCAACCTAGATGTTGAGTTGTGTGAGACTGGCTTTCAGGCCTAGTAAGGCTTGCTGTCAGTCTTAGTTAAGTTTAGGGCCAAGTTTAGTTAGACTCGGGGTTGGGCCTATGCTGTCAGTTTTAGTTAAGCTTACGGCCAAGTTTAGTTAGACTCGGGGTTGGGTCTAATTAGTTTTAGAGTAGTTCCTAGTTTGGCTTGAAGTCGAGCTAAGTTAAGATAGGAGTTGGGCTTAAGTATACAATGAGTTTTAGTTAGGCTCACAGTCAGGCTTAGTTAGGCTCAGAGTCGAGCTTAGTTAGATTTGTTGTCAGGCCTAGTTAGGTTTGGAGTCAGGCCTAGTTAGGCTCGGAGCCAGGCTTAGTTATGCTTAGAGTCGAGTTTTAGTAGACTCAGGGTTAGGTCTAGTTAGGTGCAGGGTAGATCCTAGTTTTGCTCAGAGTCGAGCTTAGTGAGTGTCAGAGTTGGGCTTAGGTATTCAGTGAGTTTTAGTTAAGCTCAGAGTCATACTTAGTTAGGCTCAGAGTCGAGTTTTGCTAGACATGGAGTCAGGCCTAGTTAGGCTCGGAGTCAGGCTTAGTTAGGCTCAGAGTCGAGTTTTGCTAGACTTGGAGTCAGGCCTAGTTAGGCTCGGAGTCAGGCTTAATTAAGCTTAGAGTTGAGTTTTGTTAGACTCGCGGTTAGGCCTAGTTAGGTGCAGGGTAGATCCTAGTTTGGCTTGGAGTCGAGCTTAGTGAGTGTCAGAGTTGGGCTTAGGTATTCAGTGAATTTTAGTTAGGCTCAGAGTCTATTTTTGTGAGGTTCGGAGTCAGGCCTAGTTAGGCTCGGAATCAGGCCTATGTAGGCTCAGAATGGGCCTAGTGCTGCTTAGATAGGCTCTACATAGGGCCTACTTGGGCTCAGAGTGAGGCCTACCTGGCCTTGGATTCCGACTTCACTAGGAGTTGGGTTGAGGTATACAGTGAGAAGTAGTTAGGCTCAGAGTCAGGCTTAGTTAGGATCAGTAGTGATAAGGTAGTCTCAGTCAGGTTGCTTTCACTTTTCATTTCTTTGTTCATTTCTCTACTTTTTCTTTCCTTTATTTTGTCCTTCCTTCCTTCTTCTCTTTGTTTTTCTTATTTTCTGTCCCTCTTTCTTTCTAATGTCCTTCTTTCTATCTTGTTTTCTATCAGATTTTTAATCCTTTCTATCCTTTATTGACTATCTTCCTTTCTTTCTGTCCTCCTTTTTTACATCTTTTTTACTATCTCCCTTTCTTCTATCCTCCTTTTTCACCATTCTCCTCTCTTTCTATCCTTTTTCACCATACTCCTTTCTTTTTTCCCTCCACGTTTACTATCACCCTTTCTTTATATCCTCCATTTTCACCATCCTCCTTTCTTTCTCTCCTCCTTTTTTACTAACCCTCTATTTTTCCCTCCTTTTTACTATCCTCCCTTCCTTCTTTCCTCCTTTTTTACTATTTTTATGTCTTTCCTCCTTTTCTCATATTCTAATATTCTCTCTCTCCCTCTCTCGTCTCTCTCGTCTCTCTCTCTCTCATCTCCTTTCTTCCTTTCTTTTTCTCTCCAATATGGTGTCCTCCACATCTATGGAGGATTTGATCTCTTTGGATAAAACTTTACCCTAGATGTCTTACTGCTGGAAACTGGTGGCTTAGTGGCAGGAAGCTAACTGCATTCCCAGAGGCAAGCAGTTCATATTCACTGGTTTCTCTGCTAGAGAAGAGCAGGGAACCTCCTCCTGTACTCTTCACTCACACAAATAATAAAATTTTTAAAAATGGAAAGAAGTCTTACTTCTTCATATTTCAGCTCTGACTATGGCGTAGTTAGGCTCATAGTGAAGCCCAGTTAGGCTTCAAGTCACGCTTAGAGAAGTTAGGATTTCGTGTCTTTATTTGTTTTTAAATTTTTTTAAATTTAATATTTTTTTTATTGGGAAAAACATATTGGGGGTACAAGGAGGTGAGGGTTGGGGGCAGAAGGGTGAGGATGGGCCAGGATGCAGTTGCAGAGCTGCACAGTTTGGTCGGTGGGGGGAGCAGGTGAAGGAAATGATGAGGGTCCAGTGGGGACCAGATGCTACAGAGGAATGACAAGCATTTTCCAATAGTAATTAAACCAACTGTCTTATTGATTTGGGAATTAGATGCTGACTCTCTGGCTTCTTCATGCTGAACAGGGGTGTAGATATAAAGGGGGCAAGGGAGGATGCTTTATCACCTTACTGGTGGTCTTGGGTTACAGCTGCTTGCCTTCTTGCTCCTGAGGGCCGCGACGGTTCACCCCGAGCCGGGGGCCAAGCGCAGGCTGCCCCGGGCAGAAGGCCAGGCTCGCCCCAGGCAGAGGGCCGAGGGCAGCCCACCCCAGGCAGAGGGCCGCGATGGCTCGCCCCGAGCTGGGGGCCAAGGGCAGCCCACTCTGGGCAGAGGGCTGCCACGGCTGAAGTAGTCTTTTTTTTAAAAAAGAAGAAGAAAGTGTGTGTGTGTGTGTGTGTGTGTGTGTGTACCGTCAAATTGGATCTGACTGATACAGGAGACTGCCCCTCCTTCTCCAGCAGAGCATGAAGTAGAGTCTGGGTTTTTTTCCCCCCCAGGTGCCTGTCGGGGCCTGGGTTTCAGCTGTCCGGACCACAGCAGTGGGCAACGAGCTTAAAGCCCCTGATGGCTCTGGGCGCTGACTCTCACCAGTGGCTATGGATGAAGTCACAGGCAATTTTCAGCCAGCACCAGGGTGCCTTTATTTCTTATCAAAACCTTAGGGGTAATAGTTTTCAATGATGTTTTCAACCTCACCCTGTTCAAATGGAGTTGCGTCTTTTGAAGCACAGAGGTTGAATCACCCCCGTGCTCACCCAGGGCCCCACTCCAAGCCTGAGAGCTTCTTCTGGTTTAGGGAGAAGTTTGGAGAGGGACACATACGAGGGTAATGGTGTGCTTCCCCAGCGATTCCCATAGAGTTTTTTTTCTTGAAAGCTCGAAAACGCAAATCAGAGGGGGAGGGAGAGAACGAGTGCTGGACAGCTGACAGTTAAACTAGAAAAGGGACATCCATGTTCAGGCACTGGGGCACATACCACAGGGAGAGTAAAATAGGCAATCTCACCTAAGCAAGCCTGGCCTTGATCCCTGGGCTAAGTGGGGGCAGTAGCAGATGGAATTTCCCTCTTGTTCTTGTTTTGCAGCCTTTCATTCTGAAGAAGGCTGTAAAAATCCTAGCTGAGAAGGAGTTTCTGATGGGAGGGAGATACCCTGGGGCTTGTGGTTCCCCCTCAGTCTTTTGGGCTGGGGAGGCGCACTGCTCTTTGGCAGGGTGAAGGGGCAGCTGCATTGTCTGGCTCCCAAAGTCCAGTCTGTGTGTAGAAAGGTCTCTAAGGGAGTAGGAAGAGCGGCTTTAAGTAGGGGCTGAGACCCTCTCCACACTTGGCAGGGGCCTGCAGAGGAGGGGACATGTGCCAGGAGCTGTTTAGAGGCACATATAGTTAGGCTCAGTGTCAGGCTTTCTGAACCTCAGAATTGAGTTGTGTGAGACTGAGAGTCAGGCCTAGTTAGGGTTTGAGTCAGGCCTAGTAAGGCTCGCTTTCTGGCTTAGTTAAGCTTAGGACCGAGCTTAGTTAGACTCTGGGTTGGGCCTACTTAGGTGAAGGGTAGATACTAATTTGGCTTGGAGTTCAGCTTAGTGAGGGTAGGAGTTGGGCTTAGGTATTCAGTGAATTTTAGTTAGGTCAGAGTCAGGCTTAGTAGGCTCAGAGTTGAGTTTTGTTAGACTCGTTGTCAGACCTAGTTAGCTTTGGAGTCAGGCCTAGTTAGGCTCAGAGCCAGGCTTAGTTATGCTTAGAGTCGAGTTTCGTTAGATTCAGGGTTAGGCCCTTTTAGGTGCAGAGTAGTTCCTTGTTTGGCTTGCAGTCTAGCTTAGTTAGGGTAGGTGTTAGCCTTAGGTATACAGTCAGATTTAGTTAGGCTCGGAGTCAGGCTTAGTAAGGCTCAGAATCGATTTTTGCTAGACTTGGAGTAAGGCCTAGTTAGGCTCGGAGTCAGGTTTAGTTAAACTTAGAGTCGAGTTTTGTTAGACTCGCGGTTAGGCCTACTTAGGTGCTGGGTAGATGCTAGTTTGGCTTGGAATTGACCTCAGCTAAGGTAGGAGTTGGACTTAGGTATACAGTGAGTTTTAGTTAGGCTCAGATTCAGGCTTAGTTAGGCTTAGAGTTGAGTTTTGTGAGGCTCGGAGTCAGGCCTAATTAGGCTCAGGTTGCACATATGCAGGCTCAGAGTGGGCCTAGTGCTGCTTAGATAGGCTCAACTTAGGACCTACTTATGCTCAGAGTGAGGCCTACTTAGCCTTGGAGCCTGACTTCATTAGGAGTTGGTTTGAGGTATACAGTGAGAAGTAGTTAGCCTCAGAGTCGGGCTTCGTTAGGATCAGAGTCGAGATTAGGTAGACTCAGAGTCAGGTCGCTTTCACTGTTCATGTCTTTCTTCATTTCTCTACTTGTTCTTTCCTTTTTCTTTCCTTTAATTTGTCCTGCCTTCCTTCTTCTCTTTGTTTTTCTTGTGTTGTGTCCCTCTTTCCTTCTAACGTCCTTTTTTCTATCTTCCTTATTTTCTACCCATTTTTTCATCCTTTCTTCCTATCCTCTTTTTTTGCTATCTTCCTTTCTTTCTTTCCTTTTTTACACCCCTTCTTTTTATATCTTTCTTTTTTACTATTCCCCTTTCTTCTATTCTCCATTTTCACCATCCCCCTTTCTTTCGCTCCTCCTTTTTACTATCACCCTTTTCTATCCTCCTTTTTCACCATCATCCTTTCTTTCTGTGCTCCATTTTTACTATCACCCTTTCTTTCCTCCTTTTTTACTATTCCTCTATTTTTCGCTCCTTTTTTTTTACTATCCTCCCTTCCTTCTATCCTCTTTTTTACTATTCTTATTTTTTTTTCTCCTTTCTCTCATTCTCTCTCTCTCTCTCTCTCTCTCTCTCTCTCTCTCATCTCTGCTTTTCTCTTTTCTCCCTCTTTTTGTCTCTTCTCTTCTGGTCTCTTCTCTTCTCTTCTCTCTCTCTTTTTCCTCGAATACTATGGCCAAATTTTCCATGAAATTTTTTATTGTTGTTGACTGAGGGTAAAATGTTTTAATAATTATTAATAATGAGACTAACTACCAAAGATGAGATAGAACAGAGAGCATAAAAATAAGGAGTCAGCAGTTCCTGTGACTGAATGGCTCAAGCCATTCCTCTCTGAGTATTTATTGAGAATCATAAGGAAGGTAGACAAAGGAAATTCATCCTCCAGGACTTAAGAACAATAAATGACAGTTGAGCCTCTACATCCTGTGGTTCTTAACCTTTATACTATAATGGACAAAGTGCTAGTCAATAGGCCTTTTATTTTAAGAACTACCTTCCCTCAGTAACTTGATTTGTGCCACTATCAGAACCTCTACTTGGAATATTATTGCTTTTTAATTTTTGACTCATGTACTTTTAACTTCTTAGTTAAATGTGTGTCTTCTAGGCTGCAACAGTTCCATGATACATCTTCAAGGATATGAACATATATGGCTAAGCACAATTTATAACAGTGCATCTAAATTCCAAAATCAGTCTCCACAATAGTCTATGTGTTTCCTATTGCCAAAGGGGCCCTTTAGAGTAGTGAGAGAAGATCTTCACCCTGAAACCTACAGCATCCCTTTTCAGCAGGAAGTAGCTAAGAGAATACACTGTCCCCTTTTCCTTATGAATCAGGGTGAAGTCTCTCTCAGGGAGGAGTGATAGGGAATGGCAAAGACATATTGACAAAGGAGATTAATCAGAACTGGCTTTGACAAGCACTGTGGCAATGGGACAATTAAAACAGACTTTCAAGGGGGAAAAAAGTAAAGAGGAACTAACTGGGGGGGGGGAGGGTAGAGAAAATAGTGTAACAATGAATGAATGGAAACCCGAAATCTCTGTAAATGTTCATTAAAATTAATAAAATTTAGTAAAAAATAAAAAACAAAGGAAATTCATTAGGGAGTACAAAATAAAAACAAAGGATCATGGGGAAGTCTTTTGCAGATAAGGCCAAGTTCCTCTCTATTGTTTACCTTATGCTTATCTCAGAGGGATTCAGTAAATACAAACTAAGAACCATGTTGACTCTTAGGGAATGCCTTAACCACAAGGTGAAATTTAACTTGTATTAAGCCTCCTTCATATCTTGATATAGCATTTGGTTTATTATTAACATTAAATTTTATGCTCAGCTTCCCACATTTTATGTCTTTGGAAGAAACCTTCATCTTAGAAGTCTTACTGCTGTATTGTTAGTCTCAGAGTATGGCCTCATTAGGCTCAGAGTGAGTCCCAGTTAGGCTTCGAGTCAGGCTTAGATAGTTTAGAACTACGGCTTAGTTATACACTAAGACTTAGGCTCAGAGTTAGGCTTAGTTAAGCTCAGACTCGAGTTTTGTTAGACTCGGAGTCAGGCATCATTAGGCTCAAAGTAGTGCCTAGTTAAGCTTGGAGTCGGCCTTAATGAGGTTAGGAGATGGCCTTAGGTATACAGAATGAGTTTTAGTTAGGCTCAGAGTCAGGATTAGTTGGGCTCAGTGTCTAGTTTTGTTAGACTCGGTGTCAAGCCTAATTAGGCTCAGAGTCAGGCCTAGTTAGTCTTGGAATCAGGCTTACAATCAGAGTGGGGCCTAGTGCTGCTTACTTAGGCTCAACCTAGGGCCTAGTTAGGCTCAGATGAGGCCTAATTTGGTTTGGAGTCAGACTTAGGAATTTGGTTTAGGTACACAGTGAGATTTAGTTAAGCTCAGGGCCAGGATTACTTAGGCTCAGAGTTGAGTTTGGGGAGACTAGACTCGGAGTCAGGTCTCTTTCTCTTGATTTCTTTCTTTCTATCCTTCAACCTTTCTTCCTACCACCTTCATTCTTTCTGTCCTTTTCTTCCTTCCACCCTCCATCCCTACTTCCCTCCCCCTCTCTTTTTTTCCTCCTTTCTCTCTGTCATCCTTTTTTATCCTCCTTTTTTCTATCCTCCTTTTCTACTATCTTCCTCTTATTTTCTCATACTTTTTTCATTTTCTCATACTTTCTACTAGCCTCCTTTCTTTCTATACTTCTTTTTAACTATCCAACTTTCTCTATCCTCCTTTTTTATTATCCTCCTCTTTCTCTCATTCTTTTTTACTATCCTCTTCCTTTTATTATCCTTTGTAACTATCCTTTCTTTCTCTCATCCTTTTGTACTATTTTCCTTGCTTCTTCCCATCCTTTGTTACCATCCTCCTTCTTTCTATCCTCCTTTTTAACTCTTTTTTTATCCTTTTTTTTACTATCCTGTTTTCTTTTTATCCTCCTTTTTTAGTATCCTGTTTTCTTTCTATCCTCCCCCTCCCTTCTCTCTTTTCAACCTCTTTGGGTCTCTCCTCTCCTCTCCCTCTTTTTTTTTTTTGTTTTTGCCTCCAATACTATGGCCAAATTATCCATAGAAGGTTTTATGTCTTTGGAGGAAACCTTTATCCTAGAAGTCTTACTGCTATATAGTTAGTCTCTTATAATGGCCTAATTAGGCTCAGAGTGAGGCCCAATTAGTCTTCGAGTCAGGCTTAGATAGCCTCAGTGTCAAGTTTTGTTAGACTCAAAGTCAGGCCTAGTTAGTCTCAGAGTAAGGCCTCCTTTCTTTGTATCCCCTTTTAACTGTACTCCATTCTTTCTCTCATCCTGTTATACTATCATCCTTGCTTCCTCTCATCCTTTTTTTACCTTCCTTCTCTCTATTCTCCTTTTTAACTATCATCCTTTCTTTATATCCTCCTTTTTTAATATCTTCCTTTCTTTATTTCTGCCTTTTTTACTATCCTTATCTCTTTTTATCCTCCCTTTTTAATGCCCTGTTTTCTTTCTTCTCTCTCTCTCCATCTCTCTCTTCTCTCCATCTCTCTCTTCTCTTCTCTGCTTTTTATTTTCTTCTCTCCTGGCTGTAGGTGTTTCAGGATGCTTGGAAGACTGTTCATGTTGTGGATTAGGGCTTCTAGAGTTCTTCCAAGTTTTTGTAAGGTCGCCAAGGAAGGAAAGAATCCAGTGCAGGCAAAAAAAAAATAGTTTATTGAAGAGAAACTGTCAGGCTGGCTCTCAAATAGTAGACTAGCACCCACTAAGAGTTAGAGGGGGATTTTATACTTTCTTACAAGGTATTTGAGGAAAGGGATGCATACAGATGCTTCCTTCAAGATATGGAAGTGGGCTGGGGTCTCAGATAACTATTCTTGGGGAAATGGGGAGTAGATTGGTTTCACAGAGAGAAAAGGCACAGTTGCTGTTTCCTATGATTGGATTCTCTCAGTAGCCATTCTGGGAGAGGAAGGAAAAGGGCTCTGCAGTCCTAATACTTTTCTCTGATAAAGTTTATAGAGTCCTTGGTTTTAAACCTCGGTCCTTTATGCACTTTGAGTTGGTTTTTGTGTATGATATAAGGTGTAGGTCTTGCTTGAGATAGATCTTGGCAAAAAGCAGAGAGTACCAGAGGAATGTCCTTCTGTGTTTCATTGACTATGCAAAGGCTTTTGACTGTGTGGATCACAACAAACTGTGGTTGACTCTGAGAGGAACAGGAATCCCAGAACATTTGATTTTGCTAACGTATACTTGAGCCAAGAGGCAGTTGTCACGACAGAGTAAGGAGATAGTGCATGGTTCAAAATCATGAAGGGTGTACAGCAGAGATGTAGTCTGTCTCCATATCTTTTCACTCTATATGCAGAACAGATCATCTGGGATATTGGGCTGTATAAGAAGGAATGTGATATCAACATTGAAGGAAGATTCATCAACAACTATTATGCAGATGGCACAACCCTGCTTGCTGAAACTGAGGAGGATCTGAAGCATTTGCTACAGAAGGTCAAGGACTGCAGCCTTCAATATGGAGGGAGGCTGAACATCAAGAACACAAAAATTCTCACCACTGGGCCAATTGACAGCATCATAGATGGTGAAGAGATTGAGATTGTTATCAGTTTTAGTTTGCTTTGTTCCACAATCAGCAATCTTGGTACCAACAGCTAGGAAACCAAGAGACTAATTGCATTGGGAAATTCAGCTGTCAGAGACCTCTCCAGAGTACTGAAGAGCAAAGACATCAGGCTGAAGACTAAGGTACTTGATCTGGGCCATAGTCTTCACAATTGCATGCTGTGTGTCAGAGAGCTGGACAGTGTCTAGAGGTGATAGAGAATTGATGTCTTTGAGCTGAGTTTCTGGAGAAGAGTGTTGGATATAACATTGACTGCTAGGAGAACAAACTGGTTCATCCTGGAAAGGGTGAAAGTGGGCTGCTTCTTGGAGGCAAGGATTCTGAAGTTTCATCTGACATATTTGGGCATATTGTAAGGAGGGACCAATCCTTGGAGAGGGACATCATGTTTCAGAGGAGGGAAGACTCTCAATAAGATGGATCAATTCAGTGATTGGGGTATTGAGATTAGATGTGTCAGAGACAGAGAGGTTGGCACAGGAAAAAGCAGGATTTAGGGCTCTTGTATATAGGCTCACTATGAGTTGCAAGCAATTTGACAGCACATAACAACAAGAAGTAGGATTTGAGATCAGAGAATGAGATGTATCCTACCTTTTTTCTCTTTTTAAAGAGAGCTTTGCTTATTCAGGGTCTCTTTCCATTCCGAATGAAATTGGAGATTGCCTTTTCCATCTCTTTGAAGAATGGAATTGGCACTGAACTTGTGGACTGTCTCTAGCAGAATTGTCATTTTCACAATTTTAAGCCTTCCTATCCAAGGACAAGGTATATTCTTCCATTTCTCCAGGTTTCTTTCTTTTTTCACGTAGTAATGTTTTGCAAGAGGAAGAAAAGACCAAAATGGATGTCAGAAGAGACTCTGAAAATCGCACTGAAGCGCAGAGAAGCCAAAGCACAGGGAAGAATTCAAGATACTAAAGACTTGAATAGAAGATTTCAAAGGGCAGCACGGGATGACAAAGCAAAATATTACAATGAAATGTGCAAGGAGTTGGAGTCAGAAAATCAAAAGGGCTGAACTCGCTCAGCATATCTTGAGCTCAAGGAAGTGAAGAACAAATTCAAACCT
>NW_006399975.1:4235242-4239489 GCF_000299155.1 Elephantulus edwardii
GGAAGGACAGCGCAGGAGAGGAAAGCCCTCTATGAGGTGGATTGATTCAATTGACTGGGATAATTGGGATGGAAGTGTCAGAGACGGTGCGATTGGCACAGGACAGAGTGGAGTTTAGGGCTGTTGTACATCGGGTCGCTATGAGTCACAGGTGACTCGACGGCACATAACAACAACAACAAGAAGGTCTTTTATGTTTCTAGTTAGATTTGCTCCCAACTATTTAATATTATGGTTAGCTATTATGATGGGTATTGTTTTTCTAAGCTCATTTCCTGTATTTCTCTTTGTAGAGAAAGTCAATTGATTTTTGTATGTTGATCTTGTATCCTGCCACTTTGCTGAATCGGTCAACTATGTCCACTAATTTTCTCACTGATTCTTTAGGGTTTTCTAAGTATACTATTATATCTACCTATAGAGATAGTTTTACCTCCTCTTTGCCAATTTGGATAACTCTTATTTTCTTCTCTTGTCTTATTGCTATTACTAAGACTTCCAATACAATATCAAATAGGAGAGGTGACAGGTGACAGTGGGCATCTTTGCCTAGTTCCTGTTCTCAAAGGGAATGCCTTTAATCTCTCTCCATTGCGAGCGATGTTGGCTCATGGGTTTGTGTATATACTTTTTACTATGTTGAAGAAATTCCCTTCTATTCCTATTTTGTTGAGTGATTTAATCAAGAAAGGCTATTGGATTTTGTCAAAGGCCTTTTCTACATAGATTGCTAGGATCATGTGGTTCTTGTTTTTTGTTTTGTTAATGTGATGAATTACGTTGATTGTTTTTCTTATGTTGAACCATCCTTGTGACCAGTTATGAATTTCACTTGGTCATGGGTAATTCTTTTTTAATGTGTTATTGGATTCTATTGGCCAGAATCTTATTGTAGCATTGTGGTCTATGAAGATGCTTTGTATTATTTCTATGTTTTTTAATTTATTGATGCTTGCTATGACCTAAAAAATGTGATCTATTCTGGTAAACGTTCCAGGAACATTGGAGAAGAAGGTATACTGCACCTTTTGGCGGTGCATTTGCCTGGATGTTATCTATAAGATTGAGTTGGTTTATTGTTTTTTAATGTTGTACTGTTAACCCAGAGGCTGTACTTCTCTCGTGATTTGAACCCACCAGCTGCTCCTTCGGGGAAAGACGTCAATTTCCTCCTGAGTGATTTTTAGCCTCAGAAACCTGCAAGAGGTTCAGTAATAAGGTTGTTCCAATTAAACAGCAATGAGTTTTAGTTTTGGCCTTGATCATTGCCCATTAATTTTTTTATCTCCTAATTTTTATAAGCAGCCAATGATCCTATAAAAATTTTCACTTTCTTCTCCTGTGAAGAGTTGGAAAGTCAGATAAAGGCCATACTCAATCTCAGACTCATCTAAACTCCAAATGACCTGTTAACTGAATAGGTTCAGAAAAGCCTGCATGTTAAAAGTTACTAAGAATTAAAAAAAAAAATAAATAAGCAACTCTGGAAGTAGTAACACCTAAAGAGAGTCTCACTTTCTCAGACCTGAGTTGGTGCAAAGTTCCATGCTGACTTGTGATTATAAGTGGTAGCATCCAACTTGCCATAGCACAGTGCCTTGAGTATGTGATGCGGTCTAAAAGCAAATGAGACACAATGAAATGGAGTGCACCTTTTTCTCACAAGAGGCTCACTTTTTGCAGTATTTCCATCAATCATTTAGCTCTTTACTAACAAATTAAGGATTTATCACCCCAGTGTGATAGAGATCCTACTCCAATACTATTAAACCACTGCTCTCTTGTCGAGTTTAGAAGGCATGGAGTAATTGACTTGTTATACATATGAAGAGATCAAAAAAAGTATCTTTATTTTTTACGATTTTAATGAACATTTACAGAGATTTTGGATTTCCATTAAAAGTATCTTTTTTTAATCTATTTCTCTCTCTTATTTCTGTTGTGTCAGAACTGACTCATAGCTGACCCAGTAGTGGGTTTTCAGAACTTTCAGTGTGGCACAGGAGATTGCCCATCTTTCTCCAGTAGAGCAGTTGGTGGATTAGAACTGCCTGCCTTTGGGATGGCAGTACAACTCCTTACTCACTAGGTCACAAGGGCTCTGTTTCAAAAGTTAAACATTTCTCTGCTCTATACACTAATGCTTATATCTAATTAGATTTAGATCAATGGCTAAAATGCAATTTATCCCCCTTTAAAAAACCTCATATACAATGTTGTTGTGATTGTTAAGTGCTGTCAAGTTGTAGACTCATAGTGATCCTATGAATGAAAGACCTGAACACTTACTTGTATAACTTCCATCGCTTCTCCAAGTTCATAGAGTTTCCAAAGGCAGAATGCCACTTCTGCTTCCAAGCTTGTTTTAATCAGGAAGCTCCCCCAAACACTATGTCCACTATGTGTAACCATTATAGCATTTGACACATCAATGTCACAGTGTTTAACATCACAGCAACCATGAGTTACCTCTGTACAGCAAGTGGACAGACCAGTGCTATATAATGTAGAAGAATGTTTGACCAAAGACAATTAAAACCAAGCATGAGGACTGCTGATTAAAATTACCCACCTTTGGCTTGTTAGCATAAATTTTTGTCCACTAGGCCAACAGAGCTCTGTCATTGTTGATATGATGTCATGAGTCATTGTTATGATGTCATTATGTCATGAGTCATAGATGACTCGTAGTGACCCCATGAACAAACTACCTAAACACTTGTATAACTTTCATCTACAATCTACTAGAAGAAATACAAGACATTCACAAATAGTACAAGATAAGAACAGAACATTATATGCCAAAAGAGAAGAAAGAAAATATTAATTGGATTCAAAGTAGGAACTTTTTGCTGTAAGATCTACAAATTACTCACCGATGATACAGCAGCACTTAAGAAAGTACTTGAAGGACAGGTAAGAAACTGTTTATAATTATTCAATTTCCCATATATCAGGATAATCTTCACTGCTGCTCTGTTGCACACAGATATGCCTAGGAGGCACCTTTGGCCATTGAATGTAAGTAGTTGCGTATATGGGTGGTTTGCTTTTTTTCTTCTGCCATGAGGCATTGAGAATTGTCCAGGTGAGGATGTTCTATCAGTTGAGAACCAGAATGATGCCCACAGATGTCTCTACTTTGTCCTCTGAGTCTTTAAACTGCAGCCAAGAAAGAATAATTTTCCAAAGCCATAAATAGATTGCCCCTCTCTTTTTTCTATGCCAGTATTTGTTTAGAATATTTGCTAACAATTTCTCCTCTTAGAACTGGAATTGCAGAAACCATTATTAGGCCTGAAGTACATTTGGCCTCAAGTAGAACCCAGATTCAGCTGACTTTCGCTGAATGAGAACAAAGATGAGGTCAAGATGGATTCATGACAATGAGTGGAGAAATGAACCTTTGTTGAAATAAACCTACTCAGATTTAGAGGTTGATAATGACCACAGCCACAGCATATTCTAACCTAGTTTGGCTAAGAGGATCAGATTCTAGCAATGTAGTAAGGGAAATATCTAGATAGATGGGAGAACTCGGAAAACATTCATAAAGAAGTAGTGCAAAGTTGTTATTGTTTGAAGTGTACAAAGGGAAAGAGGCTAGGAGGCCTGCTGTATTTGAACCTACATTGTAAAAACATAAGCAAAGTCTTACATTAGTAGTACCTATCCATAAATCATTTTTTCTCAGGTGTCTGTAAGTTTTCTAGCTGTTTTTATTGCTTTATTTAATCTTACAGATAAGTGGACTCAATATTATTCCTTCATATTCAGGTGACATTTAAAGATTGAATTAAATCCAACAAACTCTGATTTATGTAGCTCTGAAAATCCATGATATTTCCCAAATGAGTCTATAAAAAATGGATTGATAATAAATTCTACCGATGCTCTTCAGCTCTGATGATGATTTCTGCACTAAAGAAATAGGCACATTCTGCCTTTTAAATTGTCACTATATACCTATGTTTTCCTGATTTGAGAAGTAAAATGAATATAACAGAAGAGATGCTCCTCAAAATTTAGAAATCACTTTCTGGTTAAGTAAGCCTTGGACCATAAGTAACCAGGAGCCCATAACTACTTTCTCCACTTGTAATGGAAATACAGAGAAATTTAAATTACTTCAGTTGGTTTTATTGACACTGAATGATTCTAGCCCAAAGCTATAATTCACCTTTAGTCTACAATGAATCAAAAATATCTTTCATCAGAGGAGGGAGAAAACTGTTTAAAAGAGATAT
>NW_006399975.1:4240253-4248343 GCF_000299155.1 Elephantulus edwardii
TTCGAGAGTCTTACATAATTATTATATTTATAAATCACAGAAATATACACCTAGGACTTCAACCCATGAATTCTGACTCTCAGTAGTCCATCAGCCTGGTATCTTTAATGTGTCCTCTAATTCTCCATCATTATGATGGAGCCACAAGTATCAGATTAACTCATATTCTTTTTTTCTCATGATCACACTAACGCTTGTTATCTCAACAGGACTTCCAGAGAACATTATCTAAGAAAGAGGGCCAGAAGATGATCCCCTGAGGTTGGAAAGCACTCAAAATATAACTGGAAAATAGCTGCCTCCCCAAAGTAGAGTCTAACTTAATGACATGGATGGAGTAAAGCTTTCACCCAATAAAGAACCTACATTTGCTTATGTAGCACTACTCACAAGGAAAGGAAACAGTTGCTAAAGGAAACACCCATTACTGATGGGAACATGGAATGTACAAATTTCTAGAAAATCAGAAGTTGTAACAAATGAAATGGAATACATAAAGAGGAATATTCGAAGTATTAGTTGGTTGAAATGAACTAAAGAATCATTGAATTCACCATCAAAAGAAACATTTCAATATCTCTTCTAAAACATAATGTGATAGTAAAAGAATAATTTGTTGTTGTTGTATACCACTGGGTCAGAACTAACCCATGGCTGGCCCTCCAGTGGGTTTTCAGAGGCAGTAAATCCCATGAGGGAAGACTGCTCATCCTTCCCTAACAATAGAATAATAGCCATATTCAAATGAGATAGATATGTTAACACACCATTGTGTGGCTTAAAACTGAATATAAAGAAATGAAGGGCTTCTACAAACTTTTGCAGTCTGAAACTGATCAAATATTCAATCAAGATTCATTAATAATTAGTAATTGAAATGGAAAAGTTGGAAACAAAGAAGGCTCTGTAGTCAGTAAATATGGCCTTGGTGATAGCAATGAAGCTGGAAATAGTGTGATAGACTTTTGTATTTACAACTCCTTATTTATTGAAAATGTTAAAAAATATATTAACAATGGTTATACAGATGGATATCACTTGAGGGAAAAAAAGTATGCCAGTCAGCTGTATCTGTGTAAAGAAATAGTAATGAAGCTCAATATCATCAGAACAATGCCATAAGTTGACTGTGGATCTCAGAAAATCTTGGACAAGTGAATACTAAACTTCTCAAATTTATACAGTATTACTGGGGCTAGTGTATTTTAAGATGCTAGACAAATTTCAGTACTTTCCCTAACAGCAGACTTTCCCATGACAATACATCTTTTAATTTCCTGGCTGCTACTGCCAAGAGTGTTGACTATGGAACCAAGCAAACTAAAGCTGTGAACAATCTCAACTTCTTTACCATCCATCCTGATGCTGCCAATTGGCCCAATGGTGAGAATCTTTGTCTTCTTGATACTGAGCCTCAGTCCATGTTGGAGGCTGCAATCCTTGACCCTCTGAAGCAAGTGCTTCAGATCCTCCTCAGTTTCAGCAGCAGGGTTGTGTCATCTGAATAACGGAGATTGTTGATGAATCTTCCAGCAATACTGATGCCACACTTCTCCTCATATAGCCCATCCTTCTGGATAATCTGTTCTGCTTATAGATTGAAAAGGTGTGGAGATAGGATACATCCCTAGCGTACACCCTTCCCAATTTTGAATGATGGAGTGTTTCCTTGCTCTGTTCTGATGATTGCCTCCTGATCCAAGTATAGGTTTCACAGTAGCACAATCAAGTGTTCTGGAATTGCCATTTTTCTCAGAGTCAGCCACAGTTTGTTATGATCCACACAGTCAAACACCTTTGCAAAATCAATGAAACACAGATATACATTCCTCTGGTATTCCCTGCTTTCGGCTAAGATCCATCTAACATGAGCTACACTATCCCTAGTACCACAACTCCTTCTAAACCCAGTCTAGACTTCTGGTAGTTCTCTGTTGATGTGCTATTCCAGCTGTTTTTGGATAATCTTCAGCAGAATCTTGCTTGCATGTGGTATCAATGGTATTTTTCTATAATTTCCACACTCTGTTGGGTCACCTTTCTTTGGAATGGGAAAAAATATAGATCTCTTCCAGTTAGTTGGCGAAGTGGTTGTTCTCCAGATTTCCTGGCACAACTTGGTGAGCACATCTAGGGCAGCATCTGTTAGTTGAAATACATCAATTGGTATACCATCTATTCCTGGGGCCTTATTTTTTGCTATTTCCTTCAAAGCAGCCTGAACTTCTCCCTTCATCACCAGGTCTTGCTCATATGTTGTTTCCTGAAATTCTTCTGTGTCTGCCAATTCCTTTTGGTATAGTGACTCTGTATACCTTTCCATCTTCTTTTAATACTTCCTGGATCATTTGATATTCTGCCTAAAGAATAAATTATAGCAACTCAAGGTTTGAATTTGTTCTTAAGTTCCTTGAGCTTAAGAAATGCTAAGTGAGTTCACCCTTTCTGTTTTCTGACTCCAGCTCCTTGCTTGTTTCATTGTTAGGGACCTCTCAAAGTTCTGAAGAGCAATGGTGTCACTCTGGAGACTAAGTTGTGCCTGATATAAGCCATGGTCTTTGCAATCACTTGTTATGCATCAGATAGCTGGACAATGACTAAAAAGGATAGAAGGAGTATTGACGCCTTTGAGCTGCGGTGTTGGCAAAGAGTATTGAATATACCACGGACTGCTAAGAAAACAAACAGGTTGATCCTGAGGATGGTTAAACCAGAATGTTCCTTGGAGGCAAGGATTCTGAAGCTTCTTCTGACATACTTTGGACATGTTACAAAGAGACACCAGTCCTTGGAGAAGGATGTAATACTTGGGAGGATAGAGGGACAGCGCAGGAAGGTAAGACCCTTTATAAGGTGGATTGATTCAGTGACTGGGGCAATGGGGGGATAGGTGTGTCAGAGACAGATTGGCATTAGACAGAGCAGCGTTTAGAGCTGTTTTACACGGGGTCACTATGAGTTTCAAGCAAATTGATGACACACAACAACAACAACAATTTTTTCCCTTCTCACTTCCCTCCTTTTTTCCCCCTAAACTAACTGAGGATAATAGAAAGAGAACCAATGCCTTAGAATTGTGGTGCTGGAGAAACATCTTGAACATACCATGGACTGCAAAGAAAACAAATAGGTATATCTTGGAGAGGGTGAAACCAAATTTCTCCTTGGAGGCTACGATTCTGAAGCTCCGCCTCATACTTTGGGCACACGACCAGGAGAAACCAGTCCTTCGAGAAGGAGATCATGCTTAGAAAAGTGGAGAGACAGCACAGGAGAAGTCGATCCTGGATGAGATAGATTGATACAGTAAAAGACAATAGGTTTTTGTGCGTCAGAATTAGTGAGACTGACTCAGGACTATGCAGGGTTCAGAGCTGCTGTACATAGATAGGATCACTATGGGTCACAGGAGACTTGAAAGCACATAACAACAACAATAAACTTATGTGTGTTGTTTTTGTTTTGTTTTTAAAGGAACAAAGTATCATAGTCCACAGATAGTCTCACTATGAACTCAAAGGCTGAGTATCTCTGGTGGTTCAAATCTACTAGAGACCCCTCCAGAGAAAGATGGGGAGTCTCTTTCCATTTCAGTTTACAGCATTGGAAACCTGATGGAGCGTTGCTGAGTAGAAATCAACCTGACATCAGTGGCTTTGAAGTTTAACACTAAGAGTTTGGGGGGAATAAAAATCATGCCTTAAACTTCTCACATAGTGTCTAGAAGAATATGTGTGCTCGTGTCATCTTAGAACATGAAAGCTTTCTAGACAAGCAGTCAAAGGTCAGACTGTGTCACTGTGGTAAAAGTTTAGCCTTTGGCATTAATTAGAGTCCTTTAATGTTTCTGCACATCTGTTTCCTCCCTTGTGACATGAAAGGTAGGACTTAGAAGACTTCTAAGGCCCTTCTAACATGCACTCTGAGCTCTCATAACTATGACCAAAGACAGTTGTAAAACTCAATCAAATCCACTGCTGAAATTCATGTGAAGGCCAAAACACAGCAAGGGAACACTGCATGGCTTAAAATCAGGAGCAGTGTGCGTCAGGGTTGTAATCTTCCCCATACCTATTTAATATGTATGCTGAGCACATTATTCAAAGCTGGACCCTATTAAGAAGAATGTGGTATCAGGATCAAAAGAAGACTCATCAATAACTTGTGCTTACAGATGGCAAAACCTTGCTTGCTGAAAGTGATGAAGGCTTCAAGTGTTTGCTTCAGAAGTTCAAAGACAAAAGCCTTCAATATAGATTGCACTTCAACATAAAAACGACACAAATTCTCACTACTGGACATATAAGTAATATCATGATAGATGGAGAAAAGATTGAAATTGTCAATGATGTCATCTTACTTGGATTTACAATCAACACCCATGGTGCCAGCATCCAGGAGATAACCAGATATATTGCATTGATAAGTCCAATGCAAGGGACCTCTCCAAATTATTGAGGATAAATGATGTCTGTTTCAAGACTAAGGTGCACTTGATTCAGGAAGGTGCTAGAGAAGGTTACTGATTATCCTATGGACTATCAAAAGAACATACATGATATATGCACACCCATATTTATCGCAGCTTTATTCACAATAGCAAGGAGTTGGAAACAACCTAAGTGCCCATGAACAAGTGAATGGATAGAGAAGCTGTGGTATTTTCACACAATGGAATACTACACTGCATTGAAAAACAAGGAACTCATGCAATATTATTCAAAATGGGTGAGCCTGGAGGACATTATGCTGAGTGAAGTATCTTAGTTACAAAAGGACAGATACTGCATGGTGCCACTGTTGTAAAACAGGACTGACATCGGGGTTGGGGGGAGACCAAGAAAGATGGGTTCAATAATGTATACTGCATTGAAACAGATGAGGGAGAAAACTGTTTAAGAAGGATGTATTACTAGATATTTTTGTCATGGCAGGAGTCCAGAGCAAAGGCTGCATAGTGGAGTGGACCTGGGGGAGGGATTGTAAAGCAATGAAAGAATTTTTCTTTTACTCTTGCGAGAGGGTAGTGTACTGGGGTGGGGGGGAGGGTTGAGAGGGGAGAAAGGTGCATCAATGAATGAATTGAAATCCAAAATCTCTGTAAATTTTCATTGACATTAATAATAATTTTTTTAAAAAGAACAGATATGTCTTAGAAAAAGTCATACAGAGTTTTCCTTGGAGGAAAGCTTCATCTCACACACGTCGGGCATGCTGCTAGAAGATACTGTTCCTTGAAATTAAACAACATACTTTGAAAGGTGGAGAATCAGCAAAGGAGAAAAAGACCCTTTATGAGATGGATTGACACAGTGACCTCAACTGTAGATTCAAATGTGCCAGAGAGGATGAGGATGGCACAGCATAGGACAAGGTTCAGATCTGTTGTTTATAGAATCACTGAGTTGTACTCAACTTGATGGCACTTAACAAAAACATTGCTGTCAAGTCAATTCTGACTCAAAATTACACTTGTAGTATATAGTTCCTAGGGCTTTATGCTGCTAATCTAAAGATAGCACCTCCCTTAGGGTTGGAACCCACTAGGGCTCCACTGTGAAAAGATGAAATATCTCCTCCTGAGTGATTTACAGTCTCAGAAAACCTGCTGGAGGGTCAGCTATGACTGGGTTCTCACTGGATAGTAATGAGTTGAATTGAGAACAGAATAGAACTGTCCCATAAGGTCTCCAAAGCTGTTAATCTTTAAGGGAGCAGATTATTTTATCTTCTGTAGAGCAGCTGGTTGATTCTTTCTGTCCAGCGCCTAATCCCCTATACCATTGAGGCTTCTATGGTACTAATTCAATCCCAAGTCCATGGTAATAATAAATTGATTCCAACTCATACTGATCCTTCATCAAATTTTCAAGGTTTTAATCCCAGAGGTGTGCGGTTCAAATCCACCAGATGCTCTGCTGAAGAAGGAGGAACAATCGCCTCCTGTACCAGTCAGCTCCAATTTGATGGTACACAGGTAAAAAAAAAAAAAATTTCAAGGTTTTAAACCTTAACAGAAAGACACTGTTCCTCTTTTTTGCTATAGAACAGTTGATGGGTTCAAATGTCTGATTTTTTTTTTTTTGGTCAGCCTCTCATAATGCAATCCCCTATCCCACCAGTGGCCACACTATCACTCACTGTTCTCTGTGGGCACAGTTTTCCAAGATGGAAGGAAAAAGTGGAAGAGCCTCTTCTCCTGATTCTCTTGCACTGGTGTTCCCTCCGCCTCCCCAGCCCCTTGGTTGCTGCCACAGTGGGAACTGGAACCTGAGTGAGTCAGCAGTCAGGAGATCAAAAAGACATATTGCACTGGGAAAGTCTGCAGTCAGGGACCTCTCCAAATTACCGAGGAGCAATGGTGTCAGTTTGAGAACTAAGGTGTACCTGAGTCAGGCCATGGTCTTTTCAATCACTTACTAGGCTGCTGAGAGCTAGACAATGAATAAGGATAACTGAAGAATTGATGTCTTTTAATTGTGCTGTCGCAGAGTACCGAATACCCCGTGGACAGCCAAAAGAAAAAACAGATATATCTTAGGGAAGGTACAGCCAGAGTTTTTCTTGGAGGTAAAGATGATAAAAGTTTGTCTCACATACTTTGGACATATATCTAGGAGAGGCTAGTCCTTGGAGAATGACATCATACTTGGAAAGGTGGAAAGTTGGACCCTCAACCAAATGTATTAACAACACAGTGACTGCAGCAATGGACTCAAAGGTATCAGAGATGGAGGGGATGACATAGGATAGGCCTGGGTTCAGATCAGTTGTTCATAGGGTCACTGTGATTCATACTTGACTTGACAGCTCTTAACAACATACCATCATATCACCTTATGTAGTAATATGCTCATGTAAAGAATGATCTGACCCTTGTCATAAAATTCTGTTTAAGGAGATTCTTTAATGCAAATTTTCTAATAGGATTTTGGTTGGTCAATGATATCTTTTCAAAAGCAAAAAACTAATAACAGTATAGAAAATGAAACAGTATCTTTGTCAGAGACAAAGAGTTAAATAGAGCTTAGAGGACTGCTATTACAGCAAAGAAGAACAAATAAAGGTGAAACAAACAAACAAAAAATTGGAAAAAAATAGAAGTGTTATTCCTATGGGCCACTGGTTTTCTTTATCAAATCCTAGTACGTCAGGGGACCTTTGTTCTTTCAGTTCTCAGAAAGTGATATACCAGCAGTCTAATATAGTAACTTATAACCAAAGATTAGACTTGGTTCTGTGATTCACTAGTCAATTTTCACCATGTATGAACAAAGAACTGATGGCAGTAGTGCATTTTGTTTCCACACTAATTTTTATTCTAATCCCTATCTCTTTTTAAAAGACTCTTAAATTTGCCATAATAATCCAGGGACATATCACTGTACAGTTAAGTGCCACTTAAGGGTAACAATACATTCTGTAAAACATACATTATAGCATGTGGATGATATAATAATATGTATACTTATATTTCTATTATAAATATATATTTAGCATATATATATGCTAAAACATATATCTGTTTTAATGTATATAGAAATATATGTTTATCATGATCCCACAGCATCCAAATTATATCATGTCTGAGGTGACAGTGACTCTACACCTGAGCTCAGATGGCTGTGCACTCAGTGGCTAAACTCTCCACCACCACGTCATTCTCTGTGGGTGCAGTGTTTCCAGTTGGAAAAAAATTGGAAGAAAAGCCTTTTCTCCTGATCTTGTTGCACTGAGGCCCCTCCTTCTTGGTTGTTGAGACAGAGGGAGCTGGAAGGATCTGTAGCCCTATCAGGTGAAGTGGCTTCTGCCCTGAGATCACTGCTGTTAACACAGCGAAAATAGAGGCCCCAGGTACACACGATTCCCAGAAAGTTGACGAAAGCCAGTCTTTCTCATAGTTGTTGTGGTTGTCGTTGTCATTGCTGATTGCCTTTGAGTTGAGCATGACTCATAGCGACCCTATTAATAAAAGGCCTGAAGCCCCTCCACAACTACCGACATTTATCAAAGGTCATAGAGTTTCTGGAGGTATGTTGCTTAGGAAGTGGATGCCACTCCTGCTTCCAAGCTTGTCATAGAATGTTATT
>NW_006399975.1:4248593-4259086 GCF_000299155.1 Elephantulus edwardii
TTGTTGTTGTTGTTGTTGTTGTTAGGTGCCTTTGAGTCGTAGATGAGTCATAGTGACCCTATGAACGAAAGGCCTGAGCACTGTTCTTACATAGAGTTTCCGGAGGCAAGCCATTTCGGAAGTGAATGCCGCTCCTGCTTCCAGAATGACATTAGAGGTAGTTGAATAAAATATTTACATTTAAAACAGTAAAATAATACATCCTTTTAATGTATTTTTAAAATCAGATCTCTTTTTTAATATACTTAAATATTAGTTTGAGATCTAAGTTAATAACCTAAACAAGTTGTATATATTCAGTCTTGCATCTTTAAACTTGATTCATAATAGTACTTAAAATGCTATTTATTACACATTTAGCAAGTGCTTCTTCAACATTTTCTGAAAAATATAAATATCCCTAAATCCTCAAGTGAAGAATACCAATTTTAACAATTGCATGTCTGAATTCTCCCATCAGAAAGAAAAAGCTAAAGAAGGATGACATAGTGGAAAAATTTTGGAAAGTTTAATGTTTTGAAAGCAATTCTAATTATTTAGCATTTACAATGTCCTAGGCACACAGTTAAGAACTTTAAAATCAATAACCTATTTAATGGTCACAAAAATTACAAAAGAATACCAGTGTTACCTACAGGCATTTAGCACTATTGGCCTAGCGGTAAGGAGCTGCATAGTCAACCCAAAGTCAGGCAGTTTGAATCCACCAGCTGCTCCACTGGATAAAGATAGACACTCTCCTCTTGTGCAATTTAAAACCTCTGAAAACCCACTGAATTTCTGACTCAATGACACATAACAATATCAGTGTTACCTACAGATGTCTCTAGATGTCAAATATGGTTTGCACTCTACTACTGACCTAAAGGTTGCTGATTCAAAACCAAGTAATGCCATGGAAGAAAATACTAGAGTCCTACCTCCAAATAATATGCTATTGAATATTCTGTGAAATATGTTAACACAGTAACATAGGGTCAGCATGAATTAGAAATGGTCAACAGGTTTGGTTTTAAAGTCTTTACTCCTTCCAGTAAACAAAGAGACTAAGAAAGATTAGATAATATGCCCAGGACCACATTGTAGGGAGTACTGTCAGATGAACTCAAGTTTTGTGATGTCAAAGCTTTTACTACTATCCCCTCAGATCCTAAAGTCAGTTCTGCACCACTAGCTAATTATTCATTATGTTGTCTGACATACTTTATGGTTGTAAATGAACTTGATTATCTTTCCAGATGTCTAGAATTAGGAAAAATCATATATTTTAATTTTTAAATGCACAGGTACTAATTTCACATTTCTGCTTAACTTTTTAAAGTATTCATAGAAACTCTCAGTTTGTATTAAAATCCACTTTTTCAGCTTCCCAAAAGCAGAAGTGAGGCTAAATAAATAAATTTCTATTTAATAAGATTTATGGTGACACTACTGTGGACAGTTGTGTTGGGGGACAGTGATACAGGCTCAAGTTAAGGTGGGTTTCTATTTGAAGGCACACAGTAACAACAACATAAGACCTCTAACTCTAATTATTTATATTATTAGGAAGGTTACAAATATTGTCATATATACCTACCATACTCACCACCTGCAGTGGGGTGGCCATGTGACATAGAGAAAGACCACAAGCCTTCCAATCAAAGAAATCTGTGATTTAAGCCTTTTTCCCCTTAATGTTAACCCAGTATACAATCTTAAACAACTTTCAAAAAGATAATGACATTTTCTTACCTCTGAAACAAGAAATGTAACTACATCAAGTTTCATTTAACTAAAATATGATGCTGTATAAAAATACCCGGACACCATGCCTGGCTTGTTTTAGGGACAAAGGTAACCACAGTCTCTTTGGAACAAAGTCTTCTGCTTGTCACAGACAACCCCATTTTTTCCATGTCCAGAATATTAAGACATGAATTGACTCAATAAAAAATGTACCCAGAACAAATATCCAGCGATGATAAAACCACTATTCACATTGATCATGTTCTTGTGATAGAAATAATAATGTGATCTTAAAATTGTATTACTCAAGGGAAAGTTCCTGTTTCACATTCCCTGTGCTGTGTCTTGACATCTCTAAATACTTCTACTCCAAATTGTGATAAAATAAGACAAAAATTCCATTTTACTCAGAAAGGCTACAAGATTTTATTTTTTTTTGTATGTCAAAGGGCACTAAAAACAAGCTGCAGAACCTATCAAGATTCTTGATTAAGAATATATTATGCAGTATCCTGTACAGCATCTTTAGGAAATGACTATAATGGAAAAATGGGTACAAGACAAAGTTTATGTTATAGTTAACAATATAATAATGGTGGTATTTGGCTTTTGGCAAATGTACCAGTAAGAGGGTATATGTCTAATAATATCTCACAATTATATTTTATTTAAAACAAATAATTGAGGAAATAAAGTTTTCCATTTTCAGAGGAAAACAATATTTTTCAGAGATGAAAACATTTTCAAATAGAAAATTACAAATATGGGAAGAGAGAAGATTGGAATGTACTGTGTTTTGTTGAAATGGAACTGGAGGGAGGATTATTATTTTTTTTTAGAGTACAGGAGATAAGATCATAAAGGTAAGTTATAAGTCATACTTAATTCATAATAAAGAATGTTAATCTTTTTTTTTTTGAGAATGTTAATCTTAATGGTTCAATTGTCCTGTCCCAGAAAAAGCCTGAGATACACAAATGACACAACCTTGCTTGCAGAATTTAAAGAAGACTTTAATCAATTACTAATGATGTTTAAATACTATAGACTTTACTATGGGTTACATGTCAATATAAAGAAAATTAAAAACCTCACAACTGAACCAAAAAGCAACAATATGATAAATGGAGAAAAGAGTGAAAATGTCAAGGAATTCATTTTATTTGTATTTACAATCAGTACCCATCAAAACAGCAATCAAGAAATCAAACAATGCATTATATCAGGTAAATCTTTTGCAGAGGACTTCTTTAAAGTTTTAAAGAGCAAAGATTTCACTTTAAATACTAAGGGGAGCCGGAACCAAAGCCATAGTATTTTCCATTGTTTCATATGCAGGTGAAAATTGGACAACAAATAAGAAAAAAACACACACCCTAGAATGAATGCCTTGTAATAGTGGCACTGGTGAAGAATATTAAGTAATCTCTGGGCTACTAAAAGAACAAGCTAATCTGTATTGGTAGAAGTGTAGCCAGGATGCTCTTTAGAAGCAAGGATGGTAAAATTTTGTCTCACAAACTTTGGTCATGTTATCAAGAGGAATTAGTCCCTGAACAAGGATATCATACTTCGAAAAGTAGAGGATCAGTGAAAGAAAGACTCTAAATAAAATGGATTGACAAAGTGACAATAATAATAGGTTTGAACACTGAAGAGTGAGAATAACACAGGATCAGGCAGAGTTTCATTCTATTATTCATAGAGTCAATACAAATTGGACTTGACTCAAAATCAACTAACATCAACAAAAACTATGTGTTTGAATCCTACCTCCTAGATCTGTGGATGTAATCAAGCACAATGTAAAGTAATTACCTCATATCTAATGTATTTGGCATGCTATAGCCTTTCATAAGACAATCTAATATAATATATCATCTACAGTCCTACCAGTATACAGTGGATCCTAAGCATAATCTAAAACTGTGAGAAAATAAATCTGCCTTGTATTATTTCTGTTAGGATAGGGCAGGATTCAGACTTAGAAATCAGCATGGTCTTACAAATCATCAACAGCTGTGGGATTAGAATAAAAGAAAGTGTATGTCCCACACTGAGTAGCAAGACTTGTAATGGCAAAACTTGAGGGAAACTAGAGACTTTTGTGAAAGAAAGACCCCAGTGATGATGGCGGATTGAGGCATTGCTGTAGAGAAACAGTGGCAAGGTGTAAGGAGAAAAACCTTGAGACAAAGGCCAACTCAAAGGTAATTTACGCAAAGATTCAAATTCACCAGTGGCTTCATGGGAGAAAGATGGGCTGTACCTATTTTGCAGTTACTGTCTCTAAAAACCTGCTGGAGGGTCAGCCATGAGTTGGTTCTAATTCAAGAGCACATAACAACAAAAATAGCAAATTGTTATGTAGAAACTATTGAAATGGTGTTATGTTTTGCTGTGTATATCCCCCTCAACAATAACAAAACAAGATTCTTTCTCTGGTTTAAAAAAAAAAGAAATAAAGAAAGAGAGAGAGAAAAAAGAAACTTCCGGAAGCACAGTAATACTTAAGAAAACATAATTACATGTCAGAATCTAGTTGGCAGCAGTTGGTGTGGGGAGGAAAACAGAGTCCAGTAGTCATTAATTGAACCATATTCCGCTAAAATATGGTGCCAACTTAGGCTATGATTCTAAGTATAATGTAATTATTATGTGTTGTAAAATCTAATCTCTTAGGCAGAATTAAAAGCAGTCACATAGTGATATAATGACCCTTTGATGTGATCTGCCACCAATTAGTTGTAATAGGATTAAGGTGGGACATAGTAGCCTTAATTAGGTCACACCACAAATCTGATGAAAGGGAAGTTTTGTAATCTGTAATACCTTTTCTCATAAGAGAAGATGGGCCAAGAAAGAGAAATTTTAGCCCAAGACAGAAGAGCTAAAGCAATGCATGTCTTTAGAAAAAACCCAAAGCTTCATGGGCTAGCTAGCTGGGGATACAGGCCATGAAGGAGACAAGGATCTCCCTTTAGAACTAACAAAGTTTTCCTCTAAAGCTATGGTACCCAGAATTTGTATCCTTCTAGCCTCTTAAATTGTGAGAGAAAAAAAAAATTTCTGTTTGTTAAAGCCATCCACTTGTGTTACCTCTGCCATAGCAACACTAAGTAATTAAGACACCAGCTCCCCCAAATCTGAAGCAAATATAAAAGCTATATACTCCAGAAGTATTGACAAAGTCAGAGGCCTTTTCCTTCCAAGTGTTCTGTCCTAATAGTTGCTGATCTTAAACATTCTGAAAAGTCAAAGAAAGATAAAAATCAAAGTGTTAATCACTGACGAAACTAATTGCCTCTGAGTCTGAACCAACTCATACCTGACCCTCCAGTAAGTTTTTGGAGACTGTCTCAGGTTCGAGCATGTGGAAGATCATAAGTATGATGCTGAATAGATTAAAGTTTTGATCCGTTTTTCATAGGAAATCTATATGTTGTGGTCAACTTGACAGCACTTAATGGTATTAGGGAAATAAAAGAAAATTTTAAAACCTATTAGTTACCATTGCAGCTCGATAAAAATGTACAAAGTAAATTGCACATTTACGGGGTGGGGGGGGGGGCGAAGCCAGAACTCATAGACATTGGCAGAGAGTGAGATAAAAATACTCAAAATAAAACAACTACTCAATAATCATGCTCAAGGAGGACAAAGGACTTTTCTCTTGCATGTCATTTTCAAAGGTCTAGTGGTATCTGTTTGTGAAGATATAAGAAGACAGCCCCAATGTGTCAAGTATTCCCAACGATTTTCCAAAGTAGAGTGTGAACTATGCAGTCAGTTTTCCTTGCATTGGAGATGTACATTTTTTTCTTTGTAAATGTTTATTCAAATTACAGTACAATTTTTTATAAGTGATTGGGTAAAATCAAATTATCTGATTGTTGTTGTTATATGCCATAGAATCGTTTGCGACTCATAGCAACCCTATGTACAACATCCCTAAACTCTGCTCTGTCCTATGCCAATCGCACCGTCTCCGATATGCCCATCCCTATTACCCCAATCACTGAATCAATCCACCTCATAGGGGGCCTTCCCCTTCTGCGCTGTCCCTCCACACTACCAAGCATGATGTCCCTCTCCAAGGACCTGTCCCTCCTTACAACATGTCCAAAGTATGTTAGACGGAGCCTTAGAATCCTTGCCTCCAAGGAGCAGACGGGTTTGACCCTTTCCAGGATGAATCTGTTTGTTTTCTTAGCAGTCCATGGTAACCTCAATACTCTTCTCTAGCACCAAAGCTCAAAGGCATCAATTCTCCTTCCATGCTCCTTAGTCATTGTACAACTCTCTGATGCATAACAAGTGAGAGCAAAGACCATGGCCTGTATCAGATGCACCTTAGTCTCCAAAGAGACACCATTGCTCTTCAGTACTTTGGAGAGGTCCCTAACAGCAGACTTTCCCATGGCAATACGTCTTCTAATTTCCTGGCTACTGGTGCCAAGAGTGTTGACTGTGAAGCCAAGCAAACTGAAGCTGTTAACAATCTCAATCTCTTCTCCATCCATCCTGATGCTGCCAATTGGTCCAGTGGTGAGAATCTTTGTCTTCTTGACATTGAGCCTCAATCCATATTGGAGGCTGCAGTCCTTGACCCTCTGCAGCAAGCACTTCAGGTCCTCCTCAGTTTCAGCAAGCAGAGTTATATCATCTGCATATCTCAGATTGTTGATAGAGCTTCCACCAATCTTGACCTCACATTTCTCCTCATAGAGCCCAGCTTCCCAGATAATCTGTTCTGCATACAGGTTGAAAAGGTATGGAGACAGAACACATCCCTGGCATACGCCCTTCCCAATTTTGAATGATACAGTGTTTCCTTGCTCTGTTCTGACAACTGCCTCTTGGTCCAAGTATAGGTTTCTCATTAGCATTATCAAGTGTTCTGGGATTCCCATTCTTCTCAGAGTCAACCAGTTTGTTATGATCCACACAGTCAAACTCCTTTGCATAGACAATGAAACACAGTTAGACATTCCTCTGGTTTTCCCTGCTTTCAGCTAAGATCCATCTAACATTAGCTACAATATCCCTGGTACCACGACCCTGACTAAACCCAGCCTGGACTTTCGGCAGTTCTTTGCTGATGTATTTTTCTAGTCGTTTTTCGATAATCTTCAGTAGAATCTTGCTTGCATGTGAAATTATTGATATTGTTCTATAGTTTCCATACTCTGTTGGGTCACCCTTCTTTGGGATGGCATTAAATATTGATCTCTTCCAGTCAGTTGGCCAGGTGGTTGTTCTCCAGATTTCATGGCACAACTTGGTGAGCATGTCCAGGACAGCAGTATCTGTTAGCTGAAATATGTCAGTTGTTATACCATCTATTCCTGGGGCCTTATGTTTTGCTATTTCCTTCAAAGAGGCTTGAACTTCTTCCTTCAACACCATAGGCTGTTGCTCATACATTGTTTCATTAAATTCTTCTGTGTCTGCCAATTCTTTTCAATAGTGACTCAGTATATTCCATGAACTCAAAACCATGAACTAAAAGACTTTCGGTTCTGTAAATCTAGATAGACATCTGAATGACAAAATTTCTCCAAAAGGTGACAGCCTAATTCCTATTTAAATCCAACCTTTCATGCAAAAATAACATAACCTCAGAGTTAATCACAAAATTATAAAGAACAACTGATCTGAACCTTGTCCAATTCTGCATCATCCTCATCTAATCTCTGATTTACTTGAACCCATTACTCTAGTCATTGTGTCAACTCATCTGGTTGAGGATCTTCCACTCTTTCACTGACCCTCCATCTTTCCAAGATTGATGTCCTTATCCAGAGTAGCACCTCCTAAACAGCAGTCCCAGTGGTTATGAGATAAAGCTTCACATCTCTACTTCTCACCAAATCCTCCCACACTTTAAATCTTCCTTCACCCTACTCATTCACCCACTAAACTGTTGCTGTAGGCTTTTGCATCTCCCACTTCTTCCCTTTTCCCCTTCCCCCTCACTATTTGAAGATTTCTATATATCCCATTTTAAGTTGCTAATTGCAATGCCCATATTGCCCATTCTTCCCAGGTTGGTCCTCCATGTGAAGGAGATGTGCATTTTAAGGGAGTCTGTGACTCAATTTAACATTTCTTGTTATTCTACCAGCATATGCTAATAGTGGTTATCTTAAGCACAGGTATCTGTAGTGGCAAAATCATGCTTGGAAGGGTGGAGGGACAGGGCAGGAAAGGGAAACCCTGGGTAAGATGGACTGACACAGTAACAGTGTTAATGGAAGTAGACATTGTCCAAGACAGTAATCAGAAAATAGGGCAGGATTCAGAGTTATTATGTAGAGGGCTGCTATGAGTTGCAGTGAACATAACAACCACATATTCTTTCTGTACTGTCTGAGTTTCTAGAAATTATCACAGTATAATAACCTGCATCATGCAGATGACACAACCTTGTTTGCCATAAGTGAGGAAGACTTGAAGCACTTGTAGCAGAAGATCAAGGAATGCAGCCTTCAGTAAGGATTGAATCTCCATGTCAAGAAAACAAAGATTCTTACTGCTGGACTGATAGGCAATATAATGGAGAGAGAAGAAAGTGAAACTGTCAATAACTTTATCTTATTTGGCTACATAATTAACACCATTGGTACCAAAAGTTAGGAAATAAGATGCATTGAATTGTGAAAGTCTGCAGTTAGGGACCTCGCCAAATTATTGAGGAGTAAAGATATCAGTTTGAGAACGAAGGTGTGTCGGATTCAAGCCATGGTCTTTCTATCACTTGCTATACATCTGAGACCTGGAAAATGACTAAGGATGACAGAAAAAGAGTTGATGCCATTGAGCTGTGGTGTTGGAAAAGAGCACTGAACATCCTATGGGCAGCCAAAAGAAGAAACAAATATATCTTGGAGAGGGTGCAGTTGGAGTGCTCTTTGGAGGCAGGGATGATGAGGCTTCCCCTCCCATACTTCAGGGATGTTGCTAGGAAGGGCTATTCCTTGGAGAGGGACAGGATGCTTTGAAGCGTGGAGGATCAGTGGAGAGGAAAACCTTCAACCAGGTGGGTTGGCACGGTGACTGTGGCAATGGGCTCTAGTATGTCAAGAAGTGTGAAGATGGCACAGCTAGGACGTTCAGATCTGTTGTTGATAGGGTTGCTATGAGATATACTCAACTTGATGGCATCTACATTCACAGTATTTTTAGAAATATTAAAAGGATATTTTCATCTATTTTTTTAAAAAAATCACTCTGAGGATACGCACTTTCTTGGAGTTGTGCTTCAGTGAGATAAGATTATGGATAGAATAATCCTGCTTGGATTTTTCAATTCCTCTTACATCAAAATTTATGAAAATAAATGCTTCACCCTTAACACTTCCTACAAACTGAAATTACATGGTTAGTGTGTATGACCAGGAGCCACTTTTAAAGAGATAGTTAGAATTGCAAAAGCAAGAATAAGAGAGAGAAACAGAACAATGATTTGGGCGTATGAAAGAGGATCAACCTACAACTTTTATTATTGTTTTAGGGGGAAAAATGATCGTTTCAGTTGAACTGTAAAGAAGAGAAAAAAATTAAGAAACAAAAAGGCCTGTGACCAGAGCAATATCTGCCTAAATCCATGAGTTGTCACATTCCCAGCAGTAATTTAAAAAAAAAAAAAGTTAAGGCTTTGCTTTCATATTAATTGTTTAACTACTGTATCACACTGATTGTTTACAAAAATAACCATTGGTAAAAACCTCTTTTGATACAAGGTTTCAGAGACAAGTAATAAAGAAAGCCTTTATTAATACCATATTCTACTTTTAATGACAAGGAATTGTGTTGTCAATGCAAAAGCACGGAGTTCAAATCCACCGGCTACTCCAAGGTGGAAAGATGGGGAATATCCCCTCATGTGATTTAGTGTCCCTGAAAACTCTCTAGAAGGTCAGTTATGTGTCAGATCTGATTAGACAGTACATGACAACAGTATTTATAGTCACTGAGGTTTCTCTTTAGTCCAGCAAAAGGTATAAACATCAAGCAAAGTGCCCCTTACATCAGCGGAATGGCCCTTGTGTTGATGCACTTTGTTCTAAGAAGCTTCTGACTAGGCAAGCTCTATAGTCTCTATCAGAGTTCAAAATCAGAGGCACTAGGTTTGTGTGTAAGTGTCCTTGTTGTTCTTAGGTGCCATCGAATTGACTATGACTTGGAGAGACCCTGTTAACAACAGATCTGAACCTTGTCTTACTCTGCTCAATCCTCATGATCTCTTATCATGTTCAGTCCCATTGTGGTAGTCACTGTGTCAATCTATTTTGTGTAAAGTTTTCCTGTCTTTTATTAACCCTCCATCTTCCTCAGAAAAATGACTCTTCCCAAGAATGAGTTCCTTCTAAAAATATATCCAAAGTCTGTTAGAAAAATTCTCATGACCCTTGTCTCTAAGGAATATTCTAGCTGCCTTTCCTTTAAGACAGATTTGGTTGTTCTTTTGGTAGTCCATGGAATATTCAGAACTGTTCTCCAATACCACAATTTAAAGGCATCAGTTTTCCTACTTTCATCCTCTAATTTTCCTACATTCATTAGCTAATTTTCAGATGCATAGGAAATAATTGAAAATACTATGACATTTTCAGTTAACAGATGCTGCCCTGGACGTGCTCATCAAGCTGTGCCAAGAAATCTGGAGAACGACCACTTGGCCAACTGACTGGAAGAGATCGATATTTGTTTCTATCCCAAAGAAAGGCGACCCAACCGAATGTGGAAACTACAGAACAATT
>NW_006399975.1:4260591-4269273 GCF_000299155.1 Elephantulus edwardii
AGTCTTCATTCACATTGTGTTTCATTCAATCATTCTCATATATTATACTTTATAAAATCAATCATCATTGGACCTTGTCCATCATTACCCTCTCTTTTCACAAGAATACTTCCCAGTTGCTTCCCCCCTCCCTCCATCCTCCAAACTCTGCAGCCCTGTGGTTTCACCCCTACATACTATCCTCACTCCTTCCCTCCATCCTTACTCCTCCTTGAGTTCCTGTACGTGTTTTATTAATTATCCTTTTAAAAACTCTCTATGACACAGTTATTCCATTGCTAGGAATATGTTGTTGTTGTTGCTGCTGTTGTTGTTGTTGTAGTCAGGTGCCATCAAGTTGAATATGACTCATAGAGACCCTATGAACAGAAGATCTGAACCTAGTCCTTTCCTGCACCATCCTCACACTTCTTGACACACAAAAGCCCACTGCAGCAGTCACCATGTCAATCTGCCTGGTTGAGGGTTTTCCTCTCCTTTGCCAACCCTTCACCTTTCCCAACATCATGTACTTCTCCAAGGAATATCACCTTCTAGCAATATGTTCAAAGTATGTGAGCCTCATCATTCTTGCCTCCAAAGAGCACTCCAGTTGCACCCTCTCCACGACATATCTATTTGTTCTTTTGACCGTCCATGGGATGTTCAGTGCTCATCTCCAACACCATAGCTCAAAAATATCAATTCTTTTTCTGTCAACCTTATTCATTGTCCAGCTCTCAGACCCAATCTAGTAATCAGAAAGACCATGGCCTGAGTCAGACATACCTTAGTCCTCAAACTTACATCATTACTCTTCAATAATTTGGAAAGGTCCCTAACTTCAGATTTTCCCAGTGCAACGCTATCTTCTTACTTCCTGACTACTGGTACCAAAGGTGTTAATTGTGGATCCAAGCAAGATGAAGTTGTTGACAGTCTCAATCTCATCTCCATCCATCATGACACTGCCTATTGGTCCAGTGGTAAAAAAATAATCTTTGTTTTCTTGATATTGAGACACAATCCATACTGAAGCCAGCATTCCTTGATCTTCTGCAACAAGTGCTTCAAATCCTCCTCACTTCCAGCGTGTAAGGTTGTATCATCTGCATAACTTGGGTTACTGATAGGTCTCCCTCTAATCCTAATGCCACATTCCTCTTTATAGAGTTCAGCTTCTCGGATATTTTGTTCAGCATATAGGTTGAACAGTTATGGAGATAGAATAAATCTCTGACACACTCCTTTCCCAATTTCAAACCATGCAGTGCTCCCCTGCTCTGTTCCCATAACAACCTCCTGTTCCAAGTATAGTTTCCTATGAGCATAATCAAGTGTTCTGGGATTCCCATTCTTCCCAATGTCAGCCCCAACTTGTCATGATCCACACAGTCAAACACCTTTGCATAGTCAATAAAGCGCAAGTAGGCATATCAGAATATACCCAAAAAATTTGGAACTGAGACACAAACGAAGACTTGAACAATGTTCATAGAGCATTATTCACCATTGCAAGAACATGGAAATAGCCCAAATGTACAATCACAATTAAGTGGACTGATAAATTGTGGTACATTCACATGATGGAATACTATGCAGTACACAGGAACAACACTTTTGAAAAATACTACATAACTTGAGGGAGACTAGAGAGCATTATGCTGCGTGAACTAGTGCAGTTTCATAAGGACAAATACTGTATGTTAGTCTTTAAACTGACATTCTTACTCTTTAGCACTTTGGAGAGGTCTTTGACAGTTGATTCCTCGATGAAACATGTATTTGACTTCTTGACTGCAGCTACTGTGGATGTTGATTGTAGAACTAATTAAAATTAAATCCTTGACAACATCAAGCTTTTCTCCATCTATCACGATGTTGCCTACTGGTCTAGTGGTGAGGATATTTGTTTCCTTGATGGAAAGAGGCAACTCATATCAAAGGCTGTAGTCTTTGATCTTCTGCAGCAAGTGTTTCAAATTTGCTTTCTGTAAGCAGTCTGTGTCATCTGCATAGAACAGATTGTTGATGAATCTTCTTCAAATCCTGATGTCACATTCTTTTTCAGAGAGTCTAGCTTCTCAATTTGCTCAGCGTACAGAATGAATAAGTATGGAGAAAGGATATAACCCTGATGCACACTATATCTCTGATTTTAAAAGGATACCTGACCTTTTTTGTCATTGTAATCAAATAGGTGCAAGATACAACAGTTTGTGCCTACAGGGTCTTGAGATACAGTGTTATTGATAAATCTTTACAATGAACCACCAGAAATAGGCACTGTAGAGAAAGAAAAGTTCACCAAAAAAAGTGGTGCTGCCCTCCATCCTGGGACCATCATGGAATATACTGAATGACATATGCCTTTGACCAATGATGTAATTCCACTTATGTGTTATAAACCTATAAATTCCAAATTCTTACTTCTAAATATCCTATCTTCAACTCCCTTGATAGTCTTTGAATCATTTATGAATTAATGATCAAGCAATGAAAGAATCTATCATGGTTTGTGATCTGGCAGAGCGACCAGTTTCATTCTGTGAAAATGGACATTTCTCTGGTACAGACAGATTCTATCCCTCAATAGTCTTTCTTTTTATTTAAGCAGTTTCTGTAATATGGCTCTATGACACCTCTCTTGTTAGGATGATAATTAACTTCTTTTTTTTCTATAATTATATTTTATTAATTTTCATAAACATTTACAGAGATTTTGGGCTTCCACTCATTCATTGTTGCACTATTCTCTCTACCCTCCTCCCAGTTTGTTCTTGTCCAAATGCCACAGTGCTTGTCAAAGCCAGTTCTGATTAATCTTCTTTGTCAGTGTATCCTTTGCCATTCCCTATCACTCCTCCCTGAGAGAGACTTCACCCTGAGTCATAAGGAAAAGGGGATGGCGTATTCTCTTAGCTACTTCCTGCTGAAAAGGGACGCTGTGGGTTTCAGGGTGAAGATCTTCTCTCACTACTCTAAAGGGCCCCTTTGGCAGTAGGAAACACATAGACTATTATGGAGATTGATTTTGGAATTTAGATGCACTCTTATTGATTGTGCTTGGCTGTACATGTTCATATCCTTGAAGATGTATCATGGGGGTGTTGTAACCTAGAAGACAGAATTTTGACTAACAAGTTATAAATACATGAGTCCAAAAATTATGGAAAAGTAAAAGACTTCTTTCTGAGAAAAGGTTTGGTATTTTCTTGAATCATTCTGGCAATGTTGTGGCTGCTTTATTGGATTGAAAACTCAGAGGAAGCACAGAGAATATAAAGGTATCTGGCTTTAGGTCAAGGTTCAAAATGGTCCGGATTTAACTACAGTTTGCAGTTTTCTGAAGATTTTATGCTCTTGGGCTTTAGAAAGACTGTAAAGCATTCTGAAATTTTAAGAGAAAGAAAAGTAGCTGAGAAACAGTCCTATCACACCTACGTGATGAGACTCTTAGGCTCAGACTTCAGCAGGAAGTCCTCCTGGTGAGCAAGAAGGCTGAAGAATTAGTTGCCATTAAATTAACTCTTGGTGCACTGTAATACCATGTGTCTAAGTAGAACTGTACTTTTCAAGGGGTAGCAGAGTCTATAGGGGGCTACACAAGTAACCCAAAAATGGTTGTTTATCTAGAAGTTCAAATCCACTAACAGCTCATCAGGAGAAATATAGGCAACCTCCTCCCATGAGACTGAGGTCTGCTTCCATATAGCTGACCAAGCAAGTTTTCAGTGGCAGTTAATCGCATGGAAAGAGGTTGCCCATCTTTCTCCCACAGAGCAGCTGGTAAACTTGAACCCCTTGCCTTTGGGATTACAGTGCCCCTTCTTGCCACTTAGGCCACCAGAGCTCCCTGTATCCAGAGATTTCCAGCCTCTGAAAACCTTCTAGAGGGGCAGAAATGAATAGGGTCCAACTCTGCAGCAATGATAGTGACAGTAGCCTATCACACAACCTTTCTTTTGTGGCATCTCTGGGTAGGTTTGAACTTACAACCTTTTGGTTAGCAGCCAAGCACACTGTTTACACAACCCAGAAATGTAAATCCAAACATGGAATGATTAAGATCTCCCCTGTGAAAGTGCCCGTCTGAGAGGGCACTTTTCTGGGTAGGCCCTAAATGAATATGTGATCTTGGGTCAATCACCTAAAATCTGTGTGCTAATTTTCTCATTTATAAAATAAAAATAAACAAACATAGTAACAGTGACTACTTCAAAGAATAAGAGGCTAAAATAATCCTGAAAATAAGACTCGGCACACAATACGTAGAATAAATGCTCATTGCCATTTAAATGTTGTTTTGGGTTTGGGTTTTTATAATTTTCTTTTTTTAAGGAAAAATAAGAATTTGAGAAATTACTATGTAGCTATAATAAATAGGTTAACATCATATCTCCAAGATTCTCTTCATTGCAAGCATTGAATATAATCTCTGAGCTCAGGATGGTACTAGGAAACAGGAAATCAACTCTGTGAACAAATAAAGTCTTTGACCAAATGAATAAAGAATAGATTACATTTTGAAAGTAAGTTGTTTCTTATTTTCAGTTATGCTAAATAAATTCATAATGATCTTATTAAAATTAAAAAAAAATTTCTAGCAAGAAGAGTAGGAGGAATTTAATTGCACATTAACCATTATCACTAAATTAAGATGTAGAGAAATATTGTTATTTCTTTTTATTTAGCTTGCTGTCCTAATTGTTCTAATTTAGTAAACACATAAAAAACTATATTGATAAGAGAGGGGTTTTTTTTGGTTTTTGGGTTTTTCACTAGTTTATTTATAAAATTCTAATACAAATTCAAACAAATTCTTTCAATTTCCCTCGCCCCACCCCCCATCAAATTGTACAACCCAATGATAAATCCTCTCTTGCCCCCTGTACATCCACATCCCTCTGCTTCCAGCCTCTCCCACCCCTCCTGGATCCTTATAGTCATTCTACAATAATGGTCTTATACAATATTTATCCTTGTGGGACTGAGTTAGTTCACTCAGCATAATGCTCTCCAGTCCTTTCCAAGTTAGGTAGTAATTTAAAAAGTTATTGCTCCTGCGTACTCCATAGTATTCCATTGTGTGACTGTACCGTAATTTCTCAATCCATTTGTTTGTGATTGGACATTTGGGCTGTTTCCATGTTCTTGCGATGATGGATAATGCTGCTATGAACATTGGTGTACAAATACCAGTTTGTACCTCAGTTCTCATGACCAATACTCTTAGTTGTTCCTCATAAAACCTTTACTCAAGAAAGCAAAACTCAAACTCACTGTCAAAGAGTCAAAACTGACTTTCAGCTGACCTGCAAGTGGGTTTCTGGGGCTGTACATTGGGTGGGAACATATGACTACTTTTTCTTCTCTTGAGCAGCTGGCAGACTCAAATATCTACAGAGGTGCAGCCTTTGGGTGAGCAGCACAACTGCATACGGACTAGAGCAGAGCTCCTCATAACTCCTTTCCTAAGGAACTTTTCGTTTTTATTTATGGAAAAGTAAAAGAAAAGATTCTTTCATTGTTTTACAAACCCTCCCCCAGGTCCCCTCCACCATGTAGCCATCGCTCTAGACTCCTGTGATGACAGAAGTACCTAGTCACATATCTCTTTTAAACAGTTTTCTCCCTTCTCTGTTTCAGTGCAGTATACATTATTGAACCCATCTTACTCAGTCTCTCCCCAACCCCGAGGTTAATCCCATTCTACAACAGTGGCATCATGCAATATTTGTCCTTTTGTGACTGGGATATTTCACTCAGCATAATGTTCTCCAGAGTCAACCATTTTGAATAATATTGGATGAGTTCCTTGTTTTTCAATGCAGCATAGTATTCCATTGTGCGAATATACCACAGCTTCTCTAGCCATTCGTTTGTTGATGGGCACTTAGGTTGTTTCCAACTCCTTGCTATTGTGAACAAAGCTGCAATAAACATGGGAGTGCATATATCTGCTTGGATGTCAGCTATGATCTCTTCAGGGTATATTCCCAGTAGTGGAATTGCTGGGTCAAATGGTATCTCTATTTGCAACTTTTTGAGAAAGCGCCATACTGCTTTCCACAGGGGTTGCACCATTTTACACTCCCACCAACAGTGAATAAGGGTTCCAGTTTCTCCACAACCTCGCCAGCATTTGTTGCTTGCTGTTCTGTTAAATTTTGCTATTTTGACTGGTGTGAGATGATATCTCATAGTTGTTTTAATTTGCATCTCTCTTAGGGCTAGGGATTTTGAGCATTTCTTCATGTGCTTGTTAGCCATCTGAATGTCGTCTTCAGTGAAGTGCCTGTTCATATCCTGTGCCCATTTTTCTATTGGATTATTTACCTTTATCTTGTTGTGGTGCTCAAGTATTTCATAAATTCTGGATATAAGTCCCTTATCTGATATGTTATTACCGAACACTTTTTCCCAGTCAGTGGCCTCCCTTTTTACCCTGTTGGAGAAGTTTTTGGATGTGCATAGGGATTTGAGTCTTAGAAGATCCCATTCATCTACATTATCTTCTCCTGGTTGTAGGTTTTCCAGGATACTGGGAAGACTGTTTATGTTGTGGATTAGGACTTCTAGTGTTGCTCCTAGCTTTTCTGTAATGAAGTTTATAGTCCTTGGATTTAGTCCTAGGTCCATGATCCACCTTGAGTTGGTTTTAGTGTATGGAGTGAGGTGTGGGTCTTGCTTGAGTCTTTTGCAGATATTTTTCCAATTTTGCCAACACCATTTGTTAAAAAGGCTGTCGTTTCCCCACTTCACTGATTTCAACTCCTTGTCAAAAATCAGTTGACCATAGATAGATGGATTGATCTCTGGATTCTCAATTTGATTCCATTGATCTATGTGTCTGTCATTGTACCAGTACCATGCTGTCTTTACCACTATGGCAGTGTAGTAGGATTTGAAATCAGGGAGTGAGATACCTCCTACTGTTCTTCTATTCTTAAGGAGTGCTTTGCTTATTCGGGGCTTTTTTCCATTCCATACGAAATTGGAGATTGCCTTTTCCATAGGAACTTTTCTTAACACAAAAAAAGAGAGTTCTGAAAATTTAACCTTTATATATGGAACATGACTCGATTTAAATAGTAAAGTCAAAGTTTCAAATTATAATTGTTGTTGTTGTTGTTGTTGGGTACCTTCAAGTTGAATATGGCCCATGGCGACCATATGAATAACAGGTCTGGACTCTGTCCTGTTCTATGCTCTCCCTACAATTTCTTGCACACTCAAGCCCATTGCAGCAGTCACCGTGTCAATCTACCTGATTGAGGGTCTTTCTTTTACCAACGCTTCACTTTTCCATGCATAATGTCCCTCTCCAAGCAACACCATCACCTAGCAACTTGACCAAAGCACATGAGATGAAGCTTCATCATCTTTTCCTCCAAGGAGTACTCTGGCTGCACTTCCTCCAAGATATGTTTGTTCTTTTAGCAGACTATGGAATGTTCAGTCCTTTTCTCCAACATCGTAGTTTAAAGGCATAAATTCTTTTGTCATCTTTATTGATTGTCCTGCTCTCTGCAGCATAGCAAGTGATTGAAAATCAGGTGTACTTTAGTCCTTAAACTAACATCATTGCTCTTGAATAATTTGAGGGCCCTGACTGCATGTTTTGCTAGTGCAACGTCTTCTGATCTCCTGACTGCTGGTACTAAGGGTGTTGACTGTGGATTCAAGATGAACTCATTGACAACTTCAATCTATCCTAACTCCCTCTACCATAATGTTGCCTTTTGGTCCAGTGGTAAGAATGTTTGTTTACTTGATATTGAGGTGTCAGCCATATTGAAGGCTCTATTCTCTGATCTGCAGCAAGTGCTTCAAATTCTTCTCACTTTCAACAAGCAAAATTGTATTATCTGCATCATACAGGTTATTAATGAGTCTTCCTCCAATCCTGATGCCACATTCTTCTTCATACAGTTCAGTTTCTCAAAGAATTTGCTCAGAATACAGACTGAATAGCTATGGAGAAACGATACAATCCTGACTCACATTTCTTAATTTTAAACCATGCTCTGTTGGCCACAATAGCTTCTTGGTGGAGGTTTCATATGAGCATAATTAGGTGTTCTGTGATTCTAATTCTTTCCGTAATAGAATTATAATTAATGTAATATAATTTTTATTTTCATTTTCTAGATTAGTTTCTTCATTTTAATTCTGTAGGCAATAGATTTTTCACCAAGACATCCAGGGATGCTATTTATGCTACTCTTTTAGAGATATAAAATGTCAGCATATATACTAGAGCTCCTTTGGCCCTATATTCCTCTTTCTGACTCCTAATCCATAGATCTTTACACTCACAAATCAGCTATGAAGCCAGAGGGGAAAACCCTGGGCTTAGTGTCTGGCTCAAATGTTAGGTTCATTTTTACTAGTTATAAAAATCCAAGAGCCCTGGTGCTACAGTATGTAGTGAGTTAAGCTGCTAAACCAAAAGCCTTGCTTCTCTGGAGGAAGAAATCCACTAATAGCTCAGAAGCATAAAAATGAGCAATCATTTGCCTCAGAAATCCAATGGATGGTCAACACTGAATTGGTTTGAGTGAGTGCAAATTAAACTAAGCTCTTGCTCTTTCTCAAACTAACTTTTTCTTAAGGTTAAAACATTAAAATTTCTGGGTCAAATGGTATCTCTATTTGCAACTTTTAAAGAAAGCGCCATACTGCTTTCCACAGGGGTTG
>NW_006399975.1:4270632-4276583 GCF_000299155.1 Elephantulus edwardii
TTGACAAGCACTGAGGCAATTGGACAATTAAAACAGACATTCGGATGGCGGGGAAGAAGAACAAACTGGAGAGGAGGGTGGAGAGAATGGTGCAGCAATGAAGGAGTGAAAGCCCAGAATCCCTGTGAATGTTCATTGAAACTAATAAAATTTAATAAAAACAAAAAAAAATTAAAATTTCATTTAAAAATTATATGAACTGTTATTTATGACAGGTGATGCTGGAAAAAAATTGAATGTGTTACACTCTTCTCCCCAGTCAATGGTATTGACTGAAAAAGGTTTAAGACAGAGAGAGATGTCTTAGAGTCCAGGAAAGTTCTAGTAGTACTATGTCATCGATAAAAGATTCTGTGTTATTCTCTCATGCTTCATTTCATCCCCTTCTAAATCACAGGATATGGGGAAAGAAATTATTTTAAGGATTTGATAAAAGGAGAGAGATGAGCTCATTATTTTCCCCTCTCATTCTGAGACCTCTAAGTGCTTTCCCCCTCTTATTGGCCATTCCCCCCCTTCTTCATTGACCTTCAGTTCATTCCGCTCCCAGTGAGCCTCCATCGCGTATCCTAAGCTGCAAAACTAATCAGAGGGGATTGCCCCTCTTTCTCCCAAGGAGCAGCTGGTGGGATCCAGCCTTGGAGTCCCATAGCCTTTTGATTATCAGCCCAAGAAGCTTTGGACTCTGTCACCAAAGTGCGACAAACTCATCCTAGGCTTCCCCAAAATCATTTCTCTCCTTAATTTTGAACAAAAGTGGTCTTAGGTTGCAATCCATTTCTCATGGGAGGGTTAAGAGAGCCATGACTGAGATCAGAGAAGAAAAGGGGGAGAAGAAAGCTTGTTGGAGTTTTCTGTAAGCTAAGACAAATGAAAATAGGTTCAGTGAGGTTCAATAAGATACTTCAATAAAGTAAGCCTTAACAATGAGATAAGTCATTGTTGAATTGTTGGAAATGTATTACGGTTTAAGAAAGCTACCTCTTGTCAAGGTAATACAACACTGAAATCAGAAAATTGCAAAGGGTGCCCCCAAAGCTACAGTAGGCCATGAAAATCAAGGAAGCCATTTATACCATGCCAGGACCCTCTCTAGCCTGCCCTCACTACAAGTGAAGAAAGGAGTCTACAAATGTCTACCTCCTACACGTAGCATAACCATCTCTTTCAGTTGCTGGCAAGAGATTTTGGAAAGGGAAGTTTCTAGATGTGCAATGCCGTGATATAAGACCATAAACACGAAAAAGGAAAGTCGAGGTCAACAAGCAGTTGACACATCCTCATATTTCATTTTATATTTTCACATGTTTACTTAGGTTTTCCACCTGAATCCATATGGATGACTAGGACAGTCTGGTGGTCTAGTGGCAAGAAGCTTCATTGCAACCTGGAAGGCATGTAGCTGCTCCATGAGAGAAGTATAGGCAGTTTCCTCCCATGTCATTAACTGCCTCTGAAAGCTCACCAGAGTCAGCTATGCGTCGGTTCCAACCCTATGGTGCACAACAAGACATCAGAATGCAGAGCAGGTGATTGAAAAGACCATGACCTAAATCAGGCACATCTTAGTCTTCAAACTGATGTCATTGATTTTCAACATTTTGAAGAGGTACCTGACAACAGATTTGCTCAATGCATATATCACCTGATTTCCTGACTGCTGGCACCAGTGATGTTGATTGTTGGTCCAACAAGATAAAATCATTGGCAGTTTAAACTCTTTCTCCTTCTATTATAATGTTAACTGTTGGTACTGTGGTGAGGACTTTTCTTTCCTTGACATTGAGATGTATTCTATACCAAAGGTTGTAGTCTTTGACCTTCTGCTGCAAGAGTTTCATACCCTCTTCACTTTCAGCAAGCAAGATTGGGTCATCTGCATAATGCAGGTTGTTGATGGGTTTTCCTCCAAACCTGATGCCATGTTCCTCTTCAAAGAGTTTAGCTTCAGGAATTATTTGTTCAGCATATTGAATAAGTGTGAAGAAAGGATACAACCCTAAAGCACACCATCCTGATTTTAAAGCAGTCAATGTCCCCCTGCTCCATTCAGACAATGAATACAAATTAATTAATACAAAAAATTAAAATCTTTGAGCTGTGGTGCTGGAGAAGAGTACTGAATATCCCATGGACTGCCAAAAGAATGAACAGATGTCTTGGAAAGCATGCAGACAGAGTGTTCTTTGACAAAGCTTCATCTTTCAAACTTAGGACATTAAGCTAGGTAAGACTATTCCTTGGAAAAGGAAATCATGCTTGGAAAGATAGAGGGTAAATGAAGGAGAAAAAGATACCCAATAAAATGGATCTCCAATGAGATTATTTGACACCGTGAATTCAGCAATGGGCTTTAGTGTATCAGAGATGATAAGAATGGTACAGGACAGGGTAGGGTGATGACTGTACAACAGACTACCAACTATTCATATGCAAGTTCAAGCTGAAGCTTAGGAAAATGAAATCAAATCCACAGAAACCAAAATTTGACCTATGCCACCTGAATTTCAAAACCATTTCAGGAAGAGGCTTGAGGCCTTGAACACTAATAAGTGAAGATCAGAAGAGCTGTGGGATGAAATAAAGAATATCATCCAGGAAGAATGCAGAGGATCATAACAAAGACAGTAGGAAGAAAAGACCAAACGGATATCAGAAGAGACTCTGAATATTGCACTAGAGCACCAAGAAGCCAAAGCAAAGGAAAGAAATTAAGATACTAAGGAGCTGGACAGAAGATTTCAAAGGGCAGTGTGGGACGATAAAACAAGGTATTATAAAGAAATGTGTGAAGAGCTGGAGTCAAAAGATGGAAGGAGTATATAGAGTTACTGTACCAGAAGGAATTGGCTGACACAGAAGAATTTTATGAAACAACATATGACTAAGAGCCTGTGGTTATGAAGGAAGAAGTTCAAGCTGCTCTGGAAGAACTGGAAAAAACAAGGTTCCAGGAACTGACGACATACCAATTAACATATTTCAAGAAATAGATGCTGCCCTGGATGTGCTCACCAAGTTGTGCCAAGAAATCTGAAGGACAACCATCTAGCCAACAGACTGGAAAAGTTCTATATTTGTTCCCATTGCAAAGAAAGGTGACCTGTTAGAGTGTGGAAATGATTGAACATTTTCATTAATATCACATGCAAGCAAGATTCTGCTGAAAATGATCCAAAAGTGACTGGAAAAGCACATCAACAGAGAACTGCCAGAAGTGCAGGCTGGATTTAAAAGAGTCTGTGGTACTAGCAATATTATAGCTAATGTTAGATGGATCTTGGCTGAAAGCAGGGAGTAACAAAGAAATGTCTATCTGTGTTTCAAAGGTGTTTGATTGTGTGGATCACAACAAACTGTGGCTAACTCGAGGAAGAATAGCAATTCCAGAACATTTGATTGTGTTTATGCAAAACTTATACTTGGACCAAGAGGCGGTCATCAGAACAGAGCAAGGAAATACTGCATGGTTCAAAATTGGGAATGGTGTACAGCAGGGAGCTGTCCTATCTCCATACCTTTTCAATCTATATGGAGAACAGATTATCCAGGAGGCTGGGCTCCATGAGGAGAAATGTGGCATCAGGAAGTCTCAACAACAATCTGTGTTATGCAGATGACACTATCCTGCTTGCTGAAACTGAGAAGGACATGAAGTGATTGCTGCAGAAAGTCAAGGACTGCAGCCTTCAATATGGATTGAAGCTCAACATCAAGAAAATAAAGAATCTTACCACTGGGTCATCATGATAGATGATGAAGAGATTGAGATTATTAACAACTTCAGTTTGCTTAGCTCCACAATCAACACTCTTGGTACTAGCAGCCAGGAAATTAAAAATCAAATTGCATTAGGAAAGTCTGCTATCAGAGACCTCTCCAAAGTACTGAAGAGCAACAATATCAATTTGGAGACTAAAGTGTGCCTGATGCAGGCCATGGTCTTTGTAATTACTTGCTAACATCAGAAAGCTGGACAATGACTAGGGATGACAGAAGGCAAATGGATGTCTTTGGGCTGTGGTGTCAGAGAAGAGTATTGAATATACCGTGGAAGGCTAGGAGAAGACAGGTTCATCCTGGAGAGGGTGAAACCAGGCTGCTCTTTGGAGGCAAGGATTCTGAAGCTTCATCTAACCTACTTTGGATATGTTACAGGTGGGACCAGTCCTTGCAGAGCAATATCATGCTTGGGAGGAGGAAAGGACATTGCAAAAGAGGAAGACTCTTGATGAGATGAATTGATTCAGTTACTGGGGTAATTGAGGATAGGTCTGTCAAGGACATTAACATTTGTACAGGATAGCTCTTGTATATAGGGTTGCTATCAGTCACAAGTGACTCGACGGCACATAACAACAACAACATTAATGCTAATAACTTGTATCTTACAGATGTCTCTGAGACATCAATATGTCTTGAGTTCAAATCTACCTTTGAATGAGTGTGCTTTTTAGGTTTTTCAAATAGACTTTCCTTTTGGACCACAGACTTTATGTGGATGACTCAATCTTTTTTTCCCTCCCCCCTTAAACTTTAGCTAGAGTTTATGAGGTTTTGTTCCCATTCATAGTGGGTAGGTGAGATGGAAAATTATACTTCATACCCTGTAGTTAAGCAGTTTTCAATAAACCATGCTCAATCAAAAGTTTTAAGTCAAACCTCTCCTTATAAATCTGGACATGGTATATTCTATAGTATACAACATACAAACAAGCTGTTGAAGGTTAGTCCTCAAAAGAATAAGGTGGCTTATAGACATCAATGTTGAAAAGACTATAAAATGTCTGCACATCTCTCTGAAATTCTTTTTTACTTGACAGTTGTTTGAAAGTAGGTCAAATCATTATTGAGATTCATCAATTCAATGTACCAGTGTAAAGTAATTTTATTAGTCGTTAGAAGCAGATGGATAGCATACAGTTGTTAACTTGATTTTTTTTCCCTCCCTCACATTTCATTTTATTTTTAACATGTGCTAATAGGAATTCATAGGAACTCTACTGCTTTGAATATAGGTTGAACCAGCTATATTAATTTTAGGTCACTTTTGGAATGAATACCATAAACCTATCGATAAATATCTATGAGAGTAATTTCCTTAAGCATATTCCATGACACAGAAGTCATAGTGGAAGTGATCAAGAAATTTTACTCTATGAAAATGGAAATTTAAAAGTTTGCTGTAAATAAAATGAAGTGAAAGATTAAGAAGATGTAATTTAGATAACAGATAAAAAGTGACTATCAGAAATATGTAAAGAATGTGTACCAAAACCAAAAAATAATCCATTATAAAAATAACCACAGATGAAAACAAGAAAATCACAAAACAGTGTAAATTAAAATTTAATATGTGGAAATATCATCAATATCATTAGCTATTAGAGAAATGTAACATAAGACAGCTTGGGTTTTTCTCAAAAGTCATATAAAAAATTGAAGACTGATGACATTAAGTGTGGTCAGACAATACAGGTAAAGTGTTCTCATGTTCAGAGTAGTAATTGTTGCTACTTTTAGGTACCAGCAAACCATCTGCCTCTCAAAGTGGCCCAAGAAACAACAGATCAGAACCTTTATCCTGCACCATCCTCACAATGACCAAAAGGCTCAGGCCCAATTTCACAATCATTGTTTAAATTCATCTGTTGAGGATCTGCCTCTTTCTCGGACTCTCCCACCCTTCCCAGCATGATGTCCTTTTTCAAGGACTGACTTCTCCTGACAACATGCCTAAAGTATATGAGATGAACCTCCACATTGTTGCCTCTAAGGAATACTCTAGTTGTTCTAAGACAGGCATATATATTCTTTTGGCACTCCCTCAGATATTCAGTGCTCTTCACCAACACCAAATTAAAAAGCATTGATTCCTCTGTCATCCTTATTTGGTCTCCAATTTTCAGATGTGTAGGATAGAACTGAAAACTCTTTGGCTTGGATTAAGC
>NW_006399975.1:4277020-4285474 GCF_000299155.1 Elephantulus edwardii
GGATAAGAGAAAAATCAATTCCTTTTAATTGTGCTGATAGAGAAAACTACTAAATATCCATGGGCTGTCCAAAGAACAAACACTGTCTGTTTTTGAAGAAGTGCAATCAGGATACTCTTTAGAGGCAAGAATGGTGAGGTTTCATCTCATATACTTTGGATATGTTGTCAGAAGGTGACAGTTCCTAGAAAAATATATGCTGAAGAAGATGGGAGATCAGAGCAATAAGGACTTGCAATAAGATAGATTGATACAGTGACTTATAAAAATGGGCTTAAGCAAATGACAGATTGTGAAGACGGTATAGGATAGAGCAAGATTCATCTCTGTTGACTTGATGGCACCTAACAACAACTCCAATATGGATTGTAATCAATCTCATGTTAAAAAAACAAAAACAAAACACAAATAACAAACCCTAACTTAGCCCTTCATAAATCCTAAGGGATCTGAATTCATGGTCCTAATTTTCAGAAACGTGTTATCAAGACTTTTTCAGTCTATCTTAATCTGGAGAGCTCCAAGGAAATCTGTCTACCATTAGGTACTACTGCTATTTGAGATACCATTAGCTTTGCTTACAGCATAATAGCAATAAACAAGCCTGAGTATCAGGTAGTTGGAAGAGGTCTTTTCTCAATATAGTACACTTTTACACTCAACCTAGATCAATACCCTAAAGCTGAGATCCTATTAGTGAAACAACCATTCTTCTGTGTGTCTAATATAAACCTCATGGATTTCACTATCAAAATAAAGATGCTTTGCTTGAGAACTACACACATCTTCCCTTAAAAACTGTAACTTTATGTACAATTGGAGCAGCAAAATACAGTAAATAAAATCATGGATTGCTGTTGGATACCTACAAGTTTGAATTTCAACTTCTCTGGCTTCTGCTTCCTAAACAACATGTCTCTGGAAACTCTAAGAACTTTGATAAACAGTGATAGTTATAAAAAGGCTTCACAATAGTCTACGTGTTTCCTATTGCCAAAGGGGCCCTTTAGAGTAGTGAGAGAAGATTTTCACCTTGAAACCTATAGCGTCCCTTTTCAGCAGGAAGAAGCTAAGAGAATACGCCATCCCCTTTTCCTTATGAATAAGGGTGAAGTCTCTCTCAGGAAGCAGTGATAGGGAATGGCAAAGGACACACTGACAAAGGAGATTAATCAGAACTGGCTTTGATAAGCACTGTGGCAATGGGACAATTAAAACAGACTTTCAAGGGGGAAAAAATAAAGAGGAACTAACTGGGGGGGAGGGAAGAGAAAATAGTGCAGCAATGAATGAATGGAAATCCAAAATCTCTGTAAATGTTCATTAAAATTAGTAAAATTTAATGAAAAAATTTAAAAAAGAAAGGCTTCAGGCCTTCTGTTCGTAGGGTTGCTATGAGTCATGTTTGACTCAACAGCAATCAACAACAACAACAACAACTAAATAAAACAAGAAGTTATGAAAAAATGAAGTGGAATACATGCACATAGACATTCTAGGCATTATTAGAAGATGAGATGAATTGGCTTTGGCCACTGTGAATCAATCACATAGTACATTATGCTGGGAATGAAAAAACAGAGGAAGAGTAATGTTGCATTCCCAGTTATAAAGACAAATTCAAGTTCTATCCTGCTGTACAATGCTGTGAGTGATAAGATGTTATCCATACACATACAAGGAAGACCTGTTAATACAACTGTTATTTAAACAAAAACCCAACAGATAAAGTCAAAAAAGGAGGAAATTGAAGATTTTTTCACATTTTCCTCTGAAATGACCAAACATAAAATCAAAACAAATTAATGTTAATTGATGACTGGAATGCCAAAGTTGGAAATAATAAAGACAGAAGGGTAGTTGGAAAGTACTGAGTTTGTGTCAGAAACTAGATCAGAAATAGAATGACTTTATTTTGTACATTCAATGATTTATTCATCACAAATACTTTTTATAAAAACACAAATGGCAACTCTATACATGAATCTCACCAGATGAACTGCATAGAAATAGGATTTACTACATCTGTGAAAGAAATCATTAGCGAAGTTCAATATCATTAGTCAAAACAAGCATAATGCTTTTACTCATATGAAAGTTCAAATTGAGGCTTTAATAAATGAAGATAAGTCCATGATAACCAAAATATGAGCTTGAGTCTTTCTTACTTGAGTTTAAAAATCATCTTAGATTTTGAATTATCAGTGACTGAACACTATGTGAATTGTGAGATGATGTCAAGAGTATCATCCACGAAGAGAGTAAAAGCTCAATGCAAAGAGGAGAAAAAAAAAAAAAAACAAAAAGGACATCAGAAGAGACCCTGAGAATTACCCTAGAGCATCAAGAAGCCAAAACAAAGGGAAGAGATGCTGAAGTACAAGAGCTGAACAGAACATTTCAAACAGCAGCTCAAGAAGACAAAGCAAAGTATAATAATGAAATGTGCAGGGTGCTAGAATTGGAGAATAAAAAAGGGAAGAAGTCTCTTGGTATTTCTCAAGCTTTAAGAACTGAAAAGCAAATTCAAGTGTTCAGTTGTCATACTTAGGGGTGTTACGAGCAAAATCTTCAACTATCCAGAGTGTTCCTTGAAGTCTAAGATGATGAAGCTTCGTGTCACATTCTTTGCACATGTTGCTAGGAGAACCTATTCCTTGGAGAAGGACATCATGCTTGAAAAGATTGATGGATGGCAAAAGAGAGGAAGAACCTCAACCTGGTAGATTGACACAGAGACTGTAGGAATGGTTTTGAATGTGTCACAGATTGCTAGCTTTATTAGGTTAAAAAAATAACAAACATCAAAATTCCTTATTTAATAAAGGGGCTAGGAAAATATTTTGCTACTTTAAAAAATAATCCTGTCAACTTGCTTAATGCAACCACTAAACTTATTTATATCTTCATATAGCCATCCGGAACATGGTAATAAGAGGATCTGACTCAAAAAGTATTGTGAGGCAACGCAGCTAAAGTTCAGTTGAGGCCTGGTAGTACAGTGATTACATATTCAGTTGCTAAGTCAAAGGTCAGTATTTCAAACCCACCAGCTGTTCCACAGGAGAAAGATATTGCAATCTGCACCTGCCCTTATTATAGCCATGATAATTCTATGGGGAAACACTATCCTGTTCTATAAATTGGAATAAATTCTACAAAAGTTTCAGATTTTTTAGATTTTGGTATTGTTTTATTTATTTTTGCCTGGTTCCCTACCTTATCATTGAACAAAAGCAACGTTAGAAGGAAAACCACTGTCATTTCAACTCATAGAACCTATACAGAAGAGAGTACAAGTATCCGTAGGGTTTCCAAGGATATAAACATTTATGGAAGGAGAAGAACTCTTTTTTTCTTCTGACGTGACTGTTAGCATTGAATCACTTATATTTTGGTTAGCAACCCATTGTTTTACCCACAGTATCACTGTGAGCTCCTTATTGGAAGGAAAGAGCCTATCAAGAGAAATCAAAGTCTATAGGTAGAAAAGAAATCACAAGAATTCACAATATATATATTAATTCATAGTCCTTTTGTATCTATGAATAGCACTGATAGTTCCTGAAATTCTTACTCAACACAGAGTAAATACCGTTGTCTACCTGTAGGAAGCACTGCCGTTACATTCCATAGAAAGCTGCACTGCTAACCCAAAGATAATGTCTCTTAGGAGATTTAAATCTACTTCTCAATAGAAATATGGCCAATCTCCTTTGAGTATCATTTACAGCCTCTGAAAACCCAGTGGAAGGTCAACTAGGAGTCAGTTTTAAATAAACAATAATGAGGCTGAGTTATCTCTCTAGAAGGATTGGTGGAGGGAGGAGTGGGGAAAATGCAATTATATTTTCATTATAATTGTAATTTATAGAATATTAAATTTATATAAAATGCACATGAAAGTTTAAAAAAATAAATTGGCTTTGCAAAATTTCATTCAAATCACACAAAAATAGACCCAACTGAAAAAAATATATTGTTGACTAAATTAATATACAAGAGAGAAAAAAACATCAAGCCTTCTGCTTACACTGCTTAAAAAGCCAGTGAGTGGGGACAATTTTAAAGCAAAGATGAATCTTACATGAGGGAGTATGACAAATGGCTGTTGTTCAGGCCACTAACAATGTAAGGAGACTGATTTTCAGAGAAGTTATACTTCTTAAGGCCACATAGCTAGTATATGACAGAACTGGGCCTTGAAATTAAGTTTAGGTTTTGTTAAAGATGCCACCTTTGACATTACTACCTACAAGTGAACATCATCTATAACACAGGACAAAAATCTCATGGTTTAAGGTACATACTTTATCATGAGGGAAAAGGAGATAGAAGCTTGGCACTTCTTTTTATTAATGCAATTGTAAAGGAGGTAATGTAAAAATATTTGCTCAAATAAATAAGCAATGTAAAAATTTTTTTTCTAAAGCATACTACAGAAATAAAATACAAACAACTTGAACCTCAAATAGGCTTTCCTTGAACCCAAGTATTAATTATTCTGAGGAGGGAAATGACATAGTTTTGGGTCCTTTTCATCTTTCCTGTCTCTGAAAAGGCATAATGTATTATTCATAATGTAATAACACTTATCTTGGTAGAAATACATTTAACCACAACCCTTAGGGAAAGAAAAGAACATAGAATTTTATCTTCCTTCATGTTTTATAAGAATAGGTCAAATATTTAAGGACCTTAAAATTTAGTTAACTAAAGACTAAAACTTTATTCTTAGTTTAACTATTATGAACTTTTTTGGAATAATTTGTTAGCATGGAATAGCATTCTGTGCTGCTAACCAAAAGGTTGAGAGGCATTTCTAAACTATCTGTGGTTTCTAGGGAGACAAATAGGGAATCTCTTTCCCTGTGTTTCTCCTTTGCAATTTACAATATGGAAGGTCAGCTATGAGTTGATTTTGACTCAATGACAATGAATAAGTAATCCACCAGTAGAGCCTTGGGAGAAAGATAGGCAGTATCCTCCTGTTAAGATGTATAGCCTCCTATAGAAACAGATAAATGGCCAAGAGAACAAACAGATATGTCCTGTAGAGGGTGCAGCCAGAGTGCTCTTTGGAGGCAAGAATGATGAGGCTTCACCTCACATACTTTGGGCATGTTGCTAGGAGGAACTATCCCTTGGAGAGAAGGACATGATACTAAGAAGGGTGGAGGGTCAGCGAAGGAGAAGACAACCTTCAACCAGGTGGATTGACATGATGACTGCCTCAATGGGCTCTTGTGTGTCAGGCGGTGTAAGGAAGGATAGAACAGGGTTCAGGTCTTTTGTTCATAGGGTCGCTATGAGCAGTTGACTCGACAGCACCTAACAACAACAACAAAAAGGTCTGGGTTTACACAGAAGTCATGTGGTTACTTTATATTTTTCTCATCAGTGCTAAGGTTACTAGCAAATAAGGCAAAACCTCAAAAGACCACATTTGGGAAACAATAGTCACTTAATGTTAAAGATCTCACTGTGGAAAAGCAGCAAAAATTTGGGAAAGATTAGAGAAGAAATAGATCATTAGGACTGGATTTGCTTTGAGGCCTGTTGTTTTCTCAGAACAGAATAGCAAGTTTATCCATCCAAGATGAACACCAAGATAGAAACTCTCAAACCAGCAAAGTAGAATCCAGGAGAGGGGAGAGAGGACATTTTTAAACTCAGGGGGAATTTATGGATGGGCAGTCAGCACAGTACAAGGAAAGGAGAGTGAAGTTTATTTTGAGGCACTTGTTCACCAGCAACATGAGGGATACTTTCAACATGTGATTATGAATAGTTGTAAGGAAACAGAAAGTGCTAGTACAAATACAAAGAAAGGACTCTTTCCAACTCATTGAAAGTTCTGGTAGAGAGAGTGTTGATCTTCATTTCAGCAAAGTTAACAAAAAGTTAGAATGTATAGCAGAAGAAGCAGTAGTTGCTAATAAATGTCCCCATCACAATAAGCAAAGCAATGGATTACAAGAAAGAACTGGAACAGAAAAAAAAATAAATTGTAGATCCTGAAATACTATAAATAAAGAATTAGGAGGTTGGAATGCCAAGGCTTCTAGTTAGCAGTAATATTTGCTGCTGTCATTAGGTGTCATGGAATGATTTCAACTCATGGCTAATATAAATAGATGAGAACTGTCTTCCAGAGTTTGAGCTGTAATCTTTACAGGAGTAGATCAACAGATCTTGTTCCCAGGAAATCATTAGATGCCTTTGAATCACCAACCTTTCAGTTAATACTCAAACACCGAGAGAGTTCTTTTCTACTTAGTAAAGTCTTAGAATCAAAGAGCACCATTTCTAACCATGAATGTTAAGCAATCGTACTTATTAAGCAGTATTGAGTATTGTATAAAGTAAAATAAGGCACTTCACAAAGGCTAATTATTTAATTATCAAGAATTACCAAATTTGGTACTCAGAAATCGATCAAACATGCAAATAGAATGCATTAATAATATAGGTGACTGGAATGCAAAAGCGGTGAACAGGCAAGAAGGATCAGTAGCTCAAAAACATGGATTTGGTGACAGAAAAGAGGCTGGAGATATTATTCTATACAATGATTTATTCATTGCAAATACCTTTTGTAAGAAATATGAGTGCAGACTATACACATGGATGTCACATGATGGTATGCACAGGAATCAGATCAGATAGATTACATCTGTGGAAAGAATCATTTGGAGAAACTCAGTATCAGCTGTGAAAACTAGGCCAGGTGCTAATTGCAGACCAGACCATCAACTACTCATATGAAAGTCCAAACTAAAGTTTAAATCAAATCCACAGGAACCAAAATCTGACCTTGAGTCTATCCCATATTGATTTCAAAACTATCTCAGGAACAGGCTTGAGGCTTTGAATAGTAATGAACGAAGACCAGAAGAGCTGTGGAAGAATATCAAGAATGTTCAGGAAAAATGCAATCATTATAAAGACAGAGGAGGAAGAAAAGACTGAGATGGATGTCTGAAAAGACTTTTAATATTGCACTAGAGTGCTGAGAAGTCAAAACAAAAGGAAACAATCATGAAGGAGCTGAATAGAAGATTTCAAAGGGCAGCACGGGAAGAGAAAGCAAAGTATTATAAAGAAATGTACAAAGAGCTGGAGTCAGAAAATCAAAGGGGCAGAACTTGTTCAGTATTTCTTAAACGATACTAAAAAGATTTTGCTGACAGAAGAATATTTCATAAAACAACATATGATCAAAAGGCACTGGTGATGCAGGAAGAAACAAGCTGCTCTGAAGAAATCGGCAAAAAACAAGACTCCAGGAATTGATGGTATACTAATTGACATATTTCATCAAACAGATGCTGCCCTGCAAGTACTTACTGGGTTGTGCCAAGAAATCTGGAGGACAACTACCTGGCCCATTGACTGGAAGAGATCAATATTTCTTACCATTCAAAAAAAAAAAAAAAGGAAAGAAAAGAAAAGGAGACCTGACAGAAAATATAGAACAATATCACACACAAGCAAAATCCTGCTGAAGACTTTCCAAAAATGACTGGAATAGTACACTAACAGAGAACTACTAGAAATACAAATGGGTTTAGAAGAAGCCATGGCATTAGAGACATTATCATCCATGTCAAATTCATCATGGCTAAAAGCAAAGAGTACCAGAGGAATGTCTATCTGTACTTAATTGACTATGCAAAGGTATTTGACTATGTGGATCATAATAAATTTTGGCTAGCCTTGAGAAGAATGAAATCCTAGAATACTTGATCATGCTTATGTGAAATTTATATTTGGAACACAGCAAGAAAATACTTCATGGTTCAAAATTAGGAAAGGAGTATATTAAAGATGTGTCTTGTCTCCATACCTTTTTCAATATAAATGCGGAACAGATCATTCTTAAGACTGGACTTCATGAGGAGGAGTGTACCATCATGATTGGAGGAAGACACATCAACGTCCTGCGGTATGCAGATGATACAACCTTGCTTGCTGAAACTGAGGAGGACCTGAAGCATTTGTTGCAGAGGTCAAGGATTGTAGTCTGCGATATGGATTGAAGCTTAACATCAAGAAGACAAAGGTTCTCACCATTGGGCCAATTGACAGCACCATGATAGATGGCGAAGAAATTGAGGTTGTTAACAACTTGTTAGGCTCCACAGTCCATACTCTTGGAACCAGCAGTCAGGAAATCAAAACACTAATTGGATTGAGGAAGTCCGCTGTCAGGGACCTCTCCAGAGTGCTAAGGAGCAATGATTTCAGTCTGGAAACTAAGGTGTGCCTGATCCTGGCCATGGTCTTCACAATTACATGCTATGCATCAGAGAATTGGACAATGACTAAGGATGATGACAGAAGAATAATCGATGCCATTAAGGTATGGTGCTGGAGAAGAGTCTTGAATATACCATGCACTGCCAGGGGAACAAATAGGTCTCTCTTAGAAAGGATAAAACCAAATTTCTG
>NW_006399975.1:4285948-4309930 GCF_000299155.1 Elephantulus edwardii
TGCAGGGTCACCCATTTTGAATAATATTGCATGAGTTCCTTGTTTTTCAATGCAGCATAATATTCCATTGTGCAAATATACCACAGCTTCTCTACCCATTCGTTTGTTGATGGGCATTTGGGTTGTTTCCAACTCCTTGCTATGGAGGCAAGGAATTTCAAGCTCTGCCTGACATACTTTGGGCATGTGGCCAAGAGACACATCCTTGGAGAATGACATCAGGCTTGAAAAGGTGAAGGGACAGCACAGGAGGGGATGACCCCGAATGAGGTGGATTGACATGATAATTGGGATAATGTGATTAGATGTGTTGGAGTCTGTGAGACTGCCTCAGATTAGGGCAGGCTTCAGAGCTATTGTACATAGGACCACTATGAATTGCAGCTGACTTGATAGCACATAACACAGCAATAGTGTTTCCTTGCTTTGTTCACACAACTCCCTCTTAGTCTACATATAGGTTTTCCATGAGCCCAATCAAGGGTTCTGGGATTCTAATTCTTCTTAATGTCAGCCATAACTTGTTATGACCCACACAGCCAAATGACTTTGGATAGCCAAAAAGCATAACTAGATATTCTTCTATATACTTTCAGACAGGATCCATCTGACATCAGAAACTATATCCCTGATGCCATGGCCTCTTCTAAATCCTACTTGAACTTCTGGCGGCTCCATATCTATATACTGTTATAGCTGTTTTATTAATAATCTTGAGCAATATTTTGCTTGCATATGATATTGTTCGATAGTTTCCACATTTTGTTGTAATGGGAATTCTTGGGAATAGGAACAAATATAGACCTCCTCCAATTCATTGGCCAGACAGTTGTTCTCCAAATTTCCTGCCATAGACTGGTGAGTTCATCTAGGGCTGCATCTGTTCATTGAAATTAGTCAATTGATATCCCATTGATTCCTGGGACCTTATTTTTTGCCCATGCCTTCAATGCAGTTTGAACTTTCTCCTTTTGTTAATAATGGTACTTTATGAAATTTTTCCATGCCAGTTCTTTTTGGTGTAGTGACTCTGTGTATTCTCTCCATTTTCTTTTGATGCTTTCTGGGTCATTCTATATATATCTCATAGCAACTTTCAATACTATGACTCGAGACTTAAATTTAATTTTGCGTTCTCTCAGTTTGAGAAGTGTAGAGCAAGTTCTTCCCTTTTTATTCTCAAATGTCAACTCTCTGCACATTCCATTATAATACCTTGTTTTGTCTTCTCAAGCTGTCCTTTGATATCTTCTGTTCAGCTCTTTTACTTAGGCATGTTTCCCCTTTGTTTTGGCTTCTCTGAACTCTGATGCAATTTTCAGAATCTCTTCTGACCTCCATTTGGTTTTTTCTTCTTCCTCTCTTTTTTTAATTACCTTTTTCTCTCTTGATGGATGATATCTTTGATATCATCCCACAGTTTATCTGATCTTCGATCATTGGTATTCAATATTTCAAACCTATTCTTAATATTATTTTTAGATTCAGGTGAGGCTACCTGAATTAAGGAACAGCTAATCATTTCCCCTCAAAATCCTAGAGTGTCGTGAATTATTAAAGTCTTTTGCTGCTGACAGAAAAGCAGCCATTGAAAATCCTATAGAACATGGCTGTTCTCTACACATAGTCACCACAGTCCCCACTAGGGGGGGTCTGGTGATCTAGTGGTAAGAAACTGCACTGTAATCCCAAAGGTATGCAGTTCTAATTCACTAGCCGCTCCATGGAAGAAGGATGGGCAATCTCCTCCCATGTAATTAACTGCCTCTGAAAACCCACCGGAGATCAGCTGGAGAGCGGTTCTGGTTTGATGATACTCAACAGCAATATGAACCCTACAAACTTACAGACAACTGGCTTTGTTAGTTGCTATATTAAGTCTCTCATAATATAAAAGATAATGGATTTTTATTCCAGTATCATAATAAGAAGGCCAGCTGTAGGTGTCTGCCTGACATTTTCAAAGTTTTGGTATGCAGGCTCTCTGTTTGCATTTCTCTTATACCTTCCTTCTCAGTGTTGTGTCTCAGTCCATAAAAGAACCTCATTAACCATCTGTACTCGGTGTCCTTTCCTGCTTCTCACTCTTTTCTGCTCATGAAGCCATCCTGGGCTGTGCAGAGGACAACCACAATTTTTCTAGTCCTCTTTTATGCCATTCAGGGCTCCAGATGATAATGTGCTTCCAATTACCACTTCATAGAAACTATATAAAGATGCACTAAAGAAACTGGGCACTTCCCATTCTATTCTCTTTCCATTAGACAAGCAATCCATAATTTCAAAATCTATCCTTTGCCTATATATTAAGTGCATTTCCAGTTTTCTTCTGATAACATTTCAACTAATTATCCCTTATTATAAATCTCAGATATAGACACTATGCTAATGATTCCCAATTCAGGGCCCATTTTCATAACTAGACCATACAAATCTCTATTTGCCTCCTTTTACCATGTTTTCATTTCCCACCTGCAACCATTGTCCTAATTTAATGTTTGTCATTGTGGTTTTTACATAGATTTCTGAAAAATATGTATAACTATTGAAATGTTTGGTGGGTTTTTCTTTTTTAAAAAGTGTTCTAATGATATTAAATTGTAAATTCTTACAATTCCAAGCATGGTTTGCCAATAGGCAACACCAGCATGAATTATGATTTCTAGAAAAATAAAGAATCTTGGGCCTCAATTCAGTTGAGTCAGAATCTATACTTTAAGAAGGTACTCATTAGCATGTACATTATAGTTTGAAAAGTAATGATAGAGAAATTGTTCTTTCTAGATAGTTTCTTGTGTTGTTGTTGTTAATAACAACAACAACACAAGAAACTAGGCATTCAAAATAGTTATAGCAATACATTGAGAGGGAACTGCCAGAAATTCAATCCAGATTCAACACAGGACACAAAACCAGGGGTATTGCTGTTGCTGAAAGCAGAGAATACACGAGTGACACTTGCATATGGTTTATTGACTCTGCAAAGTCATTCAACCATGTAAATCCTAAACCAATTACTGACAACATTGAGAAGTATGGGAATTATAGACCCCTTAATGGTAGTTATGTGTCAAGCTAAAGGATATTGCATGGTTTAAAATCAGGAAAGGTGTGTGTTAAGGTTATAACTTTTAGCTATGTTTATTCAAATTGTATGCTGAGCTAATAATTTCAGAAAATGAACTGTATGAAAAATGAATCATCAGAAATACTTATTAACAAACCGCAAGATGATACAACCTTCCTTTCTGAGAGTGAAAAGAAACTGAAGCACTCAGTGATAAAGATCAACATGAAAAACCCTACAGCTGGACCAATAGCCACCATCATGATAAATGGAGAAAAAGAAAATTCACATTTTCAAGGACTTCATTTTTCATGGATCTGCAATCAATACCCCAGGGTAAAAGTAGAAGTGTGGATAGGTAATGAACACTACATTGGAACAGATGAAAGAAAGAATTATTTGAAGGGAATATGTGACTAGGCATTATATGTATGACAGTAGTCCAGAATAAGAAGTGCATTGCAAAGTGGACTGGGGGAGGGGGAAGAAAGGAGGAATGAGGATAATGTGCAACAGTGAAAGAATGAAAATCCTTCTGTACAGGTTAGTTAATATTTAAAAAAAAAAAAGAAATTTGCTGACTTGGACAAACCTGCTGTAGAAGACCTTTTTAAAGTCTCTAAAAGTACATATTTCATTTTAAGATTAAGATGCCTCTGACACAAGTCATGGTATTTTTCAAGCACCTCAAATCTATGCAAAAGCTAGACAATAAATAAGGAAGATCAAAGAATTCATGAATTAGAATTATGGTGTGAATATCTCCTTCTCAGACAGCTTAGTCATATTGTTGTTGTGTCATCGAGTTGGAACTGATCAATAGCTGACTCTTTAACAGGTTTTCAGAGGCAATAAACTGCACTGGAACAGAATGCTTATATTTCTCCTGTGGAGCAGAGGGCGAATTCTAACTGTCTGTTGGTGTAAACTAAGAGTTGTTGTTGTTGTTAATTGCCTTTGAGTCGAGCACGACTCACAGCGACCTGATGAACAAAAGGCCTGAAGCCCCTCTACAACTATAGACATTTATCAAAGTTCATAGAGTTTCGGAAGCATGTTGTTTAGGAAATGGATGCCACTCCTTCTTCCAAACTTGTCATAGTATGTCATTGTTGTTGAATAAAAGAATAGATGGATCAGTTCCTAGAGAAGACCATCAGGTTTGGAAAAGTAGAAAGTCAGGGAGAAAGAGAAAGATGGAATGGCACTGTGGCTGCAACAGTGGGCTTACACACAGCAAGCTTTGTGAGGATGATACAGGACTGGTTAGGGTTTTGTTGGCTGTACACAGGATCACTATGAGTCAGTATTGACTTGACAGCATCTTGAAACAACTTTACTACTAAGCATTGAGTTTTTATAATATACTATTATTGCTCTAGGAATATTAAACCTGTTTTTTTTTTCTATATACTCCATGGTGAACACCACTCCCCACCTCTCCTCCAGGTCACCCTACTCACAAAATTTAGACAGCTGGATTATCGTCTGGTTTTCAATCACCACAAGGAACATTGTAGTGGACATTCCCAAGTTGTGGATAGCTGCTGTCAAGTCCATCCCTGACTCATAGTGATTCTATGAACAATGGAAGGAAATTGTATCCCTTTCAGTATCATCCCCATGACCATTGATTGGACCACTGTGTGCCAGTGTTCACTGGCTGATTTTCAGAATCACATCAATTGCCAAGTGTTTCTTTTGTACATTACCATAAAATATGAGCCTGGGTAAAAATCCGTTCAGAATATAAACCCCAAAATAGAGTTCCTGATTGTTGTATTTGCCTATGCCAAATTCCCTTAAAGAGAAAATCAGATTTCTCTCTAATATGGACATAATAGCAGCTACATCATGGAGTTGATACCCACTAAACTGACTCAGTTTCATTTCTTTAAAAGAAGTTAATTTTCATGTATTCAACTTTGTTAGTTTTTGCTGTATAGTATATAAATTAGCTTTGTTTTAAAAGCTAACTGATGCCTCTAAATAATAAAGATATTCTTATAATTTTTTTCTTGATTCTATCTATATACTTACGATTGAAATAGCCACCTTTATATATAGTGTAGGCTATGGAGTTGTTGTTTTTATCCCCTGTATGTTAAGCCCAATGTCTGCTCACAATTGGCTGTGAGCTGATTGGATTTGGCCTCCTTTTTAAAAAGGCATTTTGTTGCCAGTTTGGGACGGGAATCTAGTTTGGGAAGATAAGGAAAGCAGCCAGATTCTACAAAGGACAGTGTTCAGTGGAGCTCCCAGATTAAAAACAGTCTTGGAAGCAGGAGTGGCATCCACTTCCAAAATAGCTTGCCTCTGGAAACTTGAATTTATAGAGACTATGAAAGTTATACAAGTGTTCAGGTCTTTTGTTCACAGGGACGCTATGAATCGTCTACAATTTGACAGCACTTGACAACAACAAACAACAGTTATGGTTCCAGTCCTTGGGATGACATCATACTAAGAGAAGCAGAAGTTCAGAGAAGATTCTCAACATGATGGATTGATACAGTGACTGTAACAATGGGCTCTAGCATGTCTTGGATTGTAGGATGGCATAGGATAGGGTAAGGATTAGATCTGTTGTTCATAGAATTGTTGTGAGTCATAGAGAGGGCTCTGTTGACCTAGTGGATAGAAAGTTATACTACCAAGCCAAAGGTGGATGATTTTCATCTGTAGCCCTCAGGCCTGGTTTCAATTGTTTTTTATTGCAATTGTTTTAAGTGGTATAGCACTGGTCTGTCAATTTGCTGTATAGAGGTAACTCAGTGGTTGCTGTGATGCTAAACACTGAGACACTGATGTGTCAAATGTGATCATGGCTGCCCATGGTGGACAGTGTTTGGTGGAGCTCCCAGATTAAAACAGGTTTGGAAGCAGGAGTGGCATCCACTTCCAAGATAGTTTGCCTCTGGAAACTCTATAAACTTAGAGAAACAATGAAAGTTATACAAGTGTTCAGGTCTTTCATTCATAGGATCACTATGAGTCATCTGCGACTCAGTGGCACTTAACAACAACATATTAAGTCCATTTCCCTAAATATTATCTGCTGAGCAACCAGATCTTTGTGATGATCTATAGTGAGTCTGTTCATAGGATTTTCAAAGGCTGGTTATTTCAGAAGTGGTTGTCCAGTCCCTCTTCCTAGTCGGTTTCAGTCTGAAAACTCCCCACTAATCAATTCATCAACTGACAGAGAAGTACTATTCTCATAAGAGCAAACAATGAACTAGCAGGTTTATACACAAACTATAAAGGAAGTACTACCACACAAGCCATTTCTCCCAACGCTACAACCTGGCAGATAAATGCTGTACACGTAATAGCCTGACACAGTGGCTGCAGCAATGGGATCAAACAGATCAGAGATGATAAAGATTGTACAAGATAGATCACATGGTTGCTATGAGTCACACTCGATTCAATGGCATTTAACAATGAGTCTGCCTTGGTATTTTCTAGATGGTTCCAATAGTGCATTTGCCTACTTTTGACTCAATACCAGGCAAATTTTACTCCTAAAACTCTACCATACATTTTAATTCTTGGTGGGGCAAGCATAACTTTCTTATTCTTCTTTTAAAAAATGTGTCTGCTACTCACAGACCGTTAATTCTCTGAACAGTTTTGAACAGATTTGGTGATTTTTATCCCTTTCTTTACTTTCCAGTCGTGTGAGTAAAATATTGGGCAATCTTTGAAATGTTGGTAGATTTCACCTGGAAAAGCATGTTGGCTTGGTATTTGAAGAGAAAAGAGATTTTATTATTTTGATTGCTTCAATATTTATTAATTTCCTGTTTCAAGTTCTATATTTTCCCTTGCATACCTAGCATTTGTATTTTTCTAGAATGTGTAAAACTCATCTAATTTTTAAAATAGTAATAATCATATTTTATTATGTTGAATATTTTCTGTTTTTTCATTTTTTATTTTATTTGAAATTTATAATGTTTATAATTTTTCTCAATCTATTTTGTAAGATATCTCCCTATGTTATTAATCCTTTTAAAGAAGTCCTATGGTCTATTGTTATGGAACTATGTAAAAATGTCTTTGTAATGAACCTTGTGGCATTGCTAGATTGTGGTTTAAGTTTATATTGTTGTTGTGTACCACTGAGTCCGAACCAACCCATAGATGACCTTCCTGGTGGGTTTTCAGAGGTAGTTGATAGAACGGAGTAGACTTTCCTGAAATATTCATTTTGTGCTTCTTTTGTTCTCTAAAGCAATAGATTTTCTTTTTTCACAAGTCTATTGTTTTCATTAGTCCTGTTTCTCTCAGGTTGTTTAGTTAATTGTCCTAAGTTACTGACTGAATGTTTAAGTTACTTGTAATCTACTATCAAATTGGAACTGACTCAGATGACTAGTGGTTTTCAGAGGCAGTAAATCATACAGGAAGAGATAATCCATTTTTCTCTCACAGATCAGCTAGTGAATTTGAACTGCATGCCATTGGGTTTACAGCAAAACTCCTTACCAGTAGGCCACCAGAGCTCCCTTATCAGTTACTAAATACCTTAATACTTATATGAAGATTATTTCTCATATTTTAGTCATTAGTTTTCCTTATACCCATGGATCATTTAGTAAAATGAAATTTCATTCACAAGCACATGGTTTTCAAAAAATGTTTACACATGGTTTTTACCAAAAAATGGTTCTAAAACTATTTGTTAAGAAGAAATTTCTATTTTCATCACATTATAATTACAAACAAGTAACCACTAAGATAGTGAACTAGTGGAATTAACTGAGACTTTCTTCATGATCTTTTTATTGTTTCTTTTTGTAAATATTCTATGTGCATTTTACTACTATAAGTCCTAACGTTCTTACCTGTAGAGGTTCTTGCCAAAGTCCAATGTGTTTCTGCAGAGCAGTTTCAATATTTGTGTAACACAACTACTCTTCTTGACACTCCAGTCTTATTTACTATCACCATCACTCCAACCCCACTCTATCTCCAACTTTTTAATACACTTCATTGCCTTCTCTTGCTTTTTGGATAAAGACTGCATTCTCTTACACGGCCTAAAGCCTACACTCACTTATGCATACTTGTCTCACCCTCATTGTTACTCCTTCAGTGACAACATCTTCTAATTGACAACTTCTTAGACACACAGTGCTCATTTTCACTCATGAGACCTTTTCACATTATATCGTCATGTGTGTATTATTTCTTCCCAGTTAACTTATGCCTATCTCTCAGATTTCATTCCTGCCAACTGTTTCATAACAGGGACTTTCTCTGAGCAAACTCATGACTAGTTCGACATCTCCTTTTCATTATAAGCCCTCACTGCAAATGCTGATCTCTTATTGTCACTTTAGTTGCAAGGATGTATTTACTGGTGTGAGCTTGACTAATAGGTATCTCAATCACTAGTTTTTTTTAATTAGCATTAGATCATCTATTTTTAGTCACCATTTTAATTTTATTTTCATTCAGTTTGATTTTAATTTCATTTGATCTTAATTTTATTCCCAGTTCTTAATGCATTATTCTCAATAAAAATGCATTAAAGGATAAAAATTGGACATGGCATGGAAAAAACACAGCAGACATTTAGAAGTTAGATTTGTCCTCCTGGTTCCTACTCCTTGGGAAAAAATCCAGCCAATGTCTCCCATGAGTCAATATTCCCCATCTACCTCATAGAAGTCAGAAAAACTAAATTAGATAAGCAACATTTATATAATTTTGTATATGTTGTGTGAAATATGTTAAGAATGTCCTTTTTGTTGTCGTTATGTGCTCTTGAGTCAGAACCAAATCCAAGCTGACCCTCCAGAAAGTGTTCTGAGACTATAAATCTCACAGGAGATTGCCCATCTTTCTCCCATGGGGATTCAAATAGCATACCTTTGGATTAGCAGCACAACTCCTCACCCACAAGTCTGCCAGAGTTCCCTAAGCATGTCTTTAGCCTCATTCATGTCCATTATATGAATGTGCTATTTATTCATGCTCATGTTAACATGCATTGTGATTAAGAAAGTCCTCAACCTCATTAATCATAATACACATTAACTTCAGAATGAGTAGATAGCATAGTCACACAATAGACTATCATATGTTATTTTTCCATAGCTACCCTGTGAACAAAAGATCTGAAACTTGCCCTATCTCGTGCTATCCTTGCAATCACTGCTACTCTTGAGCCCATTAGTATAGTCTCTGTGTCAACCTATCTCATTAAAGGTCTTATGGTCTTCCTCTTCTCTCCTGATCCTCTACTTTCTGAATATGATGTCCTTTTCCAAGGACTGCTTCCCTCCCCACCTCCAACAACATGCCCAAAGTAATTGCAATGAATTTTCACCATCCATCTCTCCACAGAGCATCCTGGCTGTACCTTTACCAATACAAATTTGTTCTCTGGGCAGTCCATGGGATATTTAGTACTTTTCACCAGCACCAAAACCCAAAGGCATCATTTTTTTTTCTGTTGTCTTTATTCACTGTTCAGCTTTCAGCAAGTTGAAAAAACCATGGCTTGGATCAGGCACATCTTAGTCTTTAAGTGGATATCATTGCTCCTCAGTACTTTGATGAGGTCCCTAACTGCAAGCTTTCCCAATGCATATGTCTTTTGATTTCCTGCCTGCAGATAGTTGAATGTGGAGACAAATAAGATGAAATTGTTGACAACTTAATCTTTTCTCTATCATGATGGAATACCATATAGCCAAGAAAATAAACAGTAAATACATGCAACAATAGCGAGGAATCACAATAATGTATGTTGGTAAAATGAAACAAGGGAGAGCTGGTGACCTAGTGGTAAGAAACTGCACTGCAATCCAGAAGGCATGCTGTGTTCATTCACCAGCTTCTCCGCAGGAGAAGGATGAGCAATCTCCTCCCGTGTGATTAACTGCCTCTGAAAACCTGCTGAAGGGTTATCTATGGGTTAGATCCAACACAATGGCACTCAAAAACAACAACAAACAAAATGAAACTAAAACACACAAAATATATATTGTTCCAATTTATATGAAGTTCAAATACCATCAAAATTAATGTGCAATGTTTAGGGTTGTGTATGTAAGTCAGGAGAATGTAAAAGGGAAAAGGCTGAAATCAGAAAATATTAAATGGAAGGTTTCTAAGTGGACAGTGAAAGTTTAATTTATTATACCAGGTGTTGATTATGTAGGTGATTGTTTTATAATATTTCTGTAAATTTAGTTTTATGCATTTGTCTGTCGGTGTGTTTCATTTCACAATGAAAGAGCACTTTAGAAAAGAGTCATTTCAAAATGTCAAGACAATCAATAAGTGATATTTACACTCATGCATCCCTCAAATGTGCTCTTCTTAGTCAAGTATGAAAACTCTAAGAATTGTGGCTGGGATGCATTGGGAAAAAATGTTTTATATAATTGAGCAGGAAGCTTCATTTGGTAGCAGGCAGGGTAAGGAATTTTTTTAATACATGAAAGAAACCCAAAGCATGGGAGGAAATGGAGAACTAAATTGCTCCTAACAAGAAAATAACAACAATCTGAGCATGTGAACTGGCAGCAAACGAAGGGAAGAAGGTGGTCTCAAGGGAGCAAATGGCCCAGAGATGATGGCTCTCTGTCTGAAAGAAGAGTTTTAGACAAAGTTTTAGAGCAGTTTGAACTCTTCAATTTTAACTCATAGATTATTATATAATAATCAGTCATAACCTTTACCAAATAATTTTCTGTGTGGTGGTGTTGTGTACCACAAAGTCACAACGGACCCATAGCTGACCCTCTGGCTGATTTGCAGACATAGCCAGTCACACAGGAGGAGATTGCCCATCCTTCTCCCGAGGAACAGCTGGCGGGTTCAAACCACTTGCCTTTGGGGTTGCAGCACAGTTTATTACCACTCAGCCACACAAATTTAGGATAAATGCTACTGTGGAAAAATGAATATATACAATGCATAACACGTGCCCGACAGTGCAGCAAAAGAACAGCAATCACAGAAGCAAGACTTTCACAGAGAAATCAATTACATGACTAGAAGAAGCAGGAGCAAAAGGTGACCAAGTGAATTGTAAGTTATCTGACACTTGTCTGGGATCTTAAAAAAGAAACTGGGTTTCCTACATTATGTCTGAGCGAATAAAGGCTCAGACACACCACTCATGTATTTCAGAAAAGGGTCTTCTAGCCATGTGGAGGACTAGAGTGTTAGCACTCCGTCACCTTTACTTCACCAATAATCCAAGAACCTTGATAAGTCAAAGGGTTTGCACATTGAGCCTTCAATAAAAAATGATGGCGTGAGCTGTGGCTTGTGCATTCACAGGAGAAAGGTGAGGCAGTCTGTTTACAGCTTTTGAAATCCTATAAAACAATTCTGCCCAGCACATAATGGGTTTCTGGGAGTTGAAATCAACTCAACATCAATGAGCTTCATGTTTTTCGCTTGTCGCTTTTGTGTTTTTGAAGACTTTGGCTCCATACAGGAATCCTCAAAAACAGTTTCTCAACATATTGCTGTTGAGTTGGAATGATTCACATCTGATCCTACCACAAACTTTTGGAGACTGTAAATTGCATGAGAATTGCCCATCTTTCTCCAGAGATGTCATTGGGGAGTCAAACCACCAGAGAAATGCCACTTTTGGATTAGCAAAGCAACTCCCTACAGACTCAACCAGATCTCACCACACAACCAGAGCTCCCCAGTTTGAGAGATTTATAGAGAAAAGGGAAAGTAAACAATGAAGCAGGTAGTGTCCCTGATTTAAAACAAAAACTGATAAGGAGAATTGTCATCCATGGTTCACTTGAAACTCTTAATAAAGATATACTGTGATTAGTCAAAGCTAAAGTCCTCTCCACTTTCTTTGTAAACTTCTTTATCTTAGAGAAAAATAAAAACAAAATTCACAGTTAATTTTGACTCAGGACTACCTGCCATCAGGCTTCTGAGACTGTAAATCATTAGAAAGCAGATTTTCTCATATTTTTGTTATGGAGCAACTAATGGATGGATTTGAACCAATGACCTTTTGGATAGGTAGCCCAAACTGTAACACACTAGAGAAGTAATATAAAGAATAGTCCAGTGATGACTCTTAGTTTTTAAAAAAGAAAATATCAGTAGAGATGTTCAAATTCTAATAGCATCCCACACACCAAATAGAATAATTTTTCAAGCCTTATGGAAACATCAAAGTAATGAACTTTGTACTCCACAACCAACAAATACAGCCTCAGTAATATTCCCCAAATATTGGTGACTAGAAACCATGCAGTATTCCTTTGTTGTGTTTGTACAACTTCTTTGACTGAGTCTAGATATCATATACACACAATAAAGTATTCTTGTATTTTCAAAGTTAGTCATAATTTGTTATGATCCACAAGGTAAAATTCCTTTGCATCCACAATAAAACATAAGTAAATATCTTTCTGGCATTTTCTGCTTTCAGCCAAGATCTATCAGACAGTCTGCAACAATAGCCTTTATAGTCTCATCAAAACCTAGTTTGAATTTCTGGCTGTTCCTTGTGGATGTACTATTTGTGAACCATTTTCAGCAAAATTTTACTTGTATTTTAATTATTTGTTAATTTCTGCAGCATGTTGGATCACCTTTTCATGGAATGGGAATAGGCATAGATCTCTTCCCATCACTTCCTCAGGTAGTGCTCTTCCAAATTTCTTGACATAGACCAACAAGTATGTCTGTAGCTGCAACTGTTTGTTGAAGCATGCTAGCTGGTATTCCTGGGGACTTATTTTTTGTCAATGCATTCAGTGCAAATTGAATTTCTTCCTTCATTCTCCTAAATTTTTTTATCATATGCTCCTTCCTGAAATTGTTTGGTGTCAACCAATTCTTTTTGGTATAGTGACTCTATGTATTCCTTTCATCTTTTTTAATGCTTCATGCTTCATTCAAGGTTTTGTCCACAGAGCCTTTCAGTAATGCAGCTCGCATCTTGAATTTGTTCTTTAATTCTCTCAGATTTAGAAATGCCAACAATGTTCTTTTTTGGTTTCCTAACTCCTGCTCTTTGCAAATTTCCTTACAATAATTTGTTTTGACTTGAGTTGCCCTTTAAAATCTTCTATTCATTTTTCACATTTCAGCATTTCTTCTCCACATTTTGTTCTATGTTCTAGAGTAAGCTTCAGAGTCTCTTCTGACATCCATTTTGATTCGTTTCATTCTTTCCTACCTTTTAATGAGTGTGCTTTCTTCTTGGATGATATTCTTGATGTCATCCTACAGCTCATCCTTTCTCAGTCATTAGGGTTCAATGCATCAAATCTATTCTCAGAGTGTTTTTTTAACTTCAGTTTGGATAGGCCCAAGTTCATATTTTCATGACACAACCTTCCCTGAAGTAAGTGAAGACTGCTTGAAGCACTTACTGAACAAGAGCAAAGACTACAGCTTTCAATATGGATAACACTTCAACATTAAACAAATAAAAATCCATATTATCACTGGACCAAAGGCCATATTATAACAGTTAAGAAAAGATTAAATTTGTGAATAATTTAATTTTATTTGTATTCCAAAGGAAACAACAGTAAAGAATTTTTTTAAATGTGTTACATAAGGAAAATGTCCTGTCAAGTACATCCCCAAAGTGCTAAAGACCAAGGATGTCATTTTAAAGACTAAGGTTCTTCTAAACTAAGCCATGGTACTTCTGCTTCCTATGCATCTGAGAGTTGGACAATGAGGATAGCAGGACTGATTCCCTTGAATTATTGTGTAAGTAAAGAGTAGTGAGTATCCCATAGACTCCCAAAAGCACAAACAAGCCCATCCTGGAGAAAGAGAAACTAGGATGTTCCTTGGAGGCAAAGAGTGAAATTTTGTCTCATATACTATGAGCATATTGTCAAGAAGGGCTAGTTATTAGAACAATACACATGCTGGAAAACATCAGAGAAAGAGGAAAAACTCTCAACAAGACTGTATCCATGGACTCAAGCATGGTAGAGATCATAACAATAGCAAAGGATAGGGCAAGGTACTGAGCTGTAGTTCATAGGGTAGCTGTGAGTTGTAGTCAACTCCATGGAACATTAAAACAACAACAGTGCAGGAAGAAAAAAAAAATTCATGTTAAAATAGAACAAAGAAAAAGGACCAAACAAGACCAGATGCAATTTGACTTGTGATATTGGCAAAGAATGAATATACTAATCAAAAAATACCCAAATAAATCTGTCTTGGGAGAAGAGCATCCAGCGCGCTTCTTAGAATTAAATGGTAAAATTTCCTATCACATACTTTGGGCATGTTATCAAAAGTATCCAATCCCTGGAAAAGTATATGCTGCTTGGAAAAGTGGAGAGTCCATGAAAGGGAAGAGAACCAATAACTTGATTAGCTCAATGTCTTCAACAGTGAGCTTAATCACAGCTGTGGCTGTGAGGATGCTGCCTGGTCAGGCAGGGTTCTCTTATGTTGGACTTAGAGTCACTATGAATCAGATTCAACTCAAAGACAACTAACAGCAACAATATGAAAACCAGGATGAAGCAGTAACTCCTCTGTAGGAACGTAAAGAAAAGTCTGATCCTGTCACTATTCATGATCTCTACATTGTCTTTTCAATTCTATGTTTGAAACCATACAGCCTAGCAACCAGTAGAAAAGAATAAGGAACTATCAAGCTCTGGGGGCATGGTACATGTCACGATTTTCACCAAAAAGTTAGTGGTTTGAATCCATCAGCCACTGCATGAAAGCAATAGCAAGTTTCCTCCATAAACATTTACAACTTAGAGATCTGATGGAACTGCTCTGAGTCAAACTCAACTTGATGACAGTTATGACCAACCTTAAAAGCATAATAATATTATTATAAGAAGTGACCTCTGAGTAGATTCTAGTAATAGAGTTAGCTAGTAAAAAAAAAAAAATAAAAAAAAAAACCCAACAACTATCCTTTATGGAATTGTTCTATTTTTCTTAAACGAAGTCTTCTCCCCTGGACTTCATTAATAAGGATCATACAGTTATGCCATTGCCCCTTTGATCTTCCTTCTTTAGACCCTACATGTTACTAGTTTCACATTTTTTTGTTCTATTCTTTCTAGAAATGTCTTCAGTGTCTCAAAGGCTTCTTTGCTCATGCCCACAATTTCTAAGATATTAAGGGAACCGAGAAAAGAACAATAATCTATCTAGACAGCCTCGGGCACACCAAGATTGCACAGGGGCAGCATGTCATTCTCTGACCCTAGATATCCTCCCTGGGAAAGGTTAAATCATTTGCCTTCCACATGTGCTGAGATCTCTACTAACACTGGGAATCAGACAAATGCTGGGGGTCAGAAAGTTAAAGCTTGATGTAAAATTAATGGGAACTGAACTAAGCCCAGGTACTCCACTTGATTTGAGAACCATATAGCTGGAAGCCAGGCAGCCGCCTATAAATGGGAGAAAGCAGTGGGAGAAGTATCCTTATCTGACCCTAGTTTGTGTGACTGTGTGACTACCATGTGACTTCTCTTAATCTCATATTCTGTACTTGTAAAGTGGGGATGACAACATTTACCTAAAAAATGCTGGTGTGGATTAAAGGAGGTTATTTAGGTGAAAACCCCAAGAACATAATTTATCTGTGAATATAGGTCTAGCCTTTCAGTCAGTCCACAATTTTCACATTTGAGTAGAATCAGTCATCCAATTCTGCATACCAGAACCAGTATACCAGCAGCCATAGCCTGGCTTTGCACAAAAGCTTAGGGAAAATGCTTGAGAAACTATAGTGAGGATAACTGTTTTTCTATATAGAGTTAACTTGAAATCTCAGTATTCCCTGTATTCTGAGTACTATGATGGTTTTATTTTATATTATTTACCTGCATAGTTATGGTAGGGAAGGTATTATAATTGTCTACATAGTCTTCTGGAAAGTATTGTCAAAAATTTCTGTTTGAATTGTACACATATAACTTGCAGAAATTGTTTTCATAAGATTCAGTAAAAGTTGGAGATTAAAAGAAATCATGCCAAAAAAAAAGAAATCATGCAGGTTTCCCATAATTCCAAATTTTTAAAAAATTCTTATTTTGGTGAAACGTTACAATATAAAAAGGAAAACAAACATTTTAGGCACTATCACAGAGTTGCCAACTTTTAATTTTATGAATTAGGCCATTAAGAGTAACTAAAAATGCTATAGTGGTTTTAATCCCAAAAAAAGCAAAAACAGAATCTCAAGTTAATGAAGAGTCATTCGAATGGAGAATTTTTTTCAAAAGTTTTGTTATAAACTTTTTCTTATGAAAATACCACAGATAAGTATGGTGTTTGTTTTGAAACCACTAAGCTAGCTCAAAAGAAGACAAGGGGAATACTCAGAATAACCGAAACAAAAAGAACTGGCTTTTTTTTTTTTCAGGAAATACGATATAATCAAGAGTCAATGGTAAGGAAGAAAAGAATTCAAGCTGCAATGAAGGCAATAGGAAAAAATGGGCCCCAGGAAGAGGTACGATACCAATTGACACGTTTTAAACAACACTTGCAGCCTGTACAATCTATGCCAGGAAATTTGGAGAACATCTGCCTAGTTGACCAACTGGAAGAGATCCATATTAGATCCCATTCCCAAGAAAGGTGATCCAACAGAATGTGATCATTACCATTAATATCTAATGTAAGTAAAATAATGCTGAAGATCGTTCAAAAACAGAATAGTACATAGAACTTCCAGAAGTTTAAACTGGATTAGAAGAGGCTGTGGTACCAGGGATATCATTGTGCACGCCAGATCCTGGATGAAATAAAAGAATACCTATTTGCATTTCTTGACTATGCAAAGGCATTTGACTGTGTCGATCACAACAAATTATGGATAACACTAAGGAAAATGGGAGTCCCAGAACACTTATTTGTGCTCATACAAAACCCAGAAAGACCAAGACCAAGAAGCTGTTGTGTGAACAGAGCAAAGGAACATTATGTGGTTTAAAATTTAAAAAAGCATGTGTCAGAGATGTATTCTTTCTCCATACCTATTCATTCTTTATGAGGAACAAGTTATTTGAGAATCTGGACTTTATGAAAAGGAATGAGAGATCAGAATTGGAGGAAGACTTTATCAATAACCTATATTATGCCGATGATACAACCTTCCTTGCTGTACGTGAGGAGGGCTTGAGATACTTGCTGCAGAAGATCAAACACTGCTGCCTTCAATATGGATTGCATCTCAATATCAAGCAAACAAAAACTTACCTCAACAACAAAAAGGTAAACAACCAAATCACAGGATGGGCACAGGAGAGGAATAGATACTTTACCAAAGACATTTGGAATGCAAATAAACACATAAAGAAATGTTCAAAATTTCTAGCTATCAGAGAGATAGATGTAAAACAAAAAGACTATGAGCTATCATCTCACCCCAACAACAACAGCAAAGTTCAACAGGGAAGCAAACAAATGCTGGTGAGTTTGTGGAGAGATTGGAACTCTTATTCACTGCTGGTGGGAATTTAAAATTGTACAACCACTATGGAAGGCAGTATGGCACTTTCTCAAAAAAGTTAGAATAAAAATACTATTTTACCCAGCAATTCCACTACAGGAAATATGCCGTAAAGAAACCAAAGTTACAACCACAGATGTATGCACACCCTTTTTTATTGCTACAATAACAAAGAGACGGAAGCAACTTAAGTGCCCTTCAAAGACTTAATGGATAGAAAAACTATAGTACATCCACACAATGGAATACTGTGAAGCATTGAAAAACAATGAAATAGTAAAACATTACACAACATTGATGACTCTGGAGGACATTATGCTAAGTGAAACATCTCCGTAACAAAAGGACAAATACTGTATATCATTGTTATAAAATAGGACAGACATGGGGGGAAGTGGAGAAGGAATGGGGGAAGTGGATAGAAAATGAATAGTATATTAGAACAGATGAGGGGAAGAATTGTACAAAGGAATATATGGTTATGTACATGTATGAGAACAATCTGAAACAAGGGGTGTATTGTGCGGTGGGCTAGGGAAAGGGGGATAGAAAATTTGCAGTAGTGAATAATAAACGAGGGGTAAAAAGAAAACAAAAAGTCTTACCACTGGACCAATAGACAATTCTTACCACTGTTGCCAATAGGCAATATCATGATAGATGGAGAAAAGATTGAAACTGCCAACAACTTCATCTTATTTGGATCCACAATCAATACACTTGGTACCAGCAGTTCGGAGATCAGGGTATTTATTGTGCAGGGAAGTCTGCATTTAGGTACCTCTCGAAATTACTTGGGAGCAATGATGTTAGTTTGAAGACTAAACTGGGCCTGATTCAGAACAATGTCATATCAGTCACTTGCTGGGTTGCTGAAAGTTGTACAATGAATGGAAAGTACAAAAAATTACTTGATGCCTTTGAACTTTAGTGCTAGAGAAGAATAACCAAAAGAACAAACATTTAAGTTTTGGAGGAGGTACAGCTAGAATGATCCTTTGAGGCAAAGATGGCAAAGCGTCATCTCACATATGTTGGGCATGTTGCTAGATTATTCCTTAGAAAAGGAGATCATGTTTAGAAAGATGAGATGGCAGATAAGAAGAGACCTTTAACCATGTGGATTGATACAGTGAGTGCAGTAATGAGCTTGAGTGTGTCAGAGATTGTGAGATTGGAACAAAATAGGACAAGGTTCATATCTGCTTTTCATGTTGTTGTTGCTGTTATGTGCCATCGAGGTCCCTGCAACTCATGTCCACCCTATGTACAATAACTCTGAAGCCTGTTCTGTCCTGACCCAGTCTCGCTGACTCCAACACACCTGCCCCTATTGCCTTAGTTGCTGTATCAGTCCATTTCATTCAGAGTCTTCCTCTCTTGTGCTGTCTCTCCACCTTTCTGAGTCAAAAGCTTATGAGATGTTGTTTGTAGGGCCATTATAAGTTTTACTCGACTTGACAGCACCTAAAAACAATAAGAAGCCAGCTCTACATGGGAAAAGACCTAATGACTTGTTCTCATAAGGATAATAGCCAAGGAAACCCTCTGTGACAGTTCTACTTTGTCCCAAAGGAGATGTTTTGAGTCAGAATCTACTAAAGAGTGTACAATAACTACAAGCTAGCCCAGGCCAATTTCTTGCTATTAAGGAGTTTAAACGACTTAATTGAATTCATTTAAGAGTTTTCTTTAGTTCAGGTATTTAATTCTATGATACCATGCATGCCTTTGATATGTTACATTAATAACTTTGAAGGCATTTCACAATGATTACGTGTTTATTTGGCCTTCTCTTTGTATGATACTTTTTGTCTCTATCTAAACGGTAAGGCTATGTTGCCAAGATTTCAATCTGCCCATTCCATGTAAAATCTTCTTGAAAAGTTCTGTAAGGAAAAATGTTTTTCCTAGTTTCCTTGGTTTTGATGGTTGGATTTTAACTGTAAAAATTTCAAGCTCTCATTGGAAAAAAGCATATTCTGTGGTTTTACTTTTTATAACATATTATGAAAACTGTATGTTCTATAAAATACGTGAACCATCCTGACACTAGGAAAGTGTACTTAAAAAAGTAATTTGTATCCTATTGAGATATTGCTTTGTCAACAAGGAGGAAGAATAAGTTCCCCTTCTCACATTTATCTTATGAAACATTTCTATTATCTCTATTTGCATTTAAGGATATAATTAATCACACACTGAAAGCTATTTAGTGTTCCAACTCTAACTCAAACTGTCCCCAAATGACCCAGAAATTTTTCTATAAGTTAGACATTAAATATATCCATTTAAATTCCTTGATGCATTATATATATTTCAAACTAAATGACTCGATGGCACATAAGAAAAACAACCACCTTTGCACAATAAATTGTAATAATATTCCAGGAAGTAAAGTAAAATTTTTATGTTTCAATTGCTGGTAACACTAATTTCCCAAATAATTTACATGGAATTCTTTATAGCTCTATTACTTTGCATGAAGTCTTTTGAGTCATGAGTATCACAATCAAGAAGCATTTACTTGTGGCTTGATGGCTACACACATTCTGTTAAAATGATGTAGGTTTACAAAAGACAAAGAAGAAAGTCTATTTTCCATTGTTGTTAATACTTTATGCTTGTCATATTGTCTTGGTAGTGGGAGTTTATAAATTGAGGTAAGCACAAACACCTTACACACCTGTGTACATCTCCAAATAAAAAAGTTAAGTAACAAAGTCTATTTAGTTGTAGTAATGGTTGTACTTCCTCCTGCACAGTTACTGCCTCTGAAAGAGTCACTGGAGGATCAGCTATGGGTCAGCTCCGAATCAATGGCACACAACAACAGCACAATAGTTTACTAATGATCTTAGAAGGCTTTAAATGTCAAATAATTCCTCCTTTAAAGTGAGGAAATGTATTTAAATAAATAAAGCAAGCCTAGTAAAGAGGGTCCTCTCCAAGTTACTTAGGAGCAATGATATCAGTGTGAAAACTAAGGTGTGACTGATTCAGTCTATGGTCATTTCACTCACTTGCTATGCACCTGAGACCTCAACAATGAATGACAGAATTATGTCTTTGAGCTGTTATGTTGGAGAAGAGTACGGAATATTCCATAGACTGTCAAAAGAACTGATAAATTTTAGAAAAAGTGGAGCCAGAGTGCTCCTTGGAGGCAAAGATAACAAAGCTTTGTCTCACATACTTTGGGCATGGTGCTAGGAAAGACTATTTTTTCATTGGAGTTGGACATCATACTTGGAAAGCTAGAGAGTGAGGGAAAAGTAAGACCTTAAACCAGATGGATTGACACAGTCACTGCAGCAAAGAGCTCACATGGTCAGAATTGATGGGGATGGCACAAGATAGTACAAGGTTCAGATCTGTGGTTCATAGGGTTGCTATGACTCTTACTCAACTCAATGGTACCTAACAACAACAGCAAATACAAGTAAAGAGGTAAATGTCTTTTTAGCATAACACCAGAGGTGAATATTTTGTCGGTATTGTCTTCATCAAAGAAATATTTAGTCCTAAGATGATCTGAATTAAATGCCCATTGACTCAAGCTCTTGGGTTGTTCATGTGGAGACCAACTCAGGAAGAAGATTCATAAATAAGGTGAACCAGAATGCCAGGTGGAATAGGAGGGAATGTCATATTGGTGCCCAGCTAGACACTTACTTTTAGAATATAAGGGCAGTAAGCACATTCCATAGTAACCAGACTCAACATGCACTCAGAAAAAATGGTGCCCAGCACAATGATAAGGCCAACTAGGTTGTTTTGAAATATGTGTTGCTCTCCACAATTCTGGCCATAATCTAACCTTGCATCAAGCTCTTTAAAGAGCCCAATATACCTTAAGAATATCCTATTTCAAGGTTTCAGTGTTACAGTGTTCAGTTTCACAGCAACCCCAGGTTACTTCTCTATGGCAAGTGGACACACCAGAGCTCTACGACCTAGAAGAATGTTTGACAAAAAATAATAAAAACAGGCCTGGGGGCCACGGATTAGAGTCACCCACCTTTGGCTTGGTAGCATCACTTTCTGTCCACTAGGCCAACTGATCTCTCTCTAAATATATATATATATATATATATACTGATACTATAGTCTTCTTCTTGGAGTGTCAGCATACCAAATGAATAGGTACGGAGGAAGGATATACCCGTGATTTACACCTTTCATTATTTTAAACCATGCGGGGTTTTCTTCAGCTAACAGCATCTTGGTCTAGGCATAGTTTTTGCATGAGCACAATTAAGTGTTTTAGGATTCCCATTCTTCTCAACGTTAGCCATAGTATGTTGTTATCCACCTAGTCAATTGCCTTAGCATATCAGCAATATACAGATAGACGTTCTTCTGATACTCTCTTCTTTCAGCCTGGATCCATCTGATATCAGCAATGATATCCCTAGTGTCATAGCCTTTTCTAAATCCAACTTGAACTTCTATCCTGTCTATGTACTGTTCCAGTCATTTTTGGATGATCTTTAGCAATATTCTGCTTTCATATAATATTAAGTATATTGCTTGATAGTTTCCATATGCTGTTAGATCACCTTCCTTGGGGATGGGAACAAATACGGAGCATGTCCAGGGGTGCATCTTTTAGTTGAAAAAGGACAGTTTGTATCCCATCTATTTCTGGGACCTTATTTAATGCCAGTGTCTTCAGGGTAGCTTGAATTTCTTCCTTTGTTTTCAAGGCCATGTTGTTGTTTTGTGCTTTTGAGCTGTTTATGACTCATAATGACCTTATGCACAATAGCTCTGAATCCTGCTCTGTCATGAGCCAGTCTCAGTGTCTAAGACACCTGCCCTTATTACCTCAGTTATTGTGTCAATCCGTTTAATCCAGTCTTCCTCTCCTATGCTGTTCATCAACCCTTTCAAGCATAATATCCTTCTGCAAAGACTAGTCCCTCCTGGCAAAATGTCCAAAGTATGTGAGACAGAGTCTCAAAAAATCCCTGCCTACAAGGAGCAGCTTGGTTTCACCCTCTCCAGGACAGATCTGTTAGTTTTCTTGGCAGTTCATGGTGTGTTCAATACTCTTCTCCAGCACCACAACTCAAAGGCATCAATTCTTCTGTCATCTTTGATTGTTGTCCAGCTCTACGATGCATAGCAAGTAATAGTGAATACTATGGCCTGAATCAGGTACACCTTTGTCTCTATACTGACATCCTTGCTTTTCAGCACTCCAGAGAGGTCTCTGACAGCAGGGACAAAGCTACTCATAAATATTTGACCTTATTTGGTAGTATACTAATGGATAATTTATAAATGAAATGCTTTATTAGGTTGTGTATTCTTTAAAGCTTTATTCCAAATTAATGTTTTATTTCCGAAAAGTTACGAAAACTGCAGTGCTGATATACCCTTCGCCTAGCTTCTGGTGTGTTAACATCTTACAGAACTGTTATGCCGTGATCAAATCCATAACCAACAATTCTATATAGTACTGCTATTGATAAGACCACAGACCTTTTGAAGTTTATCCAGTTTTCTTAATAGTGTTCTTTTCTCTGAGTCAGGATCAGTCAGGAATACTAACTCATTTAGTTGTCATGTCTCAGCATCCTTCTTCAAGCTTGTCTTTCCTCAGGCTTTCTTTGTCTTTCATGACCTCAATAATTTTGAGAAGTACTTTGGAGTTATTTTGGAAGATATTCTCCAATTTAAATTTCCTGATATCTTGTCATATGTAGATTTAGGTTATGCTTTTTTTGGCAAAAATGGCCCAGAAGTGATGTAACCTTCTCATTGCATTTCAGTGTTGACATGAATTTGATTGGTTCTATTACTGTGATGTCAACTGTAATCACTTGGTTACAGGGGTATTGGACAGGTTTCTAGACTATAGAGTTGCTATTTTTCCCCCTGCAAAGTTAATAGGTATCTTATGGAGAGATTCTTGGATATTTTGGAAATACATTTGTCATAAAATATATTCTTCTTGTTGTTGGTTGACTTCGAGCACGACTCACAGCAACCCTATGAACAAAAGGCCTGAAACCCCTCTACAACTATTGACATTTATCAAAGTTCATAGAGTTTCTGGAGGCATGATATTTAGGAAGTGGATGTCACTCCTGCTTCCAATAAAATATATTATCACCCACTTATTTTATTCTGATTAGTTTTATTTGCAATAATTATTACTCAAGTGTTTACCTAATAGTGATTTAAAATTTTTCTATAAAAATTCTTCTATAAAGAATAGTTACTTTCCATCAATTTATTTATGTCAGTATAAGTTCATAAGTACATATTTTATAATAATTGTTATAGCCAATTTTAACATTATTTAACTGCTCAAATTATTTCATGTTTACTGTTGAGTTCCTTCATTTATTTCATGTTTACTGTTGTTGACAGTTCATTCCTGCTTCCTATCAATGTGACCTTGCCTTTTTTTTTTTTTTTTTTT
>NW_006399975.1:4310030-4325757 GCF_000299155.1 Elephantulus edwardii
GTCATGATTCATTATTTTGGAGAATAATATTTAGAGTCAATGATCTAGGTAAACTCTAGGCTTATTCATTGTTGGGTTTTAGCCACTTCCAATAGAAAGCACTATGAAACATGGCTGAATAGTAATACATTTGAAAAAATATACTGTTGTGTATATTCCACTCCAAGACAAAATCCACCTGTTACTGTCAAGCTTTTTCTGACCACGTAGAACTGCAGTAAGGCTAGAATCTTTAAGGAAGCAGATTGCTAGATAATTCTCCCATGGAGCTCTGGGTGGGTTCAAACCAGGACTTTGAACCAGTTGTCATGACCAATAATGTGAAAATGGAAAGGAGTAAAATTTGGAAAATGTGGGTAAACAGGAATTGCAACAAGAATAAGAAAAAAGTTAAGCATTTACTCCCTTGCAGAAATTTAATTTCACTCTCTTGCTTATGGGATTTTGAGCAGAATCAGAAACAAGGGTACCCTACTCAGTGAAAGCACTTAGCCATCCTTTGAATGTGTGTTGCTCACCCCAGTACTCCCAAATAATCCAATCTTATGCATCAGGCTCGTGCAAAGGTTCACTATGCCCCTCTGAGTCTATTATTGAAAGGGTATACCGCAAAATTTCTCGTTGTCAGTTATTGTTCTGGGTCACTCAGATTTTTCTTAAATTCAAACTTGTTTTGATTTCACTTCATTGGCCATGATGAAACGGATTGAAACTGCTTCCAAGTCTTGGTTCGATCTGGCAAATTTTCAGTTAGCAGCTTAGCTCTTAACCACTGGGACTCCAGGACTTCATGGTGACACATATATTTACATCTCTGTATCTTTTCATCTCAAAATGCATATGTATATTTCAGTTTGAGTCTGATATCACAGGGTTGGATAGGAGACTTTCTTATATCCTCATTTTATGTAAACTTCTTCTGTAGTTAACTTTATTATATATAATTTTTCTCTACCATTATGGATATTTATTATGGAGGATGAAAATGTATTTTTTTTTCTGAAAGTGGTTTTATATTGACCATAGACCTATCTGTTGGCTCTCCTTTCTGCTTTTCTGCAGTTTCACTCAGCTGGCTTTCACTTACCACAAAGTGGAGGCGAGGGTGGGGTGGGGGAGGTATATGCAAGAGTATTAAGAATTGTAGGTTAAATTTGATGATTTCTCTCTTCTTTATTGTTTTGAAGTTGGAGCATTTCTTGCTTTCAATTATACTGAAAGTGAGGGTTTTGTACAGATTTATTTTCCTCTTCTTGCTGTATATTTTTTTGGAGGAGATGCTAGGAGCTAAACAGATTGTCATTGTTTTTAACTACCTGGATATCCTGGGTTGTCTGTATCTATTAGTCTTTAATTTGTGTTGGAAAGTAGGGAGGATAGTGTGGAGCTCTCAGCCCTGACTTGAGTGTTTACCACGTGTCAAACAATCTGTCAGCCTTTGTAGATGGTTAACTAATAGATTAGAGACTGAAGGAACAACATGGAATGAGAAGATATTCTCCTCTTTGCCATTCTACACAAAATTTCAGAAGATGTGGTTTAGGCACGAAGCTAAAGTCTGACTTTTTCTACATTTTACAAACTTAAGAAAATTTGGGTTTTGTGAGCAGTTTGGTGAAGTCTAAGTATGCAAAATAAACACCAAGCATACCTGCCTAGGCTAGCCAAGCAAATAAGGGTTTGCAGTCAGCCTCCAAAGATGACAGAAGAATTGATGCCTTTGAGTTGTGGTGCTGGAGAAGAGTATTGAACACACCATGAACTGCCAAGAAAACTAACAGATCTGTCCTGGAGAGGGTGAAACCAAGCTGCTCCTTGTAGGCAAGGATTTTTTGAGACTCTGTCTCACATACTTTGGACATTTTGCCAGGAGGGACTAGTCTTTGCAGAAGGATATTATGCTTGAAAGGGTTGATGAACAGCACAGGAGAGGAAGACTCTGGATTAAACGGATTGACACAATAACTGAGGTAATAAGGGCAGGTGTCTTAGACACTGAGACTGGCTCATGACAGAGCAGGATTCAGAACTATTGTGCATAAGGTCATTATGAGTCATAAACAGCTCAAAAGCACAAAACAACAACATGGCCTTGAAAACAAAGGAAGAAATTCAAGCTACCCTGAAGACACTGGCATTAAATAAGGTCCCAGAAATAGATGGGATACAAACTGTCCTTTTTCAACTAAAAGATGCACCCCTGGACATGCTCCGTATTTGTTCCCATCCCCAAGGAAGGTGATCTAACAGCATATGGAAACTATCAAGCAATATACTTAATATTATATGGAAGCAGAATATTGCTAAAGATCATCCAAAAATGACTGGAACAGTACATAGACAGGATAGAAGTTCAAGTTGGATTTAGAAAAGGCTATGGCACTAGGGATATCATTGCTGATATCAGATGGATCCAGGCTGAAAGAAGAGAGTATCAGAAGAACGTCTATCTGTATATTGCTGATATGCAAAGGCAATTGACTAGGTGGATAACAACATACTATGGCTAACGTTGAGAAGAATGGGAATCCTAAAACACTTAATTGTGCTCATGCAAAAACTATGCCTAGACCAAGATGCTGTTAGCTGAAGAAAACCCCGCATGGTTTAAAATAATGAAAGGTGTAAATCACGGGTATATCCTTCCTCCGTACCTATTCATTTGGTATGCTGACACTCCAAGAAGAAGACTATAGTATCAGGATCAAAGACTCATCAGCAACCTACATTATGCAGATGGCACAACCTCGCTTGCTGAAAGCAAGGAGGACCTGAAATGTTGATTGTAGAATAGGAGATTGTATATTAACATAAAAAAATCCTTGCCACTGGGCCACTGGGCAACATCATGATAGAGTAAGGATAGAAATTGTTAATAATGTCACCTTATTTGGATCCACAATCAACATCCTTGGTAGTAGCAGTCAGGATATAAAGAGAATGTTTTGCTTTGGGTAAATCCACTGTCAGAGACCTCTCCAAAGCACTAAAGAGCAATGATGTCACTTTGAAGACTAAGTTGAACATGCTATGTGTTTAAGAGCTGAATGATGACTAAAGATCACAGAAGAATTGATGCCTTTCAGTTGTGGTGTTGGAGAAGAGTACTGAATATTCCCTGAACTGCCAAAAGAATGGGCATGTCTCAGAGAAGGTACAGCTAGAGTATTCCATAGAGACATGGATGGCAAAGCTTCATCTGTCATACTGTGAACATATTGCTGGGAGATGCAATTCCTTGGAGAGGGGTATCGTGCTTGGAAAGGTAGGGGATCAGTGAAAGGGAGGAAGACTCCCAACAAGACGGAATGACACAGTGACTGCAGCAATGAGCTTAGTGTATCAAAGATACAGAAGACGGCACAGGACAGGATTCAGGTCTGCTGCTCATAGGGTCACTGACTTGTACTTGACTGAATGACATCTAACCATAACAACAATCTCATAGAGTCCTTGGGTGATGCAAATTATTAAGATGCTTATTGCTGTTGTTAGGTCCCAACAAGTGACTCTATGAGCAACAGATCTCTGAGCCTTGGTCTATCCTGCACCAACTTCACAATCCCTGCCATGGTTAAAGCCAAATAGTTGTAGTCACTGTGTGTCAGTTCTTTTTCAGTGGTTGGTAGCATGAGTCAACTCAGAGTTTCCTCTGAAAACAGACCTGCAGACAAAATTCCAAAACATCAGCCATTAAAATTCTATGGAGCCTAGTTCTACTCTGGTACATGTGAGATTTCCTTAAATGAAAACTAACCATTTGGCAAGTGGCTACTAATTTTTTACCATTTTCAAGATTGTCCTATGAGAGGGAATACAGTGATGGGAAAGGCAAATACAAAATAAGAACAATTGACTGCAGTGAAGGCAATGGATGGAATTAATGTAATGCCCTAAGGCAGAATCTTATTAGAGAACAAACCAAACACCTAAATTTTCTTACTTCACCATTTTTCCATGGAGAAAGAAACTCATGCCATCCCCAAGTAAGCCTCAACAGGTAAATATTCCTACATTTAATAGCTTTCATAAATCTCTGTCAAGCAACCAGCTGGCAGCAATTTCCATGTTAACCTTAACTGTAAAATTCTGCAATAACCGCATAGCATCTTGCAGTATGAAGATTGTGTTAAATTGTCACGACTGAATGTTCACAGTGCAGTGACATTTCCCCTAGTGATTCTAAAGAGTGCATTAAACTTTTATCTAAGAATGTATTCTGTCAGGTCAATCCAGTCAACCTGATACCCCAAATCACAAACCAGGGTAGTCTCTAAAAACCACGTAGTAGAGAACTCTTGAGATGTGTAAAATAAAATTTAAAAAAAGTCTAGAATTGAGAAATTATGTACATACAAATATGTGTTCTGTGTTAGCATAGAAGCTATATAAAGCTTTAGGTTTATACCTATAGGTGTGAATCAGTTTAGGAATAGGGATTTTGTTATGCTAACAAGGCCATAGCAATGTGTTATTATCATCAACTAGATCTTACAAACAACAGACTGAAAACTTGCCCTATCCAGTGCCAGCTTTATAATCTTCCACATGTTCAACAATGTCTAAGCTCATTGTTGAAATGGCTCTATCAATCCATCTTTGTTGAGGGTCTTCCTCTCATTCTGACCCTCCACCTTTCCCATCTTGATTCCTTTTTCTAAGGACTGGTGCTGTCCGACAACATACCTGAAGTCTGTGAGACTAAGTTAAACCATCCATACCTCTAAGTAGCAGATTGATTGTACTTCTTCCAGGAAAGATTTGTTTGTTCTTTTGTTAAACCATGGGATGTCCAGTACTTTTCCCCAATACCACAATTCAGAGATATCAAATTCTTTTTCGTCTTCTTTATTCATTGTGCAACTTTCAGATGCATAGGAAGCAATTCAAAACACCCTGGCTTGTATCAGGCCATTGTCTTTAAACTGACATCCTTGCTTTTTAGCACTTTAAAAATGCCCTTAACAGTAGGATTCCCAAGGCAACAAGTCGTTTTATTTCTTAATTCCTGCTAGCAAGTGTATTGATTGTGGAGCCAAGTAAAATTAAATCATTGACTTCAGCCTTTCTCCCCCCGCCCACCCCATTTATCATGACCCTGCCTATTGGTCCAGTGGTGAGGACAACAGTATGGAATAAGTTTTATTTGTTTTTTTTTAACTTTGCATAATATTTATCTTTCACAAAGAAAAAATGTTGAAATAATTACTAATATTCTGATGTTTGTACAATGAATGTTCTTGTTGCTGTTGTTAAGTGTTGTTGAGTCGTGGCTGACACATAGCAACCTAATAAACAAAAGTCCTCAACACATGTGTGACTTCTGTCCTTTCTCCAGGTTCATAGACTTTCCAGAGGCAAGCTATCTCAGAAGTGGATGCCACTCCTGCTTCCAGGCTGTTTTAATCAGGGAGCTCCACCAAACTCTGTCCACCATGGGTAACCATTATCACATTTGAGACATCAGTGTCCCTGTGTTCGGCTTCACAGAAACCACAAATTACTCTGTACAGCAAGTGGACACATCAGGGCTATACAACCTAGGAGAATGTTTGACAAAAAAAGTTACAAACAGGCCTCAGGGCAGCGTATTAAAGTCACCCACCTTTTCCTTGGTAGCATCACTTTCTGTAAACTAAACCAATGTGTTTGTACCATAAGAAAAAAAATTACAAAGAAACACATCTTATAAATACTAAGCTTTAGAACAAAATCCTAGGAATTTAATAACATTTGAAGCTTTTTCTATCATAATCTAGGAACAAAAATAAGTAAAATAGTACTGTATCAAAGAGAAAACAAAACCAAATGCCACTGTAGATTATGAGGCAAAGTGTCAGGGAAGAACTGCTCCACAGGTTAAAATATCCTATGAGAGAAGATTTAGTCTCGGAGTGGAGTAAGTCTTAAACCTACGGACTTTTGAGCCAGAAAGACCAGACTGATTACAGGGAGCAGCAGCATAAAATGGAGAAAAACAGATGCCATGTGGAGATCACCAATAAAGCAGGGTACTCACTTTTCTTTCCACAGGCCCCAAACTATATTCAGTAAGATATACCTATGTTCGCAACCACTAAGCGCCACTACAGAACACACAGTCTTCATGGGGAACATAGAAGGTAGGATTCTTTTAGATCAATTTCTATTTTCTCAATCACTTCTTATAACAATTGAGGGCTTATAGATTTTATATCACTATCTACAATCAACATTCTTGGTACCAGCAGCCAGGAAATCCAGAGGCGAATTGCATTAGGAAAGTCAGCAGTCAGAGACTTTTCCAGAGTACTGAAGAGCAATGACATCAGTGCACCTGATCCAGGTCATAGTCTTCACATGATGTGCTAGCTGCACATCATAGAGTTGGACAATGACTAGAGATGATAGGAAGAAAATTGATGTATTTGAGCTGTGGTGCTGGAGAAGAGTATTGAATGTACCGTGGAGTGCCAAGAAAACAAACAGATTCATCCTAGAGAAGGTTAAACCAGGCTGCTCCTTGGAGGCAAGGATTCTGAGGCTTCATCTGACATACTCTGGGCATGTTGCAAGGTGGGACCAGTCCTTGGAGAGGGCCATCATGCTAGGGAGGGTAAAATATATCAGTGAAAGAGAGGTAGAGAGGTAGATCATTGATGAGATATTCATCAGTGATGGGGGTAATGAGGGTAAGTGTGTCAGAGACAGTAAAGTTGGCACAGGAATAGAGCAGGTTTCAGGGCTATTGTACATAAGGTAACTATCAATCGCAAGCAACTCGACATCACATAACAACAACAACATCCAACAACCCACTGCCATTGAGTCTAGCCCCGCTCACAGACACCCTCTATTGGGTCTCTGAGGTTTAAATCACAGTAGGAGGTAACTGTCCTCCTTTTTCCTGTGCAGCAACTGATGGATCCAAATCATTAACCTTCTAGTCAGCAGAACTATGCCACTAGTGCTTCTTATGTAGACTACAGTTCCTTATAATACTATTCTTTCCTAAAGAGAAGGAAACAACAATAACAAAAACAAAAAATAAACAAAAAAAGAGAAGAAAACAATTCTGACATCAATTTCTTAATGGAAAAAAAGTCTATTATTTGTTTAGACAGCTATTTAGAAGAAAAAAAAAGAAGTAAAAATAGTATGAATGCTTAAACAATAATTATCTGTTATTTGCTTTGGGATTTATATTATTCAAAGCAAAACTCACATCCAGACCAGGATGGGCCAGTTATTTTGTTTATGGCCATGTGAATAACATGGCAGTAAGGCTGAGGGACGTAATGTCCTATAGCTGGCAGGGATATTGGAAATTATTTAGTCTCATATATCAGAGGAAGGAAAAGAAAAAAACCCCAATAACTAGCCCATGTATCTAACTAATGACACAGAAAAGAAATGTTCATTCAGGGTGATTTTGTATTTACATAAAGTCAGTGAGTTCTTCATCCTATTAGAGAAAAATCAAATTTGTAACATACTTTTATTTGGTTAGATTTCCTAATGACATGGAAAGCTGGTAGAAGTATCTGATTATTTCCTATTATGAGAACAAATCCAGTTTCCCTTTTAAAAAAAAATTTAAACTATAACATTTTTTATTTATAACTAAGTATGTCAGTCAGAATCAGAGCATATAGGAAGACAGCATCAGAGAAAACTTACCAGCTTTAGTAGGAAAATACAAATCATAAAAAATATCCTCACTGGCTCTAGCTTTCAAGTTCACTCAGCACAGGCAGGTGAGCTTGAAGAAATTAAATATCCTCCTGTCAAGGTGATAGATTTTTATTAAAGTTTTTCTCTGATGGCATTTTAGGAGCTTTAAGGTAAATTAACAATTCATTTCTTTTAAATGTACAGGAACAGCTACAGATTTCAGGAAATAGGCGAGAAAAATGCAATTTATCTTGTTTACCTATCTAAGCAAGATGTTTGCATACTTGGGACCTCATGTGATGAGTTTAGTTTAAAAATCAGTTTCCTAAGTCTTCATTAAAGCCAGATTGAACCATTAGAAGAATATGCATCCAAAATGGTTCACAACGAAATCAATGCGTGAACTTGGAGAAGTTAAATCTGTCTCTGTTTTCTCACTTGTGAAATGAGTTCACAAGAGGCTTGCTTTGTTCACAAGCTTACAGTGAAGATCCAACTCAGTCTATTTGGTTCTCATTTCTCTGAAATGCTCTAACCTAATAGAATAATTAACTCCTGTATAACAAGGGTGTTCCAGTCACCTCTGAAAATCTTTCATCTATAAACTGAGGGAAGGTAGAGGAAAGGGGTGGTCTAATGAGGTTTCTTGAAAGTCCCTTTCAGCATTAATACACTATGGAATACAAATTATAGGAATATATGGAAAATAATATAATAAAAGTTACTGAGGTTGAGGAGAGGCAAGGAGTATGCTAGAGAACTGGCTACAGCTTTTACCAGCTGCTCAAGGGGCAACGACAGCAAGAGAATCTCTGCAGTGGAAGCCACAACGGTTTGGAAGTGATTGCTTCAAAGGACATTAGGGCATCCCACCTGTCTCTGGTAACCTGCAAAGGAGAGGTCTTGTCCCTTCAGGGAATAAAAACTCTCTGTACAAAAGTATATTCTAAAGAAGACTGAATTGGAAGATTGTACATGAGTGGAAACATAAAGGGATTGTAGTTGCAGACGAAACAGGTAGAAATGTACTGGAATGTCTCAGGAGCTTCAAACAGGGCCTGTGTTTTTATGGAACTCATGGACACTTCAAGACATTGCTACAATCTCTTTGCATGAGATGTTGTGCTCAGAACTCTTTTTGGGAGAGGGTAGCATTTTCCAATTTGGAAAACTGAAGCAAGAAAATGAAGACAGATTAAGAAGGGAAGAGACTTTAGCACTTGAACTGGTTTTGATTATCAAGTAGGAGACGTCTCATGGTCAGAAGCAGAAAGGCTTTGTCAATCATTTAGTGGGTTTCTGTATTGGGACTAGATGAGAGAAAAGATGATTGAACAGAGCTATCTTTGATAGGACCCTCTCTCAAAAGTCATTGGTTTTGAGGACACCAGGATTCATAATCATAGACAATTATATTGTCATGTTCCAGCTCCAACAAACCCCAAATCCCTTCAATTTGACTAAACAGAAACAAGTATTAACATGCTGCTGTAAATCTAGCTGACAGACGTCTTTGAGAGAAAGTCCCACAAGTCTCAGGAGGACTTTGCAGGAACTGAAAGTTCTGCCTAATCAATGAGTCACTAACATAAGAGTCTTCTAACGTATTACTAAGCTAATTTTTCTGTTTATGAATTGAGTATCACTTCCTTGAAGAGAAGCACATTATAACAAAAGCTTCACAATGTCAAATACAGTATAACAGAAAGAGTATGTAATTAATTGGTAGTCTCTAAATTCCTTCCAATGAATAAGGACAACAGAATTAATGTCTTTGAGCTGTGGTGCTGGAATGCTGACTATACGAGGGCCTGCCAAAAGGGAAAAAAAATGTCGTATAGAAAAGGCAGCCAGAGCTTTTGGAGGCAAAGATGTTGATGCTTCATCTCATATACTTTGGACATGTTGCTAGGAGTGATTATTCCTTGGAGAAGGACATCATGCTTGGAAAGGTTTAGGGTAGGTGAAAGAGAAGATTACCGTCATGTAAGTGGATTGACACAGTACCACAATGGGTTGTAGTGTGTCAGAAAGTGTAAGGATGGTGCAAGCTAGGATAGGGTTCAGATCTGTTGTTCATAGGATCACTGTGGGTCATTCATACTGGACTCGACAGAACCTAAGGACAGTAATAACAATAAATTCCTGCCAGAAAACAAACAAATCTATCTTGGAGAAAGTGAAATCAGGGTATTCCTTAAAAGTAAGTATGGTAAAACTTTATCTTACATACTCCGGTCATGTTGTCAAGAGGGGCCAACCCTTGCGGGGGTTGTGGGGTGGGGGGGGGAATATCATGCTGGAAGGGTAGAAAGTCAAAGAAAAAGAGGAGGAGCCTCAGCAAAATAGATTGACATGATGAGTCTATCAAAGGGCTTGAGCATATCCGAGCTCCTCGGGATGGCACAGAACTGGGCAGGGTTCAGATCTGTTGTTCACAGGGTTGCTATGAATCATAGTGAACTCGATGGCACCCACAACCAGCAGCAATACATTCCTCCCATTGCCTGACTTATGAGTTGTGCTGTGTCACCTAAAAAAATCCCATTATATTTGATTCTTCCCTCCTCCTACCTACACTCAATCAATCATCAAATTCAATCAGTTCTGTAAAAAAAACAAAACAACAAGAAAAATTTTCAACCAATTCTATTTCTTAAACAGCTTTCAAAGTCTCTAATGTCTCTAAAACTCCATATCTTAACTAGATTACCTCCTGATTGGTTTAGGAGGTCTCCTAAAGGTGTTTACTTTTAAGGTTGAGTTCTATATTGTTGTTCACATTTCTGGCAAATATTTCATTCTTATCTGAAAAACCCTTTAGAACTACCCAAGTAAAATGGAGGTAAAAATCCAAACCCTTCAGCATGAATATGATCTGACTCCTACGAACCTTTCTAACCTATTTTCCCTCTTACACTGTATTCTCCATTTTTAATGAGCTCCAGAAGTTGTCAGATTCATCAGGCTTTTGTTCAACGAAGTGCCATCATATCTGCTGCCCCTTCTATCTGTAGTCCCCCTTCCAGTTCTCACTCACTCAGTTGATTCATATTCTCCATTAAAACTTCACTTACTTATTACTTACCAAAACAAAACAGAACCAAAAAAAAAGTATGTCACTCCATAAACTTTTCAGACAGTTGACTTTGCTCTCACATAGCACCAACTATAATCTCTTCTAAATCATACTCTCTTTTCTGTATTCTCCCAGAGGGCCAACATTTTGAGTGCATGTCGTATATCCTGCATTACTGAAGTGATATTGTCTAGAAAACAGCCAGGCATGTAAAAATATAAGAAAGAGGTAAAGATATTAAAAATACAGAAAATGTTAGCATAAATTTTAACAGAAAGTCACCCAACTCGATATTTTAAATGACCAGACATGAACCTACATTTCACCAAGAGAAGATACTGAAGGCCAACAAATAGCTGAAATGACTCTCATGATCATTAGCCACAGGAGAGATGCAAATCAAAACTACAATGAGGTACTATCTCTTCCCTCTAAAACCAATGATTAAATTAAAAAGAAAAAAATCAGCCACACAGCAAATGCTGGAGAAGGGGCAGTAAGGAGACTAAAATTCTCATGCACTGATGCTGGAGCTATAAAATAGTACAACTATTATGGGAAGTGGTGTTGGACTTCAAAAGCTAGAAATAAAAGTAATCCAGCAATCTAACTCCTAAGTACATGTCTACGAGAAGAACAATGACACAAATAGTTCTATGTATACGTGCCAATGTTCACCAGAGCAATATTAAAAATAGCAAATATATACAAATACTCTCAGGATAAATGTACTATGATACATTCATATGACATAATGCTGCACAACTCCAAAGAACAATGAGTCCACAGATTGTCTTATGCTAAGTGAAATAAGTAAATTGTGAAAAGATAAGGATGGTATCACATATACAAAATGTTAGGAATAGATATACATTTGTTATTGTTTTTGTGTGCCATTGAATCGCCTGCGACCCATAGTAACCCTATGTACAGCAGCTCTGAATTCTGCCCTGTCCTAAGTCAGTCTCACTAATTCCAACACACCAACTCTCATTGTCCCAGTCACTGTATCAATCTATCTCATCTAGGGTCTTCCTCTCCTGTGCTGTGCTTCTACCCTTGCAAGCATGATGTCCTTCTCCAAGGATGGGTCTCTCCTGGCCACATGCCTAAAGTATGTGAGATGGAGCTTCAAAATCCTAGCATCCAAGACAGACCTATTTGTTTTCTTGGCAGTCCATGGGGTGTTCAAGACTGTTTTCCAGCAACACAATTTGAAGGCATTAATTATTCTTCTGTCATCTTTAGTCATTTTCCAACTCTCTGAAGCATAACAAGTAATTGCACACACCTTACTCTCTAGATTGACATCATTGCTTTTCAGCACTCAGAAGAGGTCCTTGACAGCAGACTTTCCCATTACAATTTGTCTTTTGAGTTCGTGACTGCTGGTGTTAAAAGTATTAATTGTGTAGCTGAGTGAGTGATTATAATCTTTAACAAACTCAATCTCTTTTCCATCTATCATGGTGCTGCTAATGGGCCCAGTGGTGAGAATCTTCGTCTTTTTACTGTTAAGCTTCAATCCATATTAACCTTCTGTGGCAAGTGCTTCACGTCCTCCTCAGTTTCAGCAAGGTCGTATCATCTGTATAACATAAGTTGTTGATGAGTCTTTCTGCAATCCTGATTCCACATTCTCTTCATAAAGACCTGCTTCCCAAATTATCTGTTCTGCATGTAAATTGAAAAGGTATGGTGACAGGATGCATCCCTGACAATGGCTACCAAGAATGTTAGAGGAAGAATTTTTTTCCAGACAACAGATACTTGTAATTTTGAGTTATGGGAAAGATAATACTAATCAAATATAAAGTCAATACAACTTAACCAAAGTGAATGAAATCACTGATAAGTACTTAAGAAAAAAGATCAAAATTTTCCAACTCTAGAAGTCTTAAAAACTAAGGAATAGTCATTTGATCTCTACTAATCTAAAAAGAGAATGAAGGAAAGCTAAACTGTCCCACAGAACTAATAGCTCATGAGAACTATGGCCTCTTTTAGCCAGACACCAGAACTAGAGGGTGCCTGGCTACTGTACATTGACCATTTTGACCAGATATATAATAAGTAGAGCAGTTTAAAAAGTATACAATAAAATTAAAGATAATAAAATATTCAGGATTACTGGACTGTTAAAGACTGAAGGAATATCCCAGACGACTGACCTAAGATACCCTTTTAACTTAGCATTTTAACCACCCTGAGGGTCATGGTCAGTCAAATAACCAGTTGATTCATAAAAATTAGCAATATCACCTGTATTTTGGTTTTTCGGAAAAGAAAAAATAATGTTTAATTTAAATAAAAATTATGTGAGATTAAATGTTCAAAAGTTACCCAAAAGTAAATATGTGATAGTCAGAGAATGAAAGCTAGGCCAAGGAGAACAAACAAAATAGAACCAATGGCATCACTAACACATTGTGACAAGTGTGAACAATGTCTGTGTAAATAAATTGATTTGCCACAACTTGGAGACCTTGTTGAAATGTAGACTCTAGCACAGTATATATGGAGTTGTTGTTGTTGGCTTCTAATAGTAGAGTCAGAACTGACCCATTGCTGACCCTCGTGCAGATTTTCAGAGGCTGCTAATCACATGGGAGGAGACTGTCCATCTTTCTCCCACAGAGCAGTTGGTCTCCTCAAACCACATGCCTTTGGAATTGCAGCATAGCTTCTTGCCACCAGGCCACCAGAGATCCCTGAATATAGGGGGTGGAAATGTCACTTTTTACCAGGGGATTAAATTCCAATGAACCAATTTGAAGCCCTACACAATTAGTTCCATTATAAGTTTAAGACCTCCAACCACATATGGTATTCTCAGTGTTGCTCAGTGTCGACCTTTCATTGATTGCTTTAGAATTTCAAAATAACAGCTATTAAAATATTTACCGTTCTCTTAAAGTCCTCCAGACTCCTTTATCTTTTGAGGTGAAAAACTAAGTCTCAAAATTCAACATGGAATTAATTTGATCAGTTGTCATCCCCTACAGAATCTCATTTTCATTCATAATACCACTTTCACTTTATACTTCTATCTCAAAGTAGTATTTCTTTTTTTTTCTGAGCTAAAGTTATATCATTTTATTATAAAATTTTAACTCATTTCCCCCCTCTCATTCCTAGATCCCTGTGCTAACCACCCGTGAACTGATACACTACAAAATAATCATTGACTTTCATTTTCCAACCAAACCAGCATGTTTTCAAGCTGACACTAAAGGAAAGACAAGTCAACTTATACAATTAAAAAACATACACAAAACCCCACAAAACTATTAATTCTCAGAAGTGTAAATCCAGAAGTAAAATAAATTTCAAGACCAGCTGATCCCATCTCATTTGAACACCATAGAAGACTTATTCTGTATTTTCCATTTCTACGTTAGTATCTTTTCCACTTATACATGGCTCCAAAAGCTCTAGTGGGTAATGAAGCACACCTGCCATAGCAACAAGTACCTGCAGAAGAATACTTCTCTGCTAAAACTCTGCTGGTGCCGTAAGTGGAGGGGTTGTGCTGCCAACCAGAAGGAAGCATCTCTCCAGCGGTTAATCCACCAGCAGCTCTGCAGAAGAAAGCGGGTAGAATCGCACTTGCCTCCCATGCAATTTACAGACTTATAAACTCAACAGAGGGTCAGCTAAAAGTTAATTCTGACTCAATGGTGATGAGTTAGAGTGCACAATCCTATGCTGTCTTTAGTCATTTTTATCTAAACCTCGCCGTACTTCACACACAAGTAGAACAAGTATATCCAACTCCTACATCATAGCCTGTGTTTTGTCAACCAGAAACTAAAGTCCTGGACTTCAGCATTTGTGATAACTCCTGCAGCCAGTCTTCCTTTGGGGATCCAACCAGAGCTACACTTAGCAATAGGGGAGCATACTGTCCTGATTCAGCATCCTCCCCGTGCAGTCATGTTTAAATTCTTCCTTCCTCCAAATCCAGCCAGGGCTACACTTAGCAATAGGGCAGCATACTGTCCTGATTCAGCATCCTTCCCATGCAGTCATGTTTAAACTCTTCCTCCCTTCAAATGCAAAGACTTCTCCATGAAGAGTGTCTCGCATACTTTCCTATCCAGATTCTTCATGAATCCCTACCAAATCCCTATATTTATCCTCACCCTAACAACAGTGGACACAGTTTATGAAAACCAGCATATATTGGCATAAAGATGAGGTTTGGAATTAGAGAACTTCTGGTATAAACAGATACCCAAAGAATGGTGGCTGGATATGAATTACAGGTGAATATACGAATGCATTTATCCTCTCTAAGGCTTTTTTCCCAATCTCAAAGTTGGTTTACTAGCCAATTACACAGGTTTGATGGATTTTTTTAATCACTTTATTTATTTCAGCATTAAGTTTTGTCTTCTACAAAACACTGTTTATAGGGTTACAATGACAAACAAATGAGATAATGTAATAACATGCCTAGAAGAATTCCTGTCCTACCGTAGATTCTGCAGAGTAAATTTTTCTCTCAAAAATATTTTATATCACAATTGTGCTGGAATATGGAGGGGATAAGTTAATAATTGCTAACTTCATATTAGGCATTATGCTATGCCCTTTATCTCAGTATCTTGTTTAATCTTTGGCATTATTGTCCCGTTTTACAGATGAGAAAACAGGCCTAAAGTTGAATACATGGAACATGCTTACACATTTGTAAATGACAGAGTCAAATTTCAATCTTGGAGTGCCTAACTCTGGAGCCTGTACTCTCGAGCCTACCTGCCTGTCTGGGGGAAGGCAAACATAAATAAAACAATACCAATTTGCAGGCTTTTCTTAGCATGAATATAAAATATAGAAAAATTGCCTTACTAAACAATTCTCCACACTGGGGCTTGTTGTTGTTGTTGTTATGTGCCGTCGAGTCGTTTTCGACTCATAGCGACCCTATGCACAACAGCCCTAAACCCTGCTCTATCCTGCGCCAACCGCACCGCCTCTGATACACCCATC
>NW_006399975.1:4327707-4337853 GCF_000299155.1 Elephantulus edwardii
TGAAATCAAAGTCATATTTTGGCTCCTGTGGATTTGGTTTAATTTTCCTCAGCTTCAGCTTGAACTTGCATATGAGTAATTGGTGGTCTGTTCCACAATCGGCCCCCGGCCTAGTTTTCACAGCTACTCCCCCTAAAAGTGATTGGATTTTTCCAATTTATGCCCCACCCTTTTTCTTCTTTACTTTGACTACCTGTTCTTGGTACTCTGTATATACTCAGGATTCTCTCTAATCCTGATGTCCAGCTTCTTGATCCAACTCAGCTGACACTCCAGTGGGTATAGAGCAACTGTAGATCACATGGGGTGGGAGTTCCTATTTTTCTCTCATGAAGCATCTGGTGGATTCAAATCAGCACAGAAGTACCACATTGAGTTAGCAGCACAACTCCCTACAGACTATGCCACCAGGATCTACGTATCAAAATATCTGCTATTAGTATCCTCTTCTCCAACTGTGTAACTTTGAATAAATGACAGTATCTCTAAGGTGTATTTCTTCAACAGTAAATGTTGGATTTTAACCATCTTGACTTGTAGAAATGTATGAATAATTCCTTTAAAAGGGTTAATACAAAAATATTTCTAATGAAACAGAGGCTAAAGACGTTTTAAATGGTTGGCTTCTCCAACTTGCTATGCCCGTCATTCTCTAAATATTAACTGTTCCTCCTCCCCTAAGTCCAGTCTCTTTGACGACGCACACAGAAAGATAGTCAAGTAATAGTTAGACCTTCAACTATACAGATCAACACAGTGACGACAATAGGCATGAGCATAGCACAGGCAGTGGGGATGGCACCGAAAGAGAAAAGTTTGATCTGTTGTTCAGAGGGTTGTTGTGAGTCATAGTCAAGTCAATGGTACCTAAAAACACCCATTTCATCTTTATTTCTCAAACTCTGGTTGTTGTTATGTGCTGTTGAGTTGCCTACAACTCATAGTGACCCTGTGTACAACAGCCCTGAACCCTTCTCTATCCTGTGCCAATCTTATTGTCTCTGACACATCTACCCCCATTACCCCAATCGCTGAATCAATCCATCTTATCTAGGATATTCCTCTCTTGCACTGTCCCTCCGCCCCCAAAAGCATAATGTCCCTCTCCAAGGACTGGTCCCTTCTTGGAACATACCCAAAGTAGGTCAGACAGAGCTTCAGAATACTTGTCTCCAAGGAGCAGTCTGGTTTCACCCTCTCCAGGATGAAACTGTTTGTCCTCTTAGAAGTCTATGGTATACTCAATACTCTTCTCCAGCACCACAACTCAAAGGTATCAATTCTCCTTCTATCATCCCTAGTCATTGTCCTGCTTTCTGATGCATAGCATGTAATTGTGAAGACCATGGCCTGGATCAGGAGCACCTTAGTCTCCAGACCGATATTGTTCTTCAGTACTCTGGAGATGTCCCTGACAACAGACTTTCCCAATACAATTTGTCACTTTTCATTATCTTCCCATTTATAAGCATATTGTTTTATAGGACCAACATGGTGAAACTTGAATCAGAAGACCCCGAACCTCTATCAATCACCTTGTTTATACAGCCTGGAAATTCCCTAGGTTGCTCCAGAAGTGACTTTTCTCCCTTCAGCTGCAGCAACCAGACTAATCATCACAGAATCAAAAGCAGTACTTTTCATATCCATCTATTCTTTCTGGCCTAGTGACAAGGAATTATGCTGCCAACACAAAGGCACATAGTTCAAATCCACCAGCCGCTCAGTAAGAGAAAGATGAACAATCTATTGTCGAGTGATCATCTGCCTCTGAAAACCAGCTCGATGGTACTTAACAACAATACGACATACTTCTGTGGGTTCCAGAGGCATTGCAAGGAATAGATTTCTGACATCCACTATAAACACAGTGTGGTAGGCCCGAAGGCAGCAGTGTCCGATTTTACTACCTTATGGGCAGGAGGGGTAGGAATCCCTACTAAAACCATTAACAGTGCAAAAAGTATTCTATTGAGATAAGACATGTTCCCAGGATCCACACCTTCTAATAATTCCAACCACCTTACCTTCCCAAGGCTCTCACAACTTTCTCTAATGGGTTTAATAATTCACTGCAATAACCATACAATACTTATGAACAATAATTAACAATAGCAAGGCTTATTAGAGAAATAAGAACTTACAATTTTGATATGGGAATATCACTTCAGTCAGGACAGTTTCAGACATGCTTGTAGGAAAGTTTCTGGCAGCCTTATGAACATGGCCTTGGCCTTGGCCTGACTCAGGTAAGTGATACAAAGCTCCTTTAGGTCTACCAATTATGTTTTTGGGTGTGTATGTCCTTCCAGTAATCCTAGGACCAAAGGCACTCAGCTCTAGCTCCATAAGGCAGGAGCTCACAGCTCTCAATCACATCAATCTGTTTTGGTTTGGTTTTTTCCTGATGCCACAACAGATGTCACATCACCTCATATATTCATTAGTTTGTTCAAGAATCTCAGGTACAAATGACATGATGCACTTAGCATTTTCTGGTTCTTCTTTCTTGATGATATGAGATTTCCAATTTCTGCCTCTGAGTCACCTCAATTTAAACCCAGTTATTTCTCTTAGGTGCCATCAGGTTGATTGTGAATCACAATGATCCTATGAATAATAGACCTGAATCCTGTCCTATCCTGTACCATCTTCATCATCTCTGACACACTTGAACCCATTGCTGCAACCACTGTGTCAATCCATCTTGTTAGTGGAAGACCTTAGCAGCATGATGTCCCTTTCCAAAGAATAGCCTCTCCTAGTAATATGTCCAAAGTACAAGAAACAAGCTTCAACATCTTTGCCTTGAAGGAGCACTCTGGCTTTCTCAAGACAATTGTTCTTTTGACAGTCCACAGGATATTCAGAACTCTCCTCCAACACCACAATTCAAAAATATTATTCACTGTTCAGCTCTAAGATGCATAGCAAGTGATTGAAAAGACCATAGCCTGAAGCAGGCACACCTTAGGGTTCAAGCTAAGATCATTGCTCTTAAATGTTTTAGAGAGATCCCTGACAGCAGACTTTCCCAGTGCAATATGTCTCCTGATCTCCTTACAGCTAGCACCAAGAGTGTTAATTGTTGATCCAAGCAAGATTAAATCATTCACAACCTCATTTCTTTCTCCATTTACCATGATGTTGTCTATCGACTCCATAGTGAGGACCTACGTTTTCCTGATGTTGAGATGTAATGCACTGAATTGGAACCAACCCATAGTTGACTCTCCAGCAGATTTTAAGAAGTCATTAATTGCACGAGAGGCAACTGCCCATCCTTCTCCCACAGAGAACTGCTTGCCTTCAGGATTGCAGTACAGTTTCTTACCACTAAGCCACCAGAGCTCCCTACTGAAGTCTGTAGCCCTTGATTTTCTGCAGCAAATGTTTAAGTCCTCCTCACTTCACCAAGAAAGCCTGTGCCCTTTGCATAATGCAGGTTGTTTATGAGTCTTCCTCTGACCAAGATGTCATACTCCTCTAGATTAAAGCTTCACAAATTATTTGCTCAGCAAGCAGATTGAACAAGTATAGAGAACGGATATATCCCTGACACACATTAGTTCTGATTTTAAGCCATGCAGTGTTCCCTTCCTATGTTCAGACAACATTACTTGATCTAGGATTAGATTTCACATGAGCATAAGTAAATGTTCTGGGATTCCCATTCTTCCCAATGTTAGGCATATTTTGTTACATAGTCAAGTGTCTTTATGTGGTCAATAAAACACATAATTCTTGGATTCTTTGCTTTCAGCCAGGATCTATCTGACATCAGCAATAACATCTCTGGTGCCATGGCATTTTCTATATTCAGCTTGATTTTCTGGAAGTTCTCTATGTACGGTTGTAGCCGGTTTTGGATGATATTCAGCAGTCTAGGTCTGTCTTGGAGAAGGTGAAACCAAGTTTCAAGGCTAGGATTTTAAAGCTCCATTTCACATATTTTGGGCACGTGGCCAGGAGGGATTGCTCTTGGAGGAGAACATCATGTTCAGAAGGATGGAGGGACAGTGCAGGAGAGGAAGGCTCTGGATGAGATGGATTAATGCAGTAACGGGCAGTAGAGGTAGCTGTGTCAAAATCAGTGAGACTGGCTCAGAACAGGGCATGCTTCAGAACTGTTGTACACAGGTCACTGAGTCACAGGCAACTTGACAGCACACAAAAACATATGATATTAATGATATTGTTCAATAATTTCCACATTCTGTTAGGACATCTTCCTTGGGAATCAGAAAAAATAGGGATCTCTTCCAATCAGTCAGCTGTCCTCCAAATTTCCTGGCATAGTATGATGAGCATATCCAGAGCTGCATCTTTTAGTTGAAACATGTCAATCGGTATCTCATTGGTTCATGAGCCTGGTTTTTTTGTCAATACCTTCAGTGTAGCCAGAACTTCATCCTACATCATCCTTGGCTCTTGTTCGTACAGTACTGCTTGAAATTTTTCCAATGCCAACTATTTTTGGTACAGTGATTCTGGTGTATTCCTACCATCTTCTTTTGATGGTTCCTGGATCATTCAAGATTTTGCCTATAGCATCTCTCAGGACAGCAATTTGAGGCTTGAGGTTTTTTTAAATTCTTTCAGTTTGAAAATTGCTTAGCATGTTCTTCCCTTTTTATTCTCTGACTCCAATTCTTTATGTATTTAGTTATAATAATTTGCTTTGTCTTCTTGAGCTGTCCATCTCTTTTACTTAAATATCTGCTGGAGTGTTTACTATCTCTTCCTTTTGTCTTGGTCATGATATTCTAATGCAATTTTCATACTCTCTCCTGAGGTCCATTTTGGATTCAGTTTGTTGTTGTTTTTTTCTCTTTTGTCATTGTAATGACCTTTTGCTCTCTTCATAGATGATATCCTTAATGTCTTCCCCGTATTCATCTGCTGTTTGATCATTGGTACTCAATGACTTCAACTTGTTCTTGAGAGGATTCTCAAATTCAGGTGGGATAGACTCAAGGTGGTTTTATGGTTCTTGTGGACTATCTTTAGTTATCTTTTAAAAAAAAACACAAAAGTCCATTTTACACATGGACATCACCTGATGAACTGCACAAGAATCAGATTTATTATATCTGTGGAAAGAACCTTTTGAGAAGCACAATATCAACAGTCAAAATAAGGCCAGATGTTGATTATGGAACAGACCACCAGTTATGCATGTCCAAGTTCAAATTGAAGCTGAGAAAAGAATAGCCTGTTAGGTTTGTAAAACTAACTATCCCTTACATTTTTGTTTACATGGTCTAACCTGTCCTTTTAGTGGGCCACAGACACCTAACATTTTTTTTCTTTTTTTTTTATTTTAATGAAAGTTTAGAGATTTTGGATTTCCTTTCTTTCATTGCTGCACACTTCCTCCCTGCCAACCCCTCCCCCTAGTTCACATTTCTTTAAAAAGTAAAAAAAAAAAATTAAAAAAAATTTCATTGTTATACAACACCTGCCCCCCCCCCCAGTCCACTCCATGATGCAGCTTTCATTCTGGACTCTTGTCAGACACCTAACATTTGCATAGTTCTACCCAACAATATGGTAAGAATTAGAAAGGCCGATGGATGGAAGAGGGTAGTTGGTAGCCTCTATATTACTTAACTGGGCTTTTTTCTGGCCACACTATATTTTACACTGGGTTTTAAGGATTAAAGGACAATAATAAAGTACTTAATAGCAAGTAATATGTAATAAATTCTCAATAAATTATATTATCAGAAACTCTAATGTGACTGGGAATTACCAGGTTCCTTACAATCTAGATAATATTGGTATAAATTTCCATTCTATTGGTAAAAATTTCTCAAGCGCCACCTCCAACCCCAATTTCTGCAAACCTCTAAGATGGCAGGAGAATGCTCACATTCTTACTGCCTCTGAGTCAACATTCTCATTAAACTAATTAATTAGTTTGAGGGGTTTTTTTCATGGTCTTGCTATTCTTACTCTCACTAGTGATTTTAAACACAGAAATTAGCTAGCTCAATTGGTTTTTATTCTATTTTACACACATATACAAGGCATTTCCATATGACTACCACTTGGAATTTGCATTGCAGTGAACTGAAGAACTTTGAGTATCTATGTGAGACCTGCTTGTGAAGAACTTTGAGTATCTGTATGAGACATGCCTGTACGTAACTGTATTATATGTATAGTCTTTAAAAATCCCTTAGATTGTTTTGCAATTCAAACTCCAAACTAAAGTGGAGACTTGGTGGTAAGTTTGAGGAGGTTGCATCATCAATCCGAAGTCACACAAATCTACCATCTAACTTTGTGAAAGAAAAATGAGCAATCCCCTCCCATGTGGTTTGCTACCTTTGAAAACCCACACGGGAGTAAGCTGTGTGTCAGCTCCAACTTCACAGCACATAAAAACGGAATCACATAATGGCATGCATTCTTAATACAATTCATTATTTATCCTTCTTTAATCTTTGTTTCTCAGACCTTTTGGCTATTTCATGCCATAGTTAAACTTTAAATATTAATGAAGTTAGGGTTTAAGGAACAGAAAACGAAACTGCTTAGAAGGCACTTGTGCACTCATTAATTATTTCAATGCATATATACCAAACTCTCACTCTATGGCAGATATTCTGCTAAATCCTGAAAATGTCTTGATAAACAACACAGACTTGGACATTGTTCTCATGGGACTAAAATTATCAATAAATAAAAATCATGTAAACCAGAAAAAATTAGAGTTACATTGGTTTATATAAAGGGAAATCTAAATTACCTTGGGAACTCATGATAGAAACACAATCAAGACTACAGAGAAAATAAACACAGTGAGAAAGGAAAAAGCAGGCATACAAACGTATCAAAATGATGTTCTGAGGAAGAAAATTACAATCTTGAAAGTGAACACCATATTAAACTAGAATAACTGCAGCTTAAACACGGAAGAAAATATCAATAAACTTGAAACTACTGCAATATAAATAATCCAAAAGAAACCGCAAAGAGACGTAAGACTGAATATACCCTGCAAGCAATCTAATATGTATGTAATTAGAATCTCAGAGGAAATGAAGGGAAACTGGGAAAGAAATGTTTCAATCGTCAATATCTTTCCAAATTTGACAACAGCTGTAAACTTGCGGATCGAAAAGCAATGAAACTCAAGCAGAATAAACACAAAGGAAATCATACCAAAGCATAACATAATCAAACTGCCGACCACCAGTGATGAAGAGAGACACAGCAGCAACTACACAGAGCACTTAAAGAAAACAGATAAAATCACACATTTTTAAGAAAAGATACAATGAAACACTTTTCAAGTGCTTAGGGGGAAAAAAACTCCACCACAAACATAAACTTCTATATTCAACACAAATATAAAAAGGCAAAGTAAAGTTTCTATTAAGTAATAAGGGAATCTTAACCACTCTTCATGCAGTACAAGAAATACTAACAGAATTTCTCCAGGATGAAGAAAATTGCCAGATGAAAATTTAACATTATATACTTTTTAATATTCTTTAGATGTAACTTGCTATTTAAAAATAAAAGTTAAAACGTATAGTGGAATTTATGTGGAAGCAAAAGATAAAACGGTCATATACACAAAGAAAGAAATAATTAGAAGTATATGCTTACAAGATTCTTATAGATGAAGTGATATCTAGGGTATTCACACTCAGTCATCGCCATTGAGTAAGACTTGACTCATAGCTGATCCTCCAGCGTATTTCAAGCAGCCTATAAATCATATGAGAGGGGGGTGTCCATCTTTCTCCTAAAAGCCACTGCTGGATTTGAACCTCCAGATAGGTGCCACCTCTGGGTTAACAGCACAACTCCCTATGGACTTTACCACCAGGGCTGTTTATTTAGTGCACTGTTTTAAGATTGTTTGATAATAGAATATGGCATAATTTGTTATTTCAAACTCATATCACCTATTAAAAAAATAAAACAGAAAAAAGACATGATTAATAATACATGTTAAATTAATATCAAAGTAGAGAGGAAAGAAAAACAGAAGGATGAAGAATAAAAGATACAAAAAGAATACATGCAGTAGGACAAGTCCCATCATAAAAACAGGCACCTCAAGAAGAAAAAGGTAAACAACCCAATCACAAAATGAGTATATGATATGAATAAATAATTCACCAAAGAAGACATTCTGATGGTAAGCATACACATGAAAAATGTTCAAGATCCCTAGCTATCAGAGAGAGGCAAATAAAAAACTACACAATACCATCTCATCCCAGCAACAATAGCAAAGTTCAACAGGGCAGCAAACAGCAAACGCTGGTGAGGTTGTGGAGAGAGATTGGAACTCTCATTCACTGCTGGTAGGAATGAAAATAGTACAACCACTATGGAAGGTGGTCTGGCATTTTCTCAAAAAGCTGGAAATAGAAATACAATTTGACCCAGCAATTCTACTACTGGGAATATACACCCAAAAAACCAATGCCATGTTACAGATGTATGCACACCCATGTTTATTGTTGTGCTACTAACAATAGCAAAGAGTTGGAAACAACCCAAAGTGTTCATCAACAAACGAATGCATAGAAAAACTATGGCACATTCACACAATGGAATATTATGCATCATTAAAAATGAACTCATAAAACATTACATGAATGAGCCTGACGGACATTATGCTGAGGGCAATATTTCAGTCACAAACAGTTAAACACTGAATAATACCACTGTTATAAAATGGGACGTTAAGAATAAGAAGAGATGGACAGATAGTACTGCATTGGAAAAGGTGAGAGAAGGATGGTCCAAATCAATGTATTATTAGAAATTATATGTAGGGCAACAATCTGTAATAAGAGGTGCATTGCAAAGCAGACTGGAGGAGGGGGTAGGAGAGAGAAGGAAGAAAATGTGCAACAATGAATGAATATTATTTTTTAAAAAAGAACTCATGGATATGAAGTACAAACATTCTGAATTTTTCATTTACAAGACAGAGATTGACAGCCAGACTGGTTGGAAAAGCTAAATTCAATAATAAACTATGTACACTAAACGTGAAGGAGAAAGATGGACCATCTTCTCCCATGCAATTATCTGCCTCTGAAAACCCACAGAAGCATCACCTTTAGGTCAAATCCAACTTGGCAGTACACAACACCACCACTAAACCTAATTAAATAAAATGATACAGAAAGGTCAAACAGAAAATGATGCAAAGATATATTCTAAGCAAAAATAAAAAATACAATAGTTGGATAAAAGATTGAAACTGTTAACACCTTCATTTTACTTAGATGTTCAATCAACAACATTGGGACCAGCAGTCAGGAGACATATTGCATTGTGAAAGTCAGCAGTTAGGGGCTTCTCCAAATTACTGAGGAACCATGACATCAATTCTAAGACTCAGGTGGGTCTGACTTAGACCACAGTCTTTCAATTAATTGCTATGTATCTGAGAACTGGACAATAAATAAGGATGATGGAAGAGACTTGATTGCATTTAACTATGTTGTTGGAGTAGAGTACTGAATATCCCATGGACAGTCAAAAGAACAAAAAGATATGTCTTGGATAAAGTACAACCAGAGTGCTCCTTGGAGGCAAAACTAAAAAAACTTCATCAGATTGCTAGGAAAAGCTATTCCTTTAAGAGGGACTTCAGACTTGGAAGGAGGAGCAGCAGAGAAAGAGAGGAAGACCTTTAACCAGATGTGTTGACACCATGACAGCAGCAATAGATTCAAATATGTCAGAAATTATGAGGAAGGCACAGGAAAGGACAGGATTCGGGTCTATTATTTATGTGATCCATACTGCACTAGAACACAGAGAAGCCAAAGCAAAAGGAAGAAAGCAGAAAGTTAAGGAGCTGAACAGAAGATTTCAAAAAGTCAATTAGGAAGACAAAACAAAGTATTATAATGAAATATGCAAAGAGCTAGAATGAGAAAGTAAAGGGCCAAACTTGCTCAGCATTTCTTAAGCTGAAGGAACTGAAGAACAAATTCAAACCTTGAGTTGTAATGATTACGGATGCTATGGGCAGAACATTAAATGACCCAGGAAGCATTAAAAGAACATGGAAGGAGTATACAGAGACACTGTACCAAAAAGAATTGGCTGATACAGAAGAGTTTTAAGAAACAACATATGATCAAGAGGCAATGGTAG
>NW_006399975.1:4339278-4357695 GCF_000299155.1 Elephantulus edwardii
AGGAATCCAAGAACACTTATTATGCTTATGTGAAATCTATACTTGTACCAGGAAGCAGTCATCAGAACAGAGCAAGGAAACATTGCATGGCTCAAAAACAGAAAAGAAATGTGTCATAGATGTGTCCTGTCTCCATAGCTTTTCAATCTATATGCAGAACAGATCATTTGAGAGGCTGGGCTTCAAGAAGAGAAATGTGACATCAGGATTGGAGGAAGAATGGTTAACAACCTGAGTTATGCAGAAGACATAACCTTGCTTGCTGAAACTGAGGAGGACCTGAAGCACTTTCTGCAGAAAGTAAAAAACTGTAGTCTTCAATATGGATTAAAGCTCAGCTTCAAGAAGACAACGATTCTCACCACTGGGCAAGTTGGCAGAACCATGATGAGTGGAGAAGAGATTGAGATTGTTAACACTTTCAGCTTGCTGGGTTCCACAATCAAAACTCTTGGTACCAGCAGCAAAGAAATCAAAATACAAATTGCCTTGGGGAAAATCTGCAGCCAGGGACCTCTCTAGAGTACTGAGAAGCAACGATTTGAGTCTGGAGATTAATGTGCGCCTTATCCAGGCCAAGATCTTCGCAATTACTTGCTATGCATCAGAGAGCTGGACAATGACTAAGGATGGCAGAAGAATTGATGCCTTTGAGTTGTGGTGCTGGAGAAGAACATTGAACATACCATGGACTACCAAGAGAACAAACAGGTCTATCTTGGGTCAGGTGAAACCAAGTTTCTCCTTGGAGACAAGGATTTTGAAGCTCCATCTCACATATTTTAGGCACATGGCCAGTTTTTGAAATAGGATGTCATGGTCAGAAAGGTAGAAGGACAACACAGGAGAGGAAAACCTTGGATGAGATGGATTGACACAGTAAATGAGGTAATGAGGGTAGGTGTGCCAGAGACAGTGAGACTGGCTCAGGATAGGGCGGGCTTTTGAACTAGTATGCATAAAGTCATTATGAGTCACAGGAAACTCAAAGGCACATAACAACAACTGTGATTCATCCTGAACTTAAAGTTACCTAACAACAACAGTATGCAAAAACTAATCCTAAGTATTAGGATGTTGAGTATTAGTACGTTGAGGCTATGAGTAATTGGAACTTTCTTTCATAACTGGTGTAACTCCTGTTAACTTCAAAACCATTTTGAAGGTTTTCCAAAAGTTAAGCAATTATCATATAGCATAGTAATTTTATCCTTTGATATCATGTTTCAAATACTTGAGCGATTCAACCAGATGCTTATACATCAGTGTTCACTATAGCATTATTCACAGTAGCCAAAAAATGCAAACTCAAGTGACTATCAATTAATGAATAAATAAAATGTGCTATATACATAACATGGAATGTTCTTCCATAATTAAAAGGAATGAAGTTCTAAAATATATTCTAAGACTTGAATAAACATTGAAAACATTACACTAGGGTAAAAAGATACACGATAAAGAATATCTGTGTCCATTAGGAGCTCTGTTGGCCTGACAGTAAAGAGTTGCATTGCCAAACAAAAAGCACGTGGTTTGAATTCACCAGATGCTCAATGAGAGAAAGACAATCTCCTCCTGTGCAACCCGATACTCTGAAAACCTGCTGGAGGATCAGCTATCAGATAGTTCTAACTCAAAGACACGTAACAACATTTTCATTTATATGAAATAACTATAGTCGACATATGTAGAAACAGAAAAGTTACTCGCAGAAGTTTTATTTATAGTTATCAACATTTTTTATAGCAAAACCAGAAAGTTAGCGGTTAGTAAGATGGGCTCTCTACTCCCAAGTGATTTACTACCTCTGAAAACCCACTGAAGGGTCAACTATGGGTTGGTTTTTACTTCACAGTACATAACAACAGGTTTTGGAGGAAGAGGAGCAATAGGAAGTTAACACTGAAGAATTTCAGTTTGGGCCAGTAAAAAGATTTGAAACAACGTTAACCACAATTTACTATGACCTACATTTTAAAATGTTTTTGCATAGTCAATGAAAGATAAGACATTCTTCTAGTACTATCTGCATAGGCATCCATCTGACATGAGCAATGGTATAGGAATTTTGTGCATATTTTACCACAGTATAAAATTTGAAATTTTATCCATTTTCAATTCTATCTTCAGTAGCACTATAGTCACAATATTTTGCAAACATTGTTGTAATTTGTTTGACTGTGTAGATCACAACAAATTGTGGCTAACTTTGAGAAGGATGGGAACCCCAGAACATCTGATCGTGCTCATTGAAACCTATACTTGGACCAGGAAGCAGTCCTCAGAACAAAGCAAGGAAACACTGCATGGTTCAAAATTAGGAAGGGAGTACATCAGGGATGTGTCCTGTCTCCATACCTTTTCAATCTATATGAGAAACAGATCATTCAGGAGGCTAGATTTTATGAGAAGGTTTGTGACATCAGGATTGGAGGAAAACTCATCAAAAACCTATGTTATGCAGACGATACAGTCTTGCTTGCTGAAACGGATCAAGAAAACAAAGTTTCTCACCACTGGGCCAACTGGCAGCATTATGATAGAAGGGGGAAAGATTGAGATGGTTAAAAATTTTAACTTGCTTGATGCTACTACAATCAGTACTCTTGGCACCAGCAGTAAGAAAATCAAAAGACTAATTGCCTTTGGAAAATCTGCAGTCAGGGACCTCTCTAGAGTGCTAAGGAGTAACAATGTCAGTCTAGAGACTAAGGTGTGCCTGATCAAGGCCATGGTCTTCACAATTACCTGCTATGCATCAGAGAGCTGGACACTGATCAAAAAGGACAGAAGAAGAATTGAGGCCTTTGAGTTGTGGTGTTGGAGAAGAGTATTGAACATACCATATTCTGCCAAGAGAGCTAACATATTTGTTTTTGAGAGGGTGAAAACTAGTTTCTCTTTGGAAGCAAGAATTTTATTTTTCTTTTGGAAGCAAGAATTGTTAAGGCTCTGTCATACATACTTTGGACAGGTGGCCATGAGGGACCAGTCTTTGGAAAAGGATATCATACTTGGAAAAGTGGAGGGGTAGCGCAAGACAAGACCCCAGATGAGATGGATTGACACAGTTACTGGTGTAATGATGGTAGGTGTGTCAGATACAGTAAGTCTGGCCCAGGGTAGAGCAGGGTTCAGAGTTATTGTGCATGTGGTCACTATGCCTCATGGTTGACTCAACAGCCTATAACAAACAATAGCATATTCCATCAAGCTTTCTTGGAGTTGATTTGACTATGTTTCAAAAATTGAAACTGAAAAGGACTATGATAAATGGATTATTGATGAAGAGTTTTGAAAGCCAGAAAATGTAGTTGAAATTCTTTCCAAGAGGCAAGAGGGACCATAAGAAATTTGAGGGAATGGCAGAATAGAGGGAGAAACAAAAAGACAAGCAGATTTCAAAGGGTCATAAGGAAAAAGGCAAAGAAATACATCAAAAGTATCACAGATCAGTAAATATATAGCACTCACTCAAAAGAAGAGTTCTAATGTTCCACAAAACTTTTCTTGTTAATTGTCACAAACTTTGGGTTTTCAATGGCATATGAAAGATTATTTAGCTGATTAGCACAGGGGAGAGAGTCCAATGCAGTCTGGCTATTCCCTTAATTGAAGCAGAAAAGGGATTCAAACTTTCAATTTCTAACTTTTACCAGACTAGAACAAAATGAAATTCAGTTCTAAAGGACTTACATCTAGTATGATAAAAATATATCCCTATTTTGAGAGGCTTTAAATTCTATCAGTCTTTAAGTTTCATGTAAGGAAGTATGTGTGTTTTTCAATGGAGTTTGTTTTGGTTTGAGGGGTTTTTTTCCTTTTTATAATAGGTGTAGATGTACATACCTATCACTGCCTCTTCTCTATTACCTCTTTTAAAGAGGAGGGATAGGGAAGACATCATGATCCTAAACAGCATCTCCATCTACCATGATGAGAAAACGGTGGGGAAACTAAATATACACTACTCCATCGGAGTCCTGTATTGCTAGCTTAGATGAAGTGATCCAGGTTCCGTTTAGAAGCAGACCAGAGTACAACCTGTTCCGATTGCTTATTTAAAGATTTTCTATTGATTTTCTTTGCCAAAAGCTTCAAGGAAAGATCCAACACAAACCGAATATTTTCTAAAATGGAACTTAAAAGAACGAATGACACTGGTTTCCTTCTCTTGTTGGGATTCCCTTCCTTCTTCCTCAGCCAATTGGTTGACGCATTCAACTAAACCCAGAAAGTTGCATAACTATATAATCATGTTTTAGAAATAGTTGAGATCTATTTTATAGAAGTTGATTAATTTTTTTAATTTTTTTTAATTTTGTACTGGTTTATTTACAAACTTGAATACATTGTTTTCCACACCAAATCTTTCCTATTTCCTTCACCACCCTCCACTCATCAAATTGTGTGACTATATGATTAACACCCACCCACCCATCCTCACCCCTCTGCTTCTACCCCCTTCCCTTGGATCCTCACACTCATTCTACAATAATGGTTTTATATAGTATTTGTCCTTATGGAACTGCGTAAGTTCACTTAGCATAATGTTCTCCAGTCCCTCCCAAGTTAGGTAGTAATCTACAAAATCATTGCTCCTGTGTGCTGTGTAGTACTCCATTGTGTGACTGTAGCATAATTTCTCAACCCATTCGATTGTGGTTGGACACATGTTATGTTTCCATGTTGCGATGGTGAATAACACTTCTATATGAACATTAGTGAACAAGTCTACATTTGTGCCTCAGTTCTCATTTTCTTGGAGTATAATCCAAACAGTAGAATAGCTGGGTCATATGGAATTTCTATGTTCAGATTTTTGAGGAAGCACCAAACTGCCTTCCAGAGTGATTATACCGATTTACAATCCCACCAACAATGTATAAGAGTTCCTTTCTCACCACATCTTCTCCAACATTTATTACTTGCTGTCCTGCTGAACTTTGCCATGCTACTGGAGTGAGACTGTGTCTCATTGCGGTTTTGATTTCCATCTCTCTTATTACCAGCGATTTTGAACATTTCTTACTCTGTTTGTTGGCCATTTGAATATCTTTCTCTGTGAAAATTCTTTCTATGACTTTTGCCCATTTTGTAATTGAGTTATCAGCCTTTTTCTTGTAGAGGCCCAGTAGTATTCTGTAAATTTCATCATGAGACTCTTGACTGAAATGGTATTACCAAATGTTTGTTCACAGTTGGTAGGTTTTCTTTCACTCTGTGGGGAAAAGTTTTTGATGTGTACAGAGATTTAATCTTTAGAGGGTCCCATTCTTAATATAAGAAAATCATTCTGTCTAGTGACCCTTGTGAGTTACCCTCAACATTGTTCTGAATGATCTCTATGAAGGAAATTTCCATTTATCATGCATTGTTGACGTCCTTCTTCAAGATGAGACTGTATGAATGAGGTGTTTTCCTTCCTACAAGATGGACTGTTAAAGGAAAAAACACCTGGTATTGTTTTGCATTCTGTAGAAATTAGGGCATACATCAGCCTTTCTCTTCTGTAGAACAAGAGCTTGCTCCAGCATAACTCCCATGTATAAGAACAAAAGAAACAGAAACTAAAATTTCAATTGCATTAGTGACACAGTGCTAAAAACATGGAAAAACTCTTAACTAGCATCAATACTAAAGTCCAGTCAAGCTCTTTCTCTAAACCAAGAGAGAAAAAAGGCACTGATTAACGTACAGGAGGGACTGCAGTGTGGCTAAATTGATTCTTCACAGATGAGAACATCCTGCAAGAATCAGAAGTCACAGGTTAAGCACAGAATGCTCAGGGAAAGTCAATCCTGTGGCTTGCTTCTTTTGAGTGGAGCCAAAACTTTCTACTTCACATCGAATATTTATACAACACACATCTAGAATGAATGAGACTATCAGGAACCAGACCAGCTTAGGCAAAATCTTAGCCAAGTACTAAACAGGACACTTCTGTAATCCTGCAGAAGACTTTTACTTAAGGTCAATATAAAAACATTGGAAATTTTTGTCAATTTATAATGTAAGGATCAGTCTTGCAATCAAATGTGACTTAGGGAGTCAAATGGAGAGTCATTGTGAAGGTGTGCAGGCAGATCGTTTTGCAGATTAATAACTAAGATACTTCTGCTTATTGAAGATACCAAAAGTGAACCTCATTCTGAAAAAAAAATTAAAGAGGAATATGTTGCTGTTGTTGTTGTTGTTGTTGTTGTTGTTGTTGTTATGTGCTGTCGAGTCACTTGCGACTCATAGCGACCCTGTGTACAACAGCTATAAACCCTGCTCTATCCTGTACCAATCGCACTGCCTCTGACACTCCCATCCCGATTACCCCAGTCACTGAATCAGTCTACCTCATAGAGGGTCTTCCCCTTCTGCGCTGTCCCTCCACCCTCCAAGCATGATGTCCCTCTCCAAGGACCTGTCCCTCCTTACAACATGTCCAAAGTATGCCAGACGAAGCCCCAGAATCCTGGCCTCCAAGTAGCAGCCTGGATTAACTCTCTCCAGGATGAATCTGTTTGTTTTCTATACCTCAATTAAAAAAAGGAGATAATTAAAAGTGAAATGAATTAATAGTCTATATTTCATTGTGTTCAGATTAACAAAGAAAAAACTAGTCTAGAGCAAAGATCTGTATGAGATCTCTGGTGGTTTACTGATAAGGAGCAAGGATTTGTTGGGAGTTGTGGTAGCTTAATGGTAAGGGGCTGTGCCGCCAACCCAAAGGTATATGGTTCTAATCCACCAGCTTCTCTACAAGAAAAACAAGGAGAATCAACTTCCATGTGATGTACTGCCTATGAAAATCAGCTGGAGGGTCAGCTGTGAATTGATTCCAACTCAATGGTACAATTAGTAACAACAACAAAGCAAAGATAAGCCAATCAGCATAAATTAAATTCCAGAAAAAGGAAGCTGGACCTGCAGGGCTAATTCGAACCTCACACTCTATCCTGTCCTCTACACTACCACAATTTTAGCTTGTGTCATGAAAATATTCTTTAGAGCAGACATGGGCCCAAATACAAAGATTTGTGATATTGCTAGTCATGTTAAACAAGAATTAAACAAAACTTTAATAAATAAGCAATAAGGGAAAGAGGATTTATTAGTCGAATTGTTGCTTTATATGAATTGAGATTTTAATATCATTCTATGGCTAGAAACCTTACAAAATATCAAAAATCACTCATTGTTGCCCAATTGAAACTGATCCCATAGCTGACAATCTATTAGGTTGCCAGGGTTATAAATCGCACAGAAGGAGAGTGCCTATCTTTCTCCCATGGGGTGTTGGTGGATTAGAACCTCCAGACAGGTGTAGTCTTTGAATTATTAGTGCAACTCTCTTAATTATACAACCATGAGAATTATATAGGAAGTTTCAAGTTAGTGTAACAGATAGTTCTAAGTTACAGCACCAAACAAAGTATGTCCTTTTTATTATCAATATTCTGTAGCAGCAAAGGTCAACATGAATAATAGCATGTATCATTATTTTAATAATTTTCTTATTAAAAATGCAATGACTGTCAACAATAGTGATTCTTGAAACAACTGTGAATACGATTTGGTTTTGGATTTTGTGGAAAATAAGAAGATGCACTGTCAACTCTAAAGTCACATGGTTTGAGTCACTCAGTGGCTTCTTGGGAGAAAGATGTGCCCTCTCCTCACTTGTGATTGAAAGGTTCTGAAAACTTACTGGAGGTTCACCTATGAGTTGGTTACAACTCAACTGTACACAAGAAATGTTATGTTACATGTCATGTCGTATGGTATGTTATATGCTATGCTGTTACATCACGTTATGTTACATGACTTTGTGTCGCGTTCTGTCACATCACGTCACATTACGTTACGTTTTTATATGCCCTCAAGTTGGAATAAGCTGATGGCTGACTCTTCAGTAGGTTTTCAGAAGCTTCAAATATCACAAAATGAGATTGCCCATTTTATTCTTCAGAGGAGATGGTGGATTCAAAACTCCTATCTTTAACTTGTGTTATCCACTAGGTAATTTTAGGTAATTAGGATATTTTACCCACTAGGCCACCCAAAGCTCCATCTGAACTAGAGCCCAGGGATATGCACTTTTTAAATAAACATTCTGGTGATTATAATACAGGTATTGGAAGACAACACTCTGAGAAACATTGAATAATATGTATTACTGTGCTGATCAGAGAAAGAAAAAAGAAGACCAAAATAGATATTTAAAAAGCCTCTAAAAACTGCACTACCACATCAAGAGGCCAAAACAAAAAAGGATAAGGAAGTGAAAGATGAACAATAGATGTCAAAGAAAAGTTTAAAAAGACAAAGCAAAGTATTAAAACAGAACATGCAAAGGGATGAAGTCAGAACAATAACGGAAGAACTCATTCACCATTTCTCAAGACGAGAGAACTGAAAAACAAAATTCAAACTTCAAGTTGCAATACTGAGAGATGTTATGGGCTAAATCATGAAAGATCTAGAGTTGTACCAAAGGTTTATTGTTTAAAATGTCTTCCCTAGCCATTGATTAACTATTTTATGGTGAAGTACTTATTTTACTAAAGAAATAGGATTAGGGTGAAATACAAACTCTACTAAAAGCTAATTTAAGCTCATGAGAGCTTTCTCTTTTGAGTCATTCCTTTCTTGGGACACTAGAACACAGCATTTATCTGCCCCACAACTGACAGCCTACAATACTTACCAGTCTCTGCAATACCAGCCTGTATCATCCAGAGTTGTGAATCATTCCCCAAACAAGTCTGTGTCTCCGTGAAACCATCCAACAAACCACTGAATTCAAAAGACAGAGAGGAGCAGAGGACCTGAACAAATGAGGAACAAATGATGTTGCAAATCATGGAGTTATACAGCAGATCAAACATTAGGGACACTGTTGACTTATTTCTTATAAATGATCTGTTACTAATCTTAGCAGAACAAATTATGAAAGCAACTAGGAGGCATCAAAAGAAGATGGTGAGAATACAGAAAGACACTATACTAAAAAGAATTGATGGACACTGAAATACTTCAGGAAGTAGCATGTGATAAAGAGCCAGTGGTAATGAAGAGAGAAGTTTACATTTCATTGAAGGTATTGGCAAAAATAAGTCCCGGGAATTGATGGGATCCTGACTGACATATTTCAACTAACAGATACAGCCCTGGATAGGCTCACCAAATTATACCAGGAAATTTGGAAGAGAGTTACCTGGCCAACTGACTGGAAGAGATCTATGTTTATTCACATTCACAGCCAAGGTGATCTAACAGAATGTAGAAATAATCTAACAATACCCTTAATATCATAGGCAAGAAAATATTGCTGAAGATTATCCCAAAATGGCTAGGTCCACTGACAGAGAACTTTTAGAAGTTCAAGTTGGGATTAGAAGAGGCTGTGGAACCAGGGATATCACTGTTGATGTCATATGGATCTCTTTGAAGAAAGCAAATAATACCAGAAGACTGTCTATTTGCTTAAAAAATGCAAAGATAATTGAGTTTGTGAGTCATAACAAACACAGATTCGCATAGAATGAAAATCTGAGTACATTAAATCAGAGCATTTAATGTGTTCATACAAAACCTATTCCTAGACCAAGACGCTGTTGTACAAATAAAGAAAGATAATGCTGCATGGTTTAAAATCAAGAAAGGTATGCATTAAGATTGCATCTTTTCTCCATAACTATCAGCCTGATTGCTGAACAAATCATTAGAGACACTAGGCTCTATGAAAAAACATGTGGCATCAGGGTAGGAGAGAAATTCATGATATATATTCATGATGCTATAACCTTGCTTGCTGAAAGTGAGAAATAAAGCTAGGTACAGAAGATCAAAGCCTTAAGTATGGAGCATATCTCAACAGAAGAGACAAACACCATTAAGCAAATAAGCAACAAGATGAGAAAAAGATTGACATTTTCAAAGATTTAATTTTTCTAGGATTTACAGTCAATACCCTAGGCACCAGTAGTCAAGAGCTCAAAAGACATATTGCATTGGGAACATCTGCTCTCAGGGATCTCGCCAAAGAACCTAGGTCTAATGATTGTCAGTTTGAAGACTAAGGTGTACATGATCAAGGTAATGGTCTTTTCAATCACTTGCAATGGTTCTCAGAAGTGGACAATGAATAAAAATGGCAGAAGAAAAAGCAATGCATTTGAGTTGTGGTGTTGAAGAAGAGCATTGAATATACCATGGACTGTCAAAATAACAAATATTTCTTGGCCAACATGCAACCAGAGTGTTCCTTAAAGGCAAGAATGGCAAAGCTTCATCTCATATATCTTGGGTATGTTGCAAGTCTATTCCTCGAAAAGGGACGTCATGTTTGGAAAGGTGGAGGGTCAGCAAAAGAGGAAGACTCTCAACAAGATGGATTGACACAGTGACTGCAGCAATGGGATCAATAAGTCAGAGATGACGATACAGGATAAAATAGGACTCATATCTGTTGTTCACAGGGTCACTAGAAGTTGTACTCGACAATACATAACAGTATCAGTTATCCTTAATTAGAGCAAGTAACTAAGCCGCTATATAACATGATTACAATGATTATGGTTCCCAGGAATGTATACCTTACTAATAATAGTCTGGCCAGAAGATCTCAGAAAGAAAACAACTCTTGAGCATGAAGCTTGGATATAATTTGGTAATAAATAAAATCTAAAAGAAGTTTGCTTAAGAACATCTGTCAACTGAAATATATGAACCAAATGTTTAGATACGAAGATAAATAGTTAGATACAAAGCCAAAGGGAGGTTTACAAGCTAATCATTCAAATAAGGCCAAACAATTAAAATGTCTTTGCTTAAGATTTCAAGTTCCTGCTATTAAATATTCAAGTAACTGGACTACTGGATAAATGATCTGATGGCACAGTAGTTTAAGTGTTCAGCCAAAAAAAAGTTTGGCCAAACTAACACCTGCTGGGGATTTAATCTACTGTAAAAATCATCACAAAGCAAGCATACTTTTGGCCACAAAGAAACACCTGGAAATATAGTTTCTACCTCCTCTAGCACTAAAACATGGGTCTTAATGCAATCTCGTACTAATTTTCCTTCCAAATGACTGTGCCTTTGTGGTTACCTCCTTTGTGATCAGTTTATTTTTAAAGCATTCATTTGCCTTCATCCCAGTTCTTCACTTGTCGACAGCTTTACTTATAAAGCATCAAATGGTCTTACAATCCTCGTCCACTAACTATTTTTTTTAAAGAAAACAACAGTAATAACAAAATAAACTAGTAAGTCTTTTAAGAATACAATTCCCCAGAGAGGGGCTTGGTTAGGGCCGGAAGTAGGACTGAGGCTGGCACAGTGGCTTTCTGGCAGCTCAGGACTGAAGTTCAAGGGCATCTGGAGAACCTGGTGATGTTTGCCGAGAATGTCAACAAGATTTGGAGAAGGGGCTTTATAAGCTTAAGCAAATGTACAGTAAAACGGATGTGAATACCTTCCTTACCTTCAAATTCAAAGATCCTAAATTTGAAGCTGTTGAAAAACCCCCATCCTGAAGCATTATGTAAAATGAGTCTGGTAATTTGTTATGGATTGATTGTACAATTAAACAGTAGTCATGGTACTATAGATATTGTAGCTACTGTTAGATGGATCTTAGCTGAAAGCAGGGAATACCAGAGGAATATCTATCAGTGTTTCATTGATAGGTGTTTGACTGTGGGGATAACAAACTGTGACTTACTCTAAGAAGAATGGGAGTCCCAGAACTCTTGAGTGTGCTAATGTGAAACCTATACTTGGACCAGGAAGCAGTCCACAGAACAGAGCAAGGAAACACTGCATGGTTCAAAATTGGGAATGGTGTATGCCAGGGATGTTTCCTATCTCCATACCTTTTCAATCTATATGCAGAACAGATTATCTGGGAGGCCAGACTCTAAGAAGAGAAATATGGCATCAGGATTCGTGGAAGATTATCAACAATCTGCCTTACGCAACCCTGCTTGCTGAAACTGAGGACGACCTGAGGCGGTTGCTGCAGAGGGTCAAGGACTGCACCCTTCAATATGAATTGAGGCTCAATATCAAGAAGACAAAGATTCTCACCACTGGACCAATTGAATTGGCAGCATCAGGATGGATAGTGAAGAGTCTGAGATTGTTCACAGCTTTAGTTTGCTTGGCTCCACAGTCAACACTCTTGGCATCAGCAGCCAGGAAAGTAAAAGACGTATTGCGATGGGAAAGTCTGCTGTTAGGGACCTCTCCAAAGTACTGAAGTGCAGTGGAGTCACTCTGGAGACCAAGGTGCGTCTGAAACAGGTCATGGTCTTTGCAATCACTTGATATGCATCAGAGAGCTAGACAATGACTAGGAAGGATAAAAGGAGAATTGATGCCTTTGAACTGTGGCGCACAAAGAGTAATGAATGAGTATTGAAGAGTATTGAATGTACCACGGACTGCTAAGAAAAAATAGGTTCAACCTGGAGAGGATTAAACCAGCCTGCTCCTTGGAGGCAAGGATTCTGAGGCTTTGTCAGACATACTTTGGACATGTTGCAAGGAGGGACTGGTCCTTGGAGAAAAATGTCATGCTTGGGAGGGTGGAGGGACAGCGCAGGAGGGGAAGACCCTCTACGAGGTGGATTGATTCAGTGACTGGGGTAATTGAGATGGATGTGTCAGAGACAGTGAGATTGGCACAGGACAGAGCAGGGTTTGGGGCTCTTGTACATAGAGTCGCTGTAAGTTGCAAGCAACTCGATGTCATATAATAACAACATCAGAATAAGCATATTATTTCACAATTCTAAAAAAAAAAAGAATACAATTCCCTTCTTTACAAAAATTGTGTTTTCACCAAAAACAGGTGCTCCTAGGTATGTTTATGGATCTATAACTGTCTGACACAAGCTCAAACTTTCCTATAAAAAGCACTACTCCTAAACTGATCCTTGATTTTCTCTTTTCTAGGCCTGGAATGAGGTAAAAATTGAATGTCTTAGATCTGTCACCAAAAAGTCCATGTACAAAGCTGTTTCAAAAGGCCTTTGGGGATATTAGTATCCAGCCTTCAATATCTGATGTATGAATTTGAGCAAAAGAATGTGAATGTGAACTGTGAATGTGTTAGAAGAATGGTTATAAGTGCAGTTTTTTTATAACTTGAGTACAACATAGGGACATGTATGCATTTGTAAAATACAAGTTTTTTTAAAAGGTTTGTTTTTGTTGTTGTTGTTGCTTTGTACCAGAGATTCAGAACTGACCAATAGCTGACCTTCTAATAGGTTTTCAGAGGTAGTCGCATGAGAGGACGTTGTCCATCCTTCTCCCGTGTGACATAGCTGGTGGCCCTGAACCATCAGGACTGCAAGGCCATCAGAGCTCACTATTTTAAAGGCATGTGTTACCTTATTCAATTGCCTCTACCGTATTTCAGTCTCAGAACAAGTACTCAATATTTTAAGTATGTAAAAATGGAGTTTGCTAGTAAAATTCCAAAGACATTTAATGGGGGGAAAAATTGAAAACATTAGAAACTCCTCCTGTAAATGCTGAAAATGCTTCAGAGTTTTGAGAGGCAAAATTAATCTTCAATGTATACTTGTGCAGGGAAAAAAAACAAACTTTGATTTTACTGAAATCAGTGAACAATAGCAAATGAATATTTTATAATAGCATATATGAAACCAACATTTCACGATATCTTAAAAAAAATAACTTTACCTTGACTAGGAATTCATATTAGCTGTCTTATTAAACAAAAACTCCTTTAGTTCTCTCTTAAAACTACTTCATTCCCCTTACCACCACCACCCCCAGCAATTTATAGCTAAAGGTTAACGTTCCTTCAAAACATAAGTAATGGTGGTCCTTGTTGTTGTTATTGTGTGTGATTGAGTTGGAAATGACCCATAGCTGACCCTCCAAAGAGTTTTCAGGGTCAGTAAATTCAATGGGAGAAAATTCTCCTCCTGTGGATCACCTGGTGAGTAATGACAGTGACATTAATATTAACTTGTTTTCCCAAAACTAGGCAATGTGGAACATCTCATTGAAAAGAGAATAAAGTATACTACATTGAAACATATGAGGGCGAGAACTGTTTATTAAGGAATATAGGATTAGGCAATATTTTCACGACAAGATTACAGAAAAAGAAAGGCATATTAAAGTGGACTGTGGACTGAGGGCAGATTATATAACAATGAAATTTTTTTTCTTCAAAAAGAAAAACAAACTGGGGTGGAGGGGATTGGGCAGGGTGGAAAATGTGCAACAATGAATGAATGGGGGAAGAACTAAATGGAAAGAATATGCTGTAAATATAATTATGTTGCATTAAAAATCATTAATAAGAAAACTAATTAAAAATATGCCAAAAAAAGAGAGGACCAGCTGTTGTTGTAATGGTGATAGACCAAGCCAACATGTCAAGGATGTAACTACTGATAAAATAGCTGCAAACAGGTGAGGATTGTGACAATTCCTCAAATCCTGCCAGTAATGGCCTTCCATATTTAATCTCCCTTTACTTTCCAGGAAAGGAAGGCTGATTTGGGAAATTCATATTTCCTGTCTCCTACATATTAATAAATCTCTTTTTATTCTATCCCATACTTGTTTTTGAGATTGGCTTTCAGAAGGTAACAGTAGATTCACAGTTTTTTATAATGGAAGCGAAATTCTCCAAAGAATAGGACTTGGTCTCCACATCTATAAAGCAAAGGCATTTAAAGTAGAAAATTCCTAAGGCCCCTCAAATATACTTTGGTTCAATTATCTGTTTCTATTTTGTTCATAACATATAATGCTTTAAGTTGTTAAAAACAGGAAACATTGTTAATAATTGTTAAAGACCAATAAAAGTTAAATAATTAAAGTAAATTTTATCTTAGTCATTAAAACTTTAGTTTTGCTCATAATTTATTAGAAAGTATAACTAAAATATATTTTAGAAAAAGATTTCAGTTATCTTTGATCAATTTATGGGAAATAGAAGCGTGATTTAGTAGTAAAATAGGAAGAGAGGAGATAAAGGAAGGGGAAGAGAAGACAGAGAATAATGTAAGCCCTTGCTATGTTTATGGAGGGAAGCCTTGATTTTAATAAATTAACAAAATATTTAATAAGCTAACAATAAATTAAATCATTTCTTAGATCATTTAGTAAGTTAATAAATTAAAAACTATACCTATACTTAGGCGCTCTGGTGCCTAGTGGTAAGACACTGCACTGCAATCCCAAAGGTACAGGGTTCAAAACCACCAGCTGCTTCACTGGAGAAAGATGGGCAACTTCCTGCTATGCAATTAACTTCCTCCGTTAGCTAGGGGTCAGTTTGGACTCAATGGTATTCAACATAAAAACAACATACTTACACTAAATGATTGGATAAGTTTTTGAAACTGATCTAACATTCATCTTATTATTCAGAAAATATTGCAAAATGTACAAAAAATAAAATTTTATTTCAACAGAGAACTGCCAGATGTGCAGGCTGGATTTAGAAGAGGTCGTGGTATTAGGGGTATTATAGCTAATGTTAGATGGATCTTGGCAGAAAGCAGAGTACCAGAGGAATGTCTATCTGTGCTTCATTGACTATTCAAAGGCTTTTGACTGTGTGGATCACAACAAGCTATGGCTGACTCTGAGAAGAATGGGAATCCCAGAACATTTGATTGTGCTAATGCAAAACCTATACTTGGACCAAGAGGCAGTTGTCAGAACAGAGCAAGGAGATACTATGTGGTTAAAAATCAAGAAAGGGGTCCATCAGGGATGAATTTTGTCTCCATACCTTTTCAATCTGTAGGCAGAACAGATAATCTGAGATGCTGGGCTGTACGAGGAGGAATGTGGCATCAGGATTAGTGGAAGAATCATCAACAACCTGTGTTATGTGGATGACACAACCCTGCTTGCTGAAACTGAGGAGGACCTGAAGTGCTTGCTGCAGAGGTCAAGGACTTCAGCCTTCAATACGAATTGAAACTCACCATCAAGAAAACAAAGATTCTCACCACTGGGCCAATTGGCAGCATCAGTATGGATGGTGAAGAGGTTGAGATAGTTAACAATCTTAGTTTACTTGGTTCCACAGTCAACACTCTTGGTAACAGCAGTCAGGAAATCAGGAGATGGATTGCATTGGGAAAGTCAGCTGTGGGGGACCTCTCGAGAGTATTGAAGAGTAAAAAAGTCAGGCTGGAAACTAAGGTGCACCTGATCTAGGCGATATAGTCTTCGCAATTATGTGCTATGCATCAGAGAGTTGGACAGTGAATAGGGATGATAGAAAGAGAATTGATGCCTTTGAGCTGTGGTGCTGGAAAAGAGTGTTGAATAGACCATGGACTGCTTGGAGAACAAACAGGTATGTCCTGGAGAGGGTGAAGCCAGAATACTCCTTGGAGTCAAGGATTCTGAAGCTTCGTCTGACATACTCTGGGCATGTTGCAAGGAGGGACTGGTCCTTGGAAAGGGACATCATGTTTGGGAGAGTGGAGGGATAGCACAGGAGAGGAAGACCCTTGATGAGATGTATCGATTCTGTGGGTGGAGTGATGGGAATGAGTGTATTTGAGATCGCGAGATTGGCACAGGATAGAACGGTGTTTAGGCCTCTTGTACATAGGGTCACTATGAGTCGCAAGCGACTCAATGGCACATAACAACAACAACAACAAAACAAACACAAATCTTATTTGTACATTAAAGGGTGACTTTTCTGAGAAACTATCTTTGCAACTGAAGCTTGCCAAAATAGTGATATAGATTTTTAAAAGCCTAATAAAATAATGCAAAAACCCATTCCATCAAATATTCTCTAGGTTTCTTCTGACTAAACAGTTAATACTATCCATGGTTTTGTGCTTACTTAGGCCTTTGAACCAAATACAAAGTAAGAATGGCACCAATTACCAATAGCTGAATATATAGAGCTATAAAAATTTACTCTCAAAAGCATTCAAATCAGAAGATAGGTATGACAAATACATGTTACAGTTCTAATACTGAACAAAGCAAGTTGAAACAACAACAAAAGATCATGCATTTACTCAGTCCCGGGCTGTCTTAGATCTATTAACCAATTTTGTTCCATTTCTGAGTGTGAAGTTTTTCACCACGTCTGCTTTTCTGAACACTCTAGCCAAATCCAGCAGTACACTACAAGTGACTAGGACTCTATTTGAATACACAGCAGGTACCAATTAGAATTTGTTCTGATGTGCTCCTTAAGTAAGTAGTATATCAGGACAGACCAGACTGATGTGAATCCCTAGAGTTTGGCCAGTGACTGGATGTAGGTTTCCACAAAATCTTCTTTAGACCACAATAATCTATGTCCCAGACACGCAATCAAATCAGTTGATTCATGGCTGAGAGTAGGCTACACAGAGTACAGCCAGAAACAATTAGGTCTTCTGGTCATGTTCCCTCCTAGAAGCTAGGGAAAAAAAGGGGACATTGAAGAGAAAAATGACAAAAACATTATCAAGGCCCTATCTGCCTTCTTACTCAAAAGTTTTCCTATAATCATATATGCTTATTGCTGTTGTTGTTATTTGACATCAACTTGCCTGTGACACACAGCGATTCTACATAAAGTATATATATGAATTCTGCTCTATCCTGAGCCAGTTTGTCTCCAACACAGCTACTCCTATTAGCCCGGTTACTGTGTCAATCCATCTCATCCAGGATCTTCCTCTCCTGTGCTATCCCTTCACCCTTCCACACATAATATCCTTCTCCAAGGACTGGTCCTTCCTGGGCCCATGCCCAAAGTCCATGAGATGGAGGTTCACAATCCTTGTCTCCAACAAGTAGCCTGGTTTCATCCTTTCCAGAATAAACTTGTTTGTTCTCTTGGAATTTCATGGTATGTTCAATACTTTTCTCCAGGACCCCAAGACAAAGGTGTCAGTTCTTCTGTTAACCCTAGTCATTGTCTAGCTCACTGATCCATAGAAAATAAAAGGGAAGAGGATGGCCTACATCAGGTGTACCTTAGTCTCCAGACTGACATCATTGCTCTTTAGCACTTTGGAGCGGTCCCTGACAGCAGCTTTCTCCAGAGTAGTTAATATTTTCATTTCTTGACTGCTGGTGTTGATTATGGAGCTAAGCAAGCTGAAATTGTTAACAATCTCTATCTCTTCTCCATTTATCATGCTACTGCCAATTGGACCAGTGGTAAGAATCTTTGTCTTCCCTACAACCAGGAGAAGATAAAATAGATGAATGGGATCTTCTAAGAACCAAATCCCTATGCACATCCAAAAACTTCTCCAACAGGGTAAAAAGGGAAGCCAAATACAAGGAAAAAGTATTTGGTAATGACATATCAGATAAGGGACTTATATCCAGAATTTATAAAATACTTGAGCACCACAACAAGATAAAGGTAAATAATCCAAT
>NW_006399975.1:4358874-4363552 GCF_000299155.1 Elephantulus edwardii
ACAGAAAGCATCCCTGATGCACACCTTTCCTGATTTTGAATCATGCAGTGTTTCCTTGCTCTGTTCTGAGGACTCCAAATATAAGTTTCACATGAACACAATCAGGTGTTCTGGGATTTCCATCCTTCTCAAGGTTAGTTATAATTTGTTGCTATTTACACTGCCAAATACCTTTGCATAGTCAATGAAGCACATATAGACATTCCTCTGATACTCTTTGCTTTTCAGCCAAAATCCACCTGACTTTGGCCATAATGTGTCTGATGCTACATCCTCTTCTAAACCTGGCCTGTATTTCTGGTGGTTCTCTGTCAATGTACTGGTCTAGTAATTTTTTAATAATCTTCAGCAAGGTTTTGTTTGCATTTATATTGGTGATATTGTTCAATAATTTCCATATTCTATTGGGTTATCCTTTTTCAAAATGGGAATAAATATGGATCTCTTCCCTTCAGGTGACCAGATGATTGTTTTCTAGATTTCTTGGCACAACTTGGTGAGCATCTCCAGGTCAGTATTTGTCTGTTGAACTATGTCGATTGGTATCCCACCAATTCCTGGGGCCTTATTTTTTTGCTAGTTCCTTCAGAGCAACTTGAACTTCCTCCATCATCATTGTCTCTTAATCATGCTATTCATTAATTTTTTCTGTGTAAGCCAATTCTTTTTGTTACAATGACTCTGTCTACTCCTATCTTCTTTTAATGCTTCCTAGATCAATCACTTTTCTGCCTACAGCATCCTTAAATATTGCAACTTGAGGCTTGAATTTGTTCTTCATTTCCTTCAGCTTAAGAAATACATCATGAGTTTGGCCTGTTGGTTTTTCAACTTCAGCGCTTTGCAAATTTCGCTATAATACTCTTCTTTGTCGTCCAGAACTGTCCTTTGAAATCTTCTGTTCAGCTCCTTAACTTTCTGGATTCTTTGGTTTGCTTTGGCTTCTCAGCACTCTAGTGTAATATTCAGAGTCTCTTCTGATATTCACCTTGATCTTTTCTTTATCCTCTATCTTTTCAATGACTTTTTGCTTTCTTCATGAATGATATTCTTATCTCCCACAGCTCATTGGTCTTCATTCATAAGTTTTCAAGTCCTCGAACCTATTCCTGAGGAGATTTTTAAATTCATGTAGTTAGACCATATAATAAAAATATCAATGAAAACAGAATTTTCTTCATATTCTTCTTAAGAACATAATATGGTCAAAACTTTCAAGGGAAGAAAGATATGCCTATGCTTTGACATAGTAATTCCACATTAAAGAACTTATCCTGAGAAAATCATCACAGATTTGATTGAAATTCTTTTTAAACGCGTGTCAACTGGATTATTATTGGGAGTAAATTTGAAGGACAGCTCTCTGGCCAACTGATTTAAAGAGATCCATGTTTATTCCCATTTATGGAAAAGTGATACAACAGAGGCATAAATTATTGAACAAAATCATTACTATTACATGCAGGCAAAATATTGCTGAAGATCATCCAAAAACAGCTAGAACAGTACATTAACAGAGAAATGCCAGAGTTCAAGTGGGGTTAAGATAAGGCCGTGGCACCAAGGATATCATTGTGGGTCTCCAATGAATCCTGGCTAAAAGCAGAGTATACCAGAAGAATGCCTATTTGTGTGTGTGTGTGTGTGTGTGTGTGTGTGTGTGTGTGTACACATACACAAATATACACATACACACATATTCACATACACACACAAAAAAGTTTGTCTTTTATATTATGCAAAGGCAATTGACTCTGTGAGTCATAAAATATTCAGGTTAACATAGACAAGAATGAGAATCTCAGAACATTAGTCATGCTTATATAAAACCTATACCTAGGCCATAAGCTGTTGTGCAAATAGAGCTAGAGAATGCTGCATAGTTTAAAATCAGGAATATTTTATGTCAAAGTTGTATCTGTTCTCCATACCTATTCAGTTTGTACACTGAACAAATCATTTGAGAATCTGCACTCTATAAAAAAGAATGTGCATCAGGATTGGAGGGAGACTCATCAACAACCAACATTATGCAGATGATACAACTTTGGTTGTTAAAAGTGAGGAATACTTGAAGCACTTGCTAGAGCCTTCAACATGGGTTCCAACTCAACATCAAGAAGATAAAAAGTAGACTGCCACCACTTTATACATGGAGGCTCCAGGTGGGTTAAAACCACTAAGTTTTTATTAGTGGCTGAGTTCTTGATTATGGCACAACCAGGGTTCTCTTAAAATCAATCATTGCCATGTAATCTTTTCTAATTCAAGATCATAGACAACAAAATCTATAACAACAAAACTTCAAGGTCATAGGCAACAAAGCTTCAATGATAATGAACAAACTCTCCACTTGCAGACAACAGAAAATTATTCAGTTGCTTCCTAAACATCTGAAAGTTGGATAATAAAAAAAATATGTTCTTTAACAGTGGTGTTGGTGAAGAATATTGAATATTCAATGTACTGCCAAAAGGGCAAATAAATCTGTCCTGATGGCAATCAGGTTGTTTCACAGAGGCGAGCACGATGAAACTCTCCTCTGCATACTTTGGGTATATTGTCAGGAGAGGCAGGCCAGTCCTTGGAAAAAGACATTATGGTGGGAAAGTTGAAGAGTCAGAGAAAGAAGACAATCTACAAGTCAGCATCAGAAAAAGATAGAAATACAATCTACAAGTTGGATTGATCTAGTGATTATAATAATAGGTTCAAGGATGTATGATATTGTAAGGATAGTACAGAATAGAGCAAGAATTCAATCCATTATTAATAGAGTCGCTATGGTCATAGTCTACTCAATGACTCATAACAATAACAATTCATCTATCAAAGGATATGATTGTTTTGAACTGGTGTGTTTTTAACTATCAGGGAAAACTAGAAACAATTTCTCAGCTGCCCAACTAGACTTCTGTCTTAGGCTCAATCTTATTAAAAATCGCTAATGCCATTGAGCCAGAACTCATTCTTAGCTGACCCTCCAGTGGGTTTTCAGAGGCTGTAAATCATGTGGGGGGGGTGGAGATCGTTTATCTTTCTTCTGCAGAGCAACTAGTGGATTTGAACTGCCTTCCTTTTGGTTGGCAGTACAACTCCCAACCAACAGAATTCCCTAAATCAAAAAACTAAGGAAATGTTTCAAGAATTTAAGACTTTAATGTTGCAAACATTCATCAAGCCAATAATTCTTGACTCAATTTAAGCTAGTACTAAAGTCTCATGGAATAGTTGTGTGACCACAGACTGTTAATTACTGAAAATAGAAACCTCTGAGCTCCTGATTTCTAGGACTTGTAATAGCAATTTTAGATAAAAACTCCAATCAAGGATATGCATTGGCTGAATGAAAATAGGAAAGTTTCAGATCTACAGTAATGATTAGGAAGAGAAGATGTAATTCCAAACACTCACCAAAATTTGGGCATTGTAAGCTTGCTTTATTGTCTGCTCAAAGTCAGTCCAAGCTTTCATTATGATTTTACTGGTCCCAGATGTTCTAGGGATACCCAGAGGACCACTGAGCATGAATTATAGTCTTATACTAAGCTTTGTGCTGATGAGTGCACACATTTCTTTGACCATAAAAATATCAGAGATTTGGACACACCATCTGGGGCCAATCACTGAACAAGGCTTAGCTTAAACAAAATTCTACAAAGTCAAAGTTTATGTTGGCTTCTTTGTACTTTTTCTCTAGCTTTTTCTCATCAATTTTGAACCTTCTTTGTCTTACTTCATCAAAGTCAAACATGGATCAGCAAACTCCAGTCAGCAATTGCCTTAAGCAGGACTTCTCAAGTGTCAATATTGAAGAATTTTTTGAGCAAGTGATTTGAAGAATGTCCTCTCCCTTGACATAAGTAAGACTGATAAAACTTATAGCAAGTGTTTTACTAATCTTACACTGTTCTGACATAGTTCTTATATAGTTTATCACCAATTTCCATAAATAATCCCTAATAAACATCCAGTGGCACTAATATGTGGACTTTTCTTTGGGATATCCTTTTGGACATAATAATTATCTTTCCCAGAGGTATATAAAAATACATATTTTTAAAGAGGTAATAATGTCTTTCATACAAATATAAAGGTAACTATGATGGTACAGTCCACAGTAAATTGAACTGTTAAGCCAAACAAAAGGTGTACCTGTCCAGCAGTTTAAATCCACCAGCATCTCTGTGAAAGAAGGATGAATAATCTCCTCTTGTGCAATTTACAGCCTAGAAAACTCCAGGGTCAGTTATGAGTCTGTTCTGACCTTACAGAAACGTGTTTGAGTGAATATATAACTTGTTCATTAATGAGGCAGCTAGGGACACGTCACAAGATAATCAAAGAAGAATACACAGAGTGAACATACATAGAATAAGGAATAAGGAACTCTAGAATTAATTTACAAAGTATTTACAATTAGAATCCACAGGACAATTCTATGGTTTTCATTTCTATAGAAGCATTAGCATTATCATCAGTTTTACAGAGTTGTTGTTGTTCTTGTTGCTTGGTGCCATAAAGTACAACCCATACTGACCCTATGAATAACACATCTGAACCTTGTCCTATCCATGCCGTCCTCACACTTCCTGATATACTAGAACGCATTGTAGTAGTTACTATGTCAATTCAGCTGGTTGAGTGTCTCTCCTTCGACCCTCTGTCATTCTGAGCA
>NW_006399975.1:4363827-4369662 GCF_000299155.1 Elephantulus edwardii
GCAATACATCTCCTTATTTCCTGACTTCTGGTACCAAGCATGTTAATTGTGGATCTAAGCAAGATGAAATTGTAGATAGTTTCAATCTCTTCTCAATCCATCATGATGTTGCTCATTGGTCTAGTGGTAAGAATCTGGTTTTGTTTTTTCTTTACACTGAGATGCAATCCATACCAAAGGCTGCATTTGCATTCCTTGATCTTTGCTACAAGTGCTGCAAGTCCTCCTCACTTTCAGTAAACAAGGTTGCATCATCTGCATAATGCAGATTGCTAATGAGTCTTCCATCAATCCTAATGTCACATTCTTCTTTGTAGAGCCCAGCTTCTTGAATAATTTGTTCAGCATGCAGATTAAATAGGTATGGAGATAGAATACAACCCTGGCACAGTCCCTTCTTAATTTTAAACCATTCAGTGTTCCCCTGTTCTGTTCACACAGCAATAAGGATAACAGTATAAGAATTGATGCCTTTGAGCTGCGGTGTTGGAGAAGAGGGCTGAATATCCCATGGATGGCCAAAAGAACAAACAAATATGTCTTGGAGAAGGTGCAGCCGGAGTGTTCTTTGGAGGCAAGAATGATGAGGATTCACCTCACATACTTTGGGCATTTTGCTAGGAGGGGCTATTCCTTGGAAAATGACATGATGCTAGAAAGGGTAGAGTTTTGTTGAAGGAGAAGACCCTCGACCAGGTGGATTGGCACAGTGACTGCAACAGTGGGCTCTTGAGTGTCAGGAGGTGTGAGAATGGCACAGGATAGAAAAGGATTCGGCTCTTCGGTTCATAGGGTGGCTAGGAGTTATAATCAACTTGATTGCACCTAACAACAAATAGCCTCTTCTAAATCCTGCTTGAACTTCTGGAATTTCCCTATGTATGTTTTGTTCTAGCCATTTTTCAATATTTTCTGTGGTATTTTGCTTGTATGTGAAAGCAATGATATCATCTAATAGTTTCCATGTTTGCTGGATCACCTTTCTTAAGAATGGGAACAAATATGGACCTCTTCCAACCCATTAGCCAAACAGCTGTCTTCTAAATTTCCTGGTGGCATAGACTGACATACATTGGTGAACTAGCCAGGACTGCATCTGTTAAATTAAACAAGTCCATTGGTATCCCATCAATTCCTGGGCCTTATTTTTTGTCTATGCCTTCAATGCAGCTTCAGCTTCCTCTTTCTAAAGCATTGCCTCATACTCAAATGGTACTCCCCTGATTTTTTCCATATTAGTCAGTTCTGTTTGGTACGGCGACTATGTACTGAACATTTTTTTATGCTTCATGGGTTCATAGCATCTTTCATTATTGCGACTCAAGGCTTAAATTTGTTTTCAGTTCTCTCAGCATGAGAAATGCATAGCAAGTTCTTCAGTTTTATTCTCCAACCTAGCTTTCTGAGCATTCCATTATGGCACTGGCTTTGTCTTCTCAAGCTTCCCTTTGAAATTTTGTATTCAGCTCTTTTACAGAGTTGTAAAATAACCAAAAATGTGACAGAAATAACTAAAATAGAGCTAGGCAAAACATCTTCACTTACTCATTTCAAAGTCTTTCGGTTTTTCCCTGACAAGTTTTTTCTTTAAATCCAGACTTTCTAGAGACTAAAAATAAAGGCAATACATACAGGGAGTAGAAAGAAGTTAATTGTCAAGCTCTAACAATTTTCAAGCCCCAAAATCTGGAGAGTTCTCCTATTACCTGAGTGGCTTAAGTACATGAAGTAGATAGGATTTTCATCTTGCCTTCTTAAAGGATTTCCCAAAGAATTCCCTGACCAAGTGATTTGGAAAAATTCAGGAAACCGCATCCTTCTTGACATATTTAAATTGGATAAATAGGGTAGGATGTTGCTAAATCTTGCATGTCCAAACAAACACAGTCAAACATAGAGTTCATCACCAATCTTCATAAATAAACCTTAATAAATATCCAATGATACCATTCCATGCTCAAGCTTTTTTCTTTGGACTATAATTCTACCCTCTTACCCCAAATGACTATTCCTTCAAATCCTCTAAAATACAGCAGGGTGAGTTTAGATGTTTGAGATTAACAGCCCAACATGTCCCAAGTTTGCGTATTGTACTAGTGTGATGGTTAGTGTTGGCTAGGCTATGATTCTCAGTAGTTTGGCAAACATTGGCCTGATTATTCTCCCATAATGTAACATAATAACTTTTGTGATGAGAGTTATTATAAAGTAAGCACTTCTTTGATAAGCTCTGCTATAATCAATCAATTGAAAACAAAGATTCTTTGACCTACCGCCAAAATATAAAAGGATGTTCCAGCAAAATTCACTCTTTCTGTGGATCCTACATCCAACCCATCTTCAAATGAATTGGTTCTTGCAACATTAGCCAACAGCTTGACATCTGACCTTGTATTACAGTCATCAGGCTGTATAAGCATCTGAATCAGAAGAAGCCTCCAACCTGATATCTGACCAATTTCATCAGGCATTTTCCTTCATTAAATCACTCTCTGAGCAGGGAAACACTGCATGTTTCAGGTTAAGGAAAGGTGTAGGCTGCATCCTAATCCCATTTCTTTTCAATCTATACACAGAACAGACCATTTGAGATGCGGGACTTTATGAGGAGAAAAGTGGCATCAGGATTAGAGGAAGATTCATCAACAACCTGTATTATGTAGATGACACAACCTTGCTTGCTGAAACTGAAGAGGATATGAGGCATTTGCTGCAGAAAGTCAAGGACTGTAGTCTTCAACATATACTGAAGCTCAACGTCAATAATGCTTCATGATAGACAGAGAAAAATTATGAAACTGTTAATAGTGTCAGCTTGCTTGGTTCCACAATTAATGTTTTTGGCACCAACAGTAAGGAAATGAAAAACAAAACTACATTGGGAAAGGCTGTTGTCAGAGACCTCTTTAGAGAACTGAAGAGCAGCGCTATCAGTCAGGAGACTAAAGTATACCTGATATAGATCATAGTATTAGTAACTCCTTGCTATGCATCAGAGAGCTGGACAATAACTAAGGATGACAGAAGAAGAATCGATACTTTGAGTTGTGAAGCTGGAGAAGAGTATTTAACATACCATGGACTACCAGGAGAACAGGTCTGTCCTGGGGGCAAAGATTTTGAAAATCCATCTTGCATACTTTGGGCATAAGGCCAAGAGGGACCAGTCCTTGGAGAAGGAAATCATGCTTGGAAGGGTAGAGGGCCAGCACAGAAGAAGTCCCAGGATGAGATGGATTGACTTAGTGAATGGAGAAATGGAATTAGGTCTGTCGGAGAAAATGAGATAGGCTTAGGATAGGACAGGATTGAGAGCTATTGTACTTAGGGTCATTAGGAGTGGTAGGAGATTCAACAGCACATAACAACAGCTTATATTTATCTAAGCACATTTCTCTGATTTGCTCCTCTAGAAAACCCAAATCCAGAAAGAATCACGTTTCTCTGGTGTGGTCTAATCATCTGGAAATTAGTATTGGGTATGGCCACAAGGGACTTTTAATAGAATCATTACATGGAGGAGGGGGAAATGTGAGTCTTATTTTAGAACTGTAGACATCTGCTGAAACAGAACAATCCTAACGTCTGATGAAGTGTTTGCTGTGCAATGCATTTGAGGACAAGGCAGAGATTCCATAAAGCAACTGTCAATTATTTTGCTGGGCCTGAGAGTTCCAGAGAAACTGCATATGGAGCGCAGACTTCTTTTCCACTGTAATACTAAACACCCACTGTGTGTGTGTGTGTGTGTGTGTGTGAAAGAGAGAGAGAGACAGAGAGAAACACTCTTTTCAAGCTGCAGTTAAGTGCTCAGGCTGAATAACTGATTCCCATGTGCTGCCAGGATAGAATATTAACCTTATTCTCTTCAAATTAAACTTAAGCATTAAATTCCATGATAAAAATAAGTGTGTGCTTATGCTATGGTTAATATAAAAATTGAAAAAAATTATACTCTAAGTATGTTTTGTTAAATAAATGACTCCATTTTCAGGACTTCCACCTAGGTATTAACTTAAGTCTCCCTTTTAGAAATAACTTGAATGTGGGGTCCCCCTCCATTAGAGTCTCTCCTGTCCCCTAGAGGACAGATTATCATTTCCACATGGATGGGAACTGTACACCTCATTGCCATGGAGTCAGAATTGACTCATAACTGACACTCCACTGGATTTCCAAAACAGTTTATTCACATGATAGTAGACTGTCCATCTTTTTCTAGAGAAGTACTTAGTAGATTAAAATCTCCAGTTATAGGCTTTGTGTTAACAGCACAGCTACTTAAGGATGACATCATCTGAGCTCCCCAGACAGGCACTGGACTAGCTTATCCCCTTATTTTATTTACAAGGCCTAGCAGGTATCTTCATTTTGGGGAACCATCAAATTGAGTATGACTCGTAGCAACCCATGAACAACAGTCTGAACCCTGTCCTATCCTCTGCCGTCCTTTTAATTTCTGACATACTTGAGTCCATTGCAGCAGTCACTATCTCAATCCGTCTGGTTGAAGGTCTTTGTCTTTGTCACCATCCCTCCACCTTTCCAAGCATGATGTCCTTCTCCAAGGAGTAACTTCTAACAACATGCCCAAAATATGTGAGATGAAGCTTCATCATCAGGCTCCAAGGACCACTCTGAATATACTTTCTCCAAGACATCTGTTGCTTTATTCTTTTGGCAGTCCATGGGATATTCAATATTCTTCTCCAATGCACAGAGGGCCAAAATAAAATTTTATAAAGTTTTTATACAATTATTTCTTGAATGAGATTGTGAATGGTACGTACATATACAGAGAGACAGGTACCAAACTAGATAGGCATCTTAGAAAACTCAAAACTTATTTTCTTTGAGTCAGAACCTACTCAAAACTGAGCCTGTAATGGATTTTTGAAGGCTCTAAACCATGCGGAAGGAGACTGCCCATCTTTTTCTTATAGAGGCATTAGCAGATTCAAATTGGCCACCTTTATGTTAATAGTATAACTCCCTACCAACTATACCATCAGGACTCCCTAAATATACCAGAAGCAAATTTCAAATATATAACTTTGGATTTAGTTTTTTGTTCTTTGGTTTGTTTGTTTGTTTGTTGTTGTTGTTGTTGTTTTTATCTTATTAACAGTATTTCTTTATCTTTCCTCAGTCAAACCCTGAGCCAATCACTTTCCCCAGGCTGCCTAGGGAGTTACAGGGAAAGGAACACATAGGGTAGACAAGACATGGGGAGAGAAAACCAACAAACTATGGGAGGCGGAAATGGCTCCTTCACATGGCAAAGAGGATCCGAAAGGCCACCATCAGGCAAAAGAGCCCCATGGCCTCTGAGAGGGCAAATCCCAGAATGGCATAGGAGAAGAGCTGCTGCTTCAGAGAAGGATTCCTGGCATAACCAATGATGAGGCTCCCAAACACAGTCCCAATCCCAGCTCCAGAGACAGCCACTCCAACCGTGGCAGCCCCAGCCCCAATGAACTTGGCTGCTGTGTCAATATCCCTTGAGACAGTGCTGGTTTGGAAGTTGCGACTAGGGACAAATGAAATCAAGGAACGTGGGGCTGTCAAGCAGCTGAAATTCTCATCTCTCAGAGTCTCTGGTTATTTCAGGACTACTGCAGACAATGGATGGCTCAGCAGCTGAGAGGCACTCCTCACCAGGGAAGGGGTGGAGACAAACTTGGTGCAGGTATACATTTTCAGGGGATGAGGGGCTGTGGCAGGAAAGCTGCTTCTAGTGCAGAGAAGACAGAGAGCGGATTTAGTTATTTTTAAGAATCTCCACTAACTGCTTCCAAGGACTTCCTTAAAGGAATAAGCAGAAAGGATGTAACT
>NW_006399975.1:4369762-4417651 GCF_000299155.1 Elephantulus edwardii
AGATAGATAGATAGATAGATAGATAGATAGATAGATAGATAGATATAAAAGTGAAACAAATAAGAAAACAAGATGAAGAATCAAAGTTTACAAATTATGGTTTTGGCAAAGAATATTAAATATACCCTGTACTGACAAAATATCACCACTCAAGAAGAAAGTGCAATCAAAGTGCTCTTTAGAGGTAGGAATGGCGAGATTTAACTCATCTACTTAAAGCATGTGATCAGAAAAGGACAACCTCTGGAAAAGGACATTATGCTTAGATAAGCAAAGGGTCTGTAAAGGAAAGGAACATCCTCAACTAGATCAATAGGTCAATAGATAGATGCAGCAACTGCAAAAGTGGCCTGAAACACAGTAGAGATTCTGAAGATGGTGCAGGACTGGGCAGGACTTCGTTCTGTTAAACACAGGACTACTATGAGTGCGAACCCACTCAACAGAACAACAATAAGCTTCCAATGTGGAGCCCTAATTGTGTCATGCATAGTGTCTTGGGATGCCAACTACAAAGCTGACCATTCAAATTGCAGCTGCTTTGGAAGAAAGATGAGAAATCTCTCCTCCTGTGAAAATTGACAGCCTCAGAAAACTGATGGAGGGTTGCCGTAAATCAGAAATGGCATGAAAGCAGTGGGATATTTTTTGGTTTTGAGGGGCTCTGGCAGCATAGCGTGTTATATATTGGGCTGCCATCCAAAATGGTAGCAGGTTTAAAACGCCACCTACTCTGTAGAAGAAAGATGAGTTTATTTCATCAGAAGATTTGTAGCCTTAGAAACCTGATGAGTAGTAATCAGATTGACAGCTGTGAGTTTGATCATTTCGTTTGTAGTCCCTGAGTATGAACATTTGCCTCGATAATGATACTGTCTGGTGGCTTACTCTAGGACCAACAAAGGAAATGATAGTTATTTTATAGAATCTTCCCCTCCTTGTCCTCAAATATATTGCACAGCAGGAATTTATTAGGTTTTAAAGTAGGAACCCTGATGGCATAGGGGTTAAAGTTTGGGGCTGCAAACCGAAGGGTTCACAGTTCTTGCATGCCAGCCATTGTGTAGGATAAAGCTAGGTCACTCTCCTTCCACAGCCTAGAATATACTATGGGTCTAACTCTGGTCTGCACCACAAGGTCACTATGAGTCAACATTGACTCGATAGCAACGGTGTTTGTAATTCTGGGGCAGTGGCACAGACGTTCTGCACTAGATTGGTTACAAGCAGCTTGAATGCACCCAGTGGCACCATAAAGGAAAGGCCTGGCAACCTGCTTCTGTACAGATTGCAAACAAGGAAACTATGGGGCATTTCTATTCTGCAACTCACTAGGGTGTCATGAGTCAGGAAAAACTAGCTGTCAATGAGTTTTTATTTAGTCCTTGAGTAATGTAAATACTTCACTTGCTCAGAGAAAGGATGGATGTTCCAGTCCTTATAAAGAAAATTCTGGTAATCTATCTCCCAGAAATCAGCCACTGAAAACCATTTGGAGCACTGATCTAACACATGCGGAGTGTCCATGAAGCACAATTCACTCAGAAACTAGACTGTTTATGTTAAATGTCAGCAAGTCAACTATGACTCACTGTGAACTTACGAACAACAGGTTGGAACCTGACCCTTTCCTGTGCCACCTTCACAACCTATGACATGCTGGAGCCCTTTGTTACAGTCACTGTCAATACTGAACAACGGAATAATCACTTTATAAACATTATCCTACAATGAACTTCTTTACACTTCCCTAAAATCTATTTGTTCCCATTTCAAAGAAAGGTAACCCAACAGAGTGTGGAAATTATTGAGCAATATCATTACTATCACATGCAAGGAAGATTCTGCTGAAAATTATCCAAAAACATTTGGAACAATATGTCAACAGAGAACTGTCAGATGTGCAGGCTGGATTTAGAAGAGGTCATGGTCCTAGGGATATTATAGCTAATATTAGATGGTTCTTGGCAGAAAGCAGAGAATACCAGAAGAATGTCTATCTGTACTTCATTGACTATGCAAAGGCTTTTGACTGTGTTGATCACAACAAGCTGTGGCTGACTCTGAAAGAATGGGAATCCCAGAACATTTGATTATGCTACTGTGAAACCTTTATTTGGACTAAGAGGCAGTCATCAGAACAGAACAAAGAGACACTACGTGGATAAAAATCAAGAAGGGGGGTCCGTCAGGGTCGTATTTTGTCTCCATACCTTTTCAATCTGTATGCAGAACAGATCATCCGAGACGCTAGGCTGTATGAGGAGGAATGTGACATGCGCTATGCAGATGACACAACCCTGCTTTCTGAAACTGAGGAGGACCTGAAGTGCTTGCTGCAGAGGTCAAGGACTATAGCCTTCAGTATGGATTGAAGCTCAACATCAAGAAAACAAAGATTCTCACCACTGGGCCAATTGGCAGTATCAGTATGGATAGTGAAGAGATTAAGATAGTTAACAGTTTTAGTTTACTTGGCTCCACAATCAACACTCTTGGTAACAGCATCCGGGAAATCAGGAGACAAATTGCATTGGGAAAGTCAGCTGTGAGGGACCTCTTCAGAGTATTGAAGTGCAATGGCATCAAGCTGGAGACTAAGGTGCACCTGATCCAGGCTATAGTCTTCACAATTATGTGCTGTGCATCGGAGAGTTGGACAGTGAATAGGGATGATAGAAAGAGAATTGATGCCTTTGAGCTGTGTTGCTGGAGAAGAGTATTGAATATACCATGGACTGTTAGGAGAATAAACAGATTTGTCCTGGAGAGGGTGAAGTCAGAGTGCTCCTTGGAGTCAAGGATTCTGAAGCTTCATCTGACATACTCTGGGCATGTTGCAAGGAGGGACTGGTCCTTGGAGAGGGACATCACGTTTGGGCGAGTGGAGGGATGGTGCAGGAGAGGAAGGCCCTTGATGAAATGGATCAATTCTGTGACTGGAGTGGTGGGAATGAGTGTGTTTGAGACAGCGAGGTTGGCACAGGATAGAACGGTATTTAGGGCTCTTGTATATAGGGTCACTATGAGTCACAAGTGACTCAATGGCACGTAACAACAACAACAAAGTCTAAACAGTAGGAAAGAGTGCAAAAGTACAAGAAGGGTCTTGAAATGTCACCAAATGATAAACAATCAAGAAGGTGACAAATATATCATGCGAATCCCCAAAACTTTCTTCATTGTATCATTTAACATTTTCATGATTTTTAGGAAGCTCTGATGGTGTAGTCGACAGGGAGTTATGCGCTAACACCAAGGCCACACTTCTGTAGTTCAAATCCACCACCTGCTCTGTGGAGAAGGAAGGGCCATGTCCTTCAACACCATTCACAGCCTTTGGAACACAGTGGAGGAACAGCAATGAGTCCATTGTGCTTCAATTGCAATGAGTGAGAATACTGACTTTCATATTAAGATTTTCAATAAATCCATCTTGTATTATGTGAAGTACTACAAAACACATTTTAAAAAATGTTCATTTTCCTCCCATTACCACATCACCTGTTGTTGCTAGCTGCTAGCAAGTCAAATATGACTCCTAGTGACCAAATGAACAACAGGCCTGAACCCTGTCCTATCCTGTGCCATCCTCATCATCTTTGACACACTTGAACCCATTGCAGCAGTTACAGTTGTCACTTCACCTTGTTTAGGGTTTTCTCCTTTTACTGACCTTTCCCCTTTCCAAGCATGGTTTCCCTTGTCAAGGAATAGCCTCTCCTAACAGAATGTCCAAAACATGAGAGATGAAGTTTCACCATCTTTGCCTCCAACGAACATTCTGCCTGTACTTTTCCCAAAACATATCTATTCTTTCAACAGTACATGGGATGGATATTCAGTATTCTTCACCAATTATTCTTCTGTAATTCTTATTCAATGAACAGCTCTCAGAAACATAAGCAGTGAGTGAAAAGATTCCAGCCTGGGCATCTTAGTCTTCAAATTGACATTGTGGTGCCTCTGTACATTGGAGATCCTTGACAGTCTATGTGCCCAGTGCAATACATCTCCTGATCTCATGACTGCTCATACCAGAGGTGTTGATTGTTGATCCAAGCAAGATGAAATTATTGACAACTTAAATCTTTTCTCCATCTATTATAATGTTGCCTATTTGTCCAATGGTGATGATCCTTGTTTTCTTGATGTTGAGATATAATCCACATTGAAGGCAGTAGTCCTTGACAGCCTGCAGAAAGTCTTTCAAGTCTTTCTCACTTTTAGTAAGCAAAGTTGAGTCATCTGCATAACACAGGTCCTAGAGACCAGCTTCACAACTTATTTGCTCAGCATTCAGATTGAACAGGTATGGAGAAAAGATTCAACCTTGACACATGCCATCCTGATTTTAAACCCTTCCTTTCAGACAACAACTTCTTGGTCTAGGTATAGATTTTTTTATAATCATAATTAAGTTTTCTGAGATTCCCAATGTTAATCACAGTTTGTTATCATAGTTAAATGCTTCTATATAGTCAATAACACTGAGACAGACATTATTCTCATATTCTCTGCTTTAAGTCAGGACCAACATGACATCAGCAATGATATCCCTGACACCACAGCCTCTTCTATACCCTGTGAAATTTTGGCAGTTCTCTGTCAGTGTAAAGTTCTAGCTCTTTTAGGAAAATCTTCAGAGATACTTTGCTAGCATATGATATTAATAGGGAACTCTAATGGCCTAGTGGCACGGAGCTGCACTGCAGTCCCAAAGGCATGCAGTTTGAGGCCACCAGATGACCCGCGGGAGAAAGCTGGACAGTCTCCTCCTTTGTAATAAATGCCTCTGAAAACCCCCTGGAGGGTCAGCTATAGGTCCGTTCTGACTCAACAGTACACAACAACAACAACAACATGATATTAATGATTTTTTGGATCACTCTTCTTGGGAATGGAAACAAATATGGAACTCTTCTAATTAATGGGCCAGGCAGCTGGTACACAACATCCTGAGCAAATGTTACCGTTTGAAATGTAAAGAAGACTTCCATGCTGAGATGTATTTCCTGGGTCACCTTCTGAGGTAACAAATATTAATAATAAGTATTCTAAATAACCACAACTTTCTCCTTGATCACATAAACACTTGCACAGTTATTATCAAAATTTATTGGATATATTTCTCTGCTCTTTATTATTTTAAACAAAAATAGAATCACAGTCTCTAAGTTACTTTTTTTTCTTTCTTAGTATTTCACACTTAGTATTCTGGACATATTCAACTCACTTTCTCCTGCTTATTTGCATATAAACACAATACAAAACTTTTTTTTTAAATCTCTCATTGTGTCTTATAAAGTTAGCAAATTAGAATTTTCTATTTTGGTCAATTATGTAGAATATTTATTTTAAAGACAAAATTTTCATTCTGTTATTGTTGCTGTATACCATACACTTGGAACCAACCCATAGCTGACCCCCACCCACCACATTGGGTTTCAGAGGCTGTTAATCATACGGGAGGAGATTATCCATCCTTCTCCAGTGGAGCAGCTGGTGGCCTCGAACCATGTGACTTTTGGTTTGTAGAGCAGCTTCTTGATACTAGGCCACCAAAGCTCCCTAAAATGTACATGGGGTGGGGGAGAATATTCTCTTTACAAGGCAATAGAGTGTGTGTGGGGGGGGTGTAAATGTATATAAATATGGATTGTTTTGGTATTAATAAATTTTCCCACTTTGGCAAGAAGCTGTCTTACAATCCCAAAGGCATGTGGTTCAAGGTCAGAAGCTGCTCCATAGGAAAAGGATGGGCAATACCCTCCCATGTGATTAAAGGCCTCTGAAAACCCACTGAAGGGTCAGCTATGAATAGGTTCTAACTTGATTGTACACAACAACAATTTTTTGTTTTCTAATTTGCTTGATTTCAGAAGTATAGCAAACTCTCTTATGCTATAAGCATATCTCAAATTCTTATTTCATAGCTTAAATTTTACTTTACATGTTTTAAATTTTACTTTACATATTTAGCTGCTACATTTCAGGTGCTTATGATTTATGACTTATTATCTTCATCATAAGCATTGGGTTTTTTAAAATAAAATTTTATACTGGTTTACTTACAAAGTTCATATATATTATTTTTCACACTTGATCTATCCCATGTCCTTTACCCATCCTCTCTCTCCACCCATCAAAATGTGTGACCCTGTGATTAACCACACACCTCCACCCCAAACTATCCTCATCCCTCTGCTCCCACCCTTGACCCCTTAGATCCTCTTATTCATTCTATATTACTGGCATTATACAGTGTTTGTCCTTATAGGACTGAGTTAGTTCCCTTAGCATAATGCTCTCCAGTCCCTCCCAAGTTAGGTAGTGATTTACAAAATCATTGTTGCTGCATGCAGCACAATATTCCATGGTGTGAATGTACCATAATTTCTCAATCCATTTGATTGTGATTAGACATTTGGGCTGTTTCCATGTTCTTGCAGTGGTGAATAACATTGCTATGAACATTGGTGTACAAGTCTCTGCTTGTGTCTCAGTTCTCATTTTCTCAGAGTATATTCCAATCAGTGGAATAGCTGGGTCATATGGAATTTCTCTGTCCAGCTTTCTGAGGAAATGCCAAGCTACCTTCCAGAGTGGTTGTACCATTTTACAATCCTGACAACTACATATAAGAGTTCCTCTGTCACCACATTCTTTCCAACATTTATTACTTGCTATATATTTAAACTTTGTCACTGCTACTGAAGTGAGATGGTATTTTACGGTGGTTTTGATATGCATCTTATTGCCAATGGTTTGGAGCATTTCTTCATGTGTCTGTTGGCCATCTGAGTATCTTCCTCGGTGAAAAGTCCATGTCTTTTGCCCATTTTGTAATTGGGTTTATCAGTCTTTTTCTTGTGGAAGCCCTGTAGGATTCTGTAAACTTTTAATATCAGACCATGTCTGAAGTGGTATTGCCAAATTATTTTCCCCCAATCAGTATGTTTTCTTTTCACTGTTGGAAAATGTTTTTTAATGTGCACAGGGATTTAGTCTTTAGAAGGTCCCATTTATCAATTTTGTCTTCTCCAGACTCTACATTTCTGGCTATATTTGGCAGTCTTTTATACCACAGACTAGGCCATCTAAGCTAGATCCCAGTTTGTTTCTGATGAACTTTATGGTTTGGGACTTAACTACCAGGTCTCTAATCCACCTCAAGTTGATTTTTGTGTATAGTGTGAGATGTAGATCCAGTTTCAGCTTTCTGCTGATAGCAGTCCAGTTTTACCAGTACCATTTGTTGAAGAGGTTGTCATTTCCTCATTTGATAGGTTTTATTTCCTTGTTGAATATCAGTTGACCATGATAGATGTATCAATTTCTGGGTTCTCAATTCCATTGGTATATGTGCCTGTCATTGTACCAGTACCACACTGTTTTGGTTGTAACTGCTGTATAGTAGGTTTTGGTGTCAGGGAGTGCTATATGTCTCATTTCACCTCAATTTGTTATTATTCTTAAGTATATAGCATTTTCATATTCTTAATTTATAAATGAATCAATGCTGCTGTAAATATAGGTATATTTTTTATTTCTTTAAATTTCATTTCACTATCATCAGATTCAGGTTCATTACTTTAATGAAATGATATATACCTAGTGGCGTCTTCAAAAATTTATAAAATGTAAGATATCATCTCACCCCAGTCAAAATAGCAAAATTTAACAGAACAGCAAGCAACAAATGCTGATGAGGTTGTGGAGAAACTGGAACACTTATTCACTGTTGGTGGGAGTGTAAAATGGTGCAACCCCTGTGGAAAGTGGTATGGTGATTTCTCAAAAAGTTGCAAATAGAGATACCATTTGACCCAGCAATTCTACTACTGGGAATATAGCCCAAAGAGACCATAACTGACATCCAAGCAGATATATGCACACCCACAATTATCGCAGCTTCGTTCACAATAGCAAGGAGTTGGAAAAAACCTAAGTGCCCATCAACAAACGAATGGATAGAGAAGCTGTGGTACATTCACACAATGGAATACTATGCTGCATTGAAAAACAAGGAACTCATGCAATATTATTCAAAACGGTTGACTCTGGAGAACATTATGCTGAGTGAAATATCCCAGTCACAAAAGGACAAATATTGCATGATGCCACTGTTGTAGAATGGGACTGTCCTTGGGGTTGGGGAGAGACTGAGTAAGATGGATTCAATAACATATACTGCACTGAAACAGAGAAGGGAGAAAACTGTTTAAAAGAGTTAATATTTCTAGCCTTAAGTTTAAAAGATTATAATGTTCAAAATTATTTGTTATATACTTGTTTAAAATTTTCCCTCTTTTAACAACTGGGATCTAGATGGAAGAGAAAAGACCAGAGAATGGCCAATATTATTGGGGCAGCTATTGCTGCCAGTTAAGAGCCTGTGTCAGGAAAAGGAAGTCTTACTCATAAACAGTGCCACCCAAAGGTAATAAAGGAGGTCAGAATTGCTTCCACTGTGGAAAGCTGGGACACTTCAGTAGACAGTGTCACAGATGAGAGTCACAGATAGGCAAGGAGTAGAGAGGAAGCTCCAACTCACTTGCTTTAAGTGTGGATCTGAAGGACACTTGGCCAAAGTGGCCCACATCAGGTCCTCGTGGCAGACAGGACTAACAGGCCCCAGCTACCAGCTGGAAACAAAGGAGGATGCTTCAACTATTTAGATCCTCCCAGAAGAGCTGTGGGCGAGCATTAACATTACTGATAAGTATATTTGTTTTCTCCTGGACACAAGAGCCTACTATTTGGTCCTAAAAGCCTTCTGAGGTCCCAACTCTTCTCACTATTTCTTAGTTGTTGGAATTGACAGAAAACCTCATAAGCAGTTCCTTACTTCACCTCTGCCTTGCATGCGGACTTCTGAGGTGTGAAACAACCCAGTGCTAGATGGAATTTGCTCCAGGGCTTAAGAACAATAAATGACATAGTTGAACCTCTACATGTTGTGGTTCCTAACCTTTATACTATAATAGACAAAGTGCTAGTCTATAGGCCTTTTATTTTAAGAACTATCTTCCCTCTGTAACTTGATATGTGCCACTATTAGAACCTCTACTTGGAATATCATTGCTTTTTAATTTTTGACTCATGTACTTTTAACTCGTTAGTTAAATTTGTGTCTTCTAGGCTGCAACAGTTCCATGGTACACCTTCAAGGATATGAACATATATGGCTAAGCACAATTGATAACAGTGCATCTAAATTCCAAAATCAATCTCCACAATAGTCTACGTGTTTCCTGTTGCCAAAGGGGCCCTTTAGAGTAGTGAGAGAAGATCTTCACCCTGAAACCTACAGAGTCCCTTTTCAGCAGGAAGTAACTAAGAGAATACGCTGTCCCCTTTTCCTTATGAATCAGAGTGAAGTCTCTCTCAGGGAGGAGTGATAGGGAATGGCAAAGGACACACTGACAAAGGAGATTAATCGGAACTGGCTTTGACAAGCACAGTGGCAATGGGACAATTAAAATGGACTTTCAAGGGGGGGAAAAGAGAAAAGAACTGGGGCAGAGGGTAGAGAAAATAGTGCAACAATGAATGAATGGAAACCGAAAATCTCTGTAAATGTTCATTAAAATTAATAAAATTTAATAAAAAAATTTATAAAATGTAAATACTGATTTGTTTTTTAAGATGTGTTTAATTTTGAGACTCTTTAACTAGAAAATAAACCTGTTTCTATTCATTTCTCCCTTAATAACTAGTCAATAAGCAAAAGCAGAGCACAGTATCTACCATGCTGCAGTGTTAAAAAAGATCTGATATCACACACTTCATTCCACTTCTTTTACCCCAAGAGTCTTCTCCCTTGACACCAAGCATAGGAATAAGGACAAGCAGTGCTACTTCAACATTTGCTTATTGTATACATTCATCACCGTTCAGCTTTAGGTGTCTTTTCATTTCTCTCCTTAAGGTGGTGAATGGGATAGAGAGGATTTTTACTAGTCATTTTTTAAAAAGCCATTCTTTAACACTAAAAGAAAAAACAATGGTAATACAAGTACAGACTATGCCAAAAGCACTGCTTCTTTTGATTTGGGGGATAGATGGATTACCTAAAACAAAAATTATTAATTAGAATCTCCTTCTATATATGAAAGAATTTACTATAAAGCTTCCTTATTCATTCTTTACTCCCAAATGTTTCTCAATGTTGTTGTTGTTGTTATGTGCCATCGAGTCGTTTGCAACTCACAGTGACCCTATGTACAACACCCCTAAACCCTGCTCTATCCTGTGCCAATCACACTGCCTCTGACACACCCATCCCGATTACCCTAGTCACTGAATCAATCCATCTCATAGAGGGTCTTCCCCTCTTGCGCTGTCCCTCCACCCTCCCAAGCATGATGTCCCTCTCCAGGGACCTGTCTCTCGTTGCAACATGCCCAAAGTATGTCAGACAAAGCCCCAGAATCCTTGCCTCCAAGGAGTTGCTTGGTTTAACCCTCTCTAGGATGAATCTGTTTGTTTTCTTGGCAGTCCATGGTACATTCAATACTCTTCTCCAGCACCACAGCTCAAAGGCATCAATTCTCCTTCTGTCCTTCCTACTCATTGTCCAACTCTCTGATGCATAACAAGTGATTGCAAAGACCATGGCCTGTATCAGGCGCACCTTAGTCTGCAGAGAGACACAGTTGCTCTTGAGTACTTTAGAGAGGTCCCTAACAGCAGACTTTCCCATCACAATATGTCTTTTGATTTCCTGACTGCTGGTGCCAAGAGTATTGACCGTGGAGTCAAACAAACTGAAGCTGTGAATAATCTCAATCTCTTAGCCATTCATCCTGATGCTACCAATTGGTCCATTGGTGAGAATCTTTGTCTTCTTGAGTTTGCTTTAATTTTTAGTAGTAAACTGAAAAAAAGGCAGCAGGGACAGTACCCATCACCTCCATCCTAACGTCATCCATCTTCATCCAGGGTCTTTTCTATAAATAAATACCTCTCCTGGGAGGGAGGGGTTACTATTAGAATTGAATCCAGATCCCACCTGTGTTCCTATGAATCTCCAAACATAGGTAAATTAAAAGTAGTTCCTCAACATGAACATTGGGCAGTAGAAGTAAGAAGATAAAAATTTTGTGAGGAATCCATTTCGTAAATTCTAGTCCCTTATCTACCTCCCATCTCAATCATAGTCACCTGGGACCATTAGCAATGCTTGTCTCTGACCACCTTACCTTTGAATAAAAGAAGTCTTCATTGGCTCACATAAGCAATGACTTGTGTACACAATATTGGCATTTCCATTTTTCTCTAAAGGAGGCTCAGCTATCCATAAAGTATCTGATGACTCAGAGATCACACCATATGCCAAAGGCAATGTTGTGAACTGGAATTACATCCAACAACAACTTGGCTGAATCCCACAGGTCAGATAATGTTCTACCTCAAGGACACAGACAAAACAGAGTCAAATAACACCTGGGTGTTGAAACAATGCAATAGGAACTCTCACATTTTCTCCCCCAAATCACTCTTCATAATTCATTGTAAAATTTCAGGCATAAACTTTATAAACAATTTTATAATCCTTCTATTTCTCTACCATTCCGCTAAAACAAAATACTAGCAACCAAATGAAGTACTCTGCCCTTGCTTGTATCATCCAATGCCTCAGCCTCCCCATTCCTATTGTTTGATGTAACAAGTGTCAGAATTCTACATTTATCAAGTAGCAAACAATTTAAAGAATATATATGCATGGGTCTCTAAACAATGTGAGATAATATTTAATATATTTTTAAAACTTATATGCTTATCATGTATATGCCTCTGTAGTTTCCTTTCCTTGGCCAGTTTTCTATTGTTGAGCTTTTTCTGCTGCTCTATTCTATAATATTCTATTTCATAGACACCATACCTTGGAGCACTTGCCCAGTGGCAAGAAACTGTGCTGCAATCCTGAAGGCACACAGTTCAAATTCACCAGCTTCTCTATGGAAAAAGGATGGGCAATATCCTCTCATGCAATTAACTGCCTCTGAAAACCCACTGGAGGGTCAGCTATGGGTTGGTTCCAAATCAATGGTACACAGCAACAACACAGACACCATGCCTTATATATTTCCTATTTTTGTTGTTATGTGCTGTCCAGTTGCTTGTGACTCATAGTGACCCTATGTACAACAGCCCTAAACTCTGTTCTGTCCTGTGCTAATCTCACTGTCTCAGACGTTGCTTCTAGTTTGTTACTATAAACATAGATGCTATAAATAATATTTTTCATACCTCCTTGTGCACCTGAGTGGGTTTTTACTAGAGTTTATGTCCAGAAATGGATTGCTAGATTCAAGGATAGGTAGCAGTTTCAACTTTTCTAGGTACTGTCAAATTGTACCCTGAGAGGAATATATTAAGTCATTTTTACACTAGGATTGCACAAGAGTTCTTACATCTCTGCATTCTTGTATTTCAAACTAAACCTGCCATTCTGATGGTTGTGCAATGGTTTATATGTATAGTTTCATTTTGCATTTTTATAATTAGAGCTTATTGGTCATTTTTATAATTATGAGAATTGTCTGTTTATATCTTTTATCCATTTTTCTTCAGAGTAGGAATGGGAATAGCAGTTTACTAAATGGAAAGTAATACTGAGAATCCAAATGGTCCCTCTTAACTGCAGTATCATGTTGGTAGGTCTGATCCTATAGAATAAAACTCATCTTTAATTTTCTTTGCCCTAATAGAATACCTAATTCTATTTTCTCTACATTGTACCCTTCTAGAAACAGTCTCTCAAAAGACAAAAACTTAGTAAAATACATAGAAATTAAACTAACCTGTATCTCTATAATTAAGAAAAAGATTGAGGCTATGATGATATCCTGGGTCATAACTGATTTCCTTAAAGTAATCCTTTCAGGAATATTAATTTGCACATTTGTTTGAATACTAACCTTTCCAAAGGCTATTTCATTAGCCTAAGTGTACTAATTATTACTTCCGACTCCCCACCCCCATTTAGGCTAAGAAACCTTCTACTCTTAGTAAACAAATTGAAACCACAAAAAAAAATAAATCTTTAATAATTGCCACATTCTTTGGAGTATCAGCCTCTGAAAGTTCCTGCGTTTGGCATGCAGCAGGGTCTGCTAGTAGAACCTACAATTAATAAATAATAGTCATTCAAAACCCTTTCTATTCTCTCTGACAAATTTTTTTTTAAAAAAAAAGCAAATTCAGCTGCTGTTCAGCAATAAACTTTTTTTAAATGACCATATAATCTTAGTACAAGCAGCAGATCATGGAGCAGCATGTTTTGACAGCCTTTTGGCTATTAAACATTAATATCCTCCCCTCCTGCCTTGGAATCTACCTTCCCCCAAGTACTTTTTTAAAGAAGTAAAACCCTATAAATTGTGTATTACACTTTAAAGTGGCATCTACAGCCAGAGCTAAAATGAGGTGTTCCAAATGCCATTGTCAGCATGCTACAATTGTGCAAGGCCATGGCTAACTTCATTTTCTATTCTGCTTATTTTTTGCCATCCCTCTCATGGGAATAGAGGCCAATACATAAAGCCCCCAACTGAGGCTGAGATGATAAAATTGAGTTTTGCTACTAGAGAAAGCAATTGTGCACTGCAGAATTGTAAATAGGGAAGATTCCTTCAACTCTCCAGGAGGCCTTTAGCACCTAGAATGGCTCTGAGAAACCCTTGAGCCAGTCTCTGGTATTTTCATTATAAAACCCAAAACCTCAGATTGCATCACCTCTAAACTTCCACTGCTGTGTACTTGCCAAATTGTTAGGATTGGTGGTTCTTTCTTGAACAAAAACGGATTCTTTCTTTGTGAGATTCATGTGAAGAAACTATGCTGCAATCATGAAGGTGTGCAGTTCAAATCCACCAGATGCTATGTGGAAGAAGAATGGGCAATCTCCTCCCGTGCAGTTAACTGTCCCTGAAAACCCACCAGAGAATCACCTATGGGCGTGGTCTGATTTGGCACTAAATAATAATAATAATAATAGAATAAAGGTTAAGAACAGGGCCCCTGGAGTCAAAGTACTTGAGTTCAAATCTTTATTCTGCTTTTTTGATGTTTTTTTTTACTTTATATAAAAATTTCTTAAACCTCTCTATTCTAATTTATTCTTATATCAAAGAATAGTCAATAACACCATAAGATTGTCTTATAAACTAATAAATTACTAGGTGAGCTCTGGTGGCCTAGTGGCAAGAAGCTGCACTGCAATCTCAGAGGTGAATGGTTTGAAACCACCAGATGCTCTGCTGGAGAAGGAGGGGCAATTTCCTCCTGTACCAGTCAGATCTGATTTGACAGTACATACAAAAAAATAAATAAATAAAATTTAAAAAATTAATAAATTACTATATGTTGATAGATAGTGGCACTTGTACCTTCTATAAAAGAATTTGCTATTATTAAGTAATTAGGAATGGGAATGTTCTTTCTAATATTTTTTACAATAAAAGGGTTTTTATTTTAAACTTTAAATGACCATTCATAATTTTGTTTACTAAACAACCACTAAAGATGATGCTTTATACACAAGACTTCTTAATTTCTTAGGTTGCTTGCTTGCTTGCTTGCTTGCAGTGAGAAGGACTTGAAACATTTATTGCAGAAAATCAAGGAATTCAACATTGTGTATGGATTGCATCTCAATGTCAAGAAAGCAAAGATTCTTACCACTGGATTGATAGGCAACATTATGATGGATGTAAAGGAGATTGAACTGTCAACAACTTCATCTTTCTTGGATCCACAATTAACACCCTTGGTACCAGCAGTCAGGAGATAAGGAAATGCATTGGGAAAATCTGCAGTTAGGGACCTTTCCAAATTGTTGAGGAGTAATGATGTCAGTTTGAGGATTAAGGTACATCTGATTCCGGACATAGTCTTTCATATCACTTAGATCTGTCAGCATCTGAGAGCTGGACAGTGTATAAGAATGACAGAACAAGAATTAATGCCTTTGAGCTGGTGATGAGCACTGAACATCCCATGGACAGTCAAAAGAACAAGCCAATATGTCCTGGAGAGGGTGCAGCCGGAGTGCTCTTTGTTGTTTGTTATTAGTGCCTGTGACTTATAGTGACCCTATGTATAACAGCCCTAAACCCTGCTCTATTCTGTGCCAATCTTATTGTCTCTGACACACCTACCGCCATTACCATTACCCCAGTCACTGACTCAATCCAGCTCTCGAGGGTCTTCCTCTCTTGCGCTGTCTGTCCACCTTCCCAAACATGACGTCCCTCTCCAAGGACTGGTCCCGCCTTGCAACATGTCCAAAATATGTCAGGCAAAGCTTCAGAATCCTTGCCTCAAAGGTGCAGCCTGGTCTCACCCTCTCTAGGACAAACCTGTTTGTTCTCCTAACAGTCCGTGGTATATTCAATGTTCTTGCCCAGCATTGAGGCATTGCCTCACATACTTTGAGCATGTGGCTAGGAGGGGGCTATTCCTTCAAGAGGAAAATTATGCTAGAAAGAATGGAAGATCAGCCAAGGAGAGGAAGACCCTTGACCAGATGGATTAATGCAGTGACTACCTCAGTGGGCTCTTGTGTCACAGGAAATGAGAGAATGGGACAGATCTTTTGTTCACAGGGTTGCTATGAGTCATACCTGACTCAATGGCACCTAACAACAACAGGCTCGAAGCAGGTATAGTCATTCTTGAGCTTCAATTTTTTTTCCCTTGGAATTATTAGGGCCCTGAATAGGTGGTGGCATGCCCTAGTACAAATTTCCTTATTTTATCATTGGAGTAGGAGTAGTGGTTCAGATATTTAAACCAAAGTTACCAGCCAGGCTCATTTTCTGAATAAATTAACTATGGCTGTATTCCAGTAGCTAAAATGAGAATTCTATCACAAAGGAAGACATGGAATCCAAGAAGCAATGGACATATCCTAAGGGAAGCAGAAGGCCAGGACTCACACAAGTCTTAGGAAAAAAGGAGCTAACAGACCTAGAAAGCTGTCAGTTCCAGATTTGAAAAAGAAGCCAGAACATTCTTGGAAGGAGGCCTTTAAGAAAACAACTTTAACTAATATATCATTTAAACATTTAGTAATGAGTTTTGAATAGTGTCAAAATTAAAATTACAAACTTCAGAAAAAAAAACAACAAAACAACAAAAAGTATAGAATCAGATTATGCAGCAGTTTAAAATGTAAAGTAATTTTGAGTCAAATGAAAGCAAGTAAGAAAAGACAGATACTTTCAACCTTTATGCTTAGGACATGCCTTTTCCAGCAGCAATGCTCTAGAAACATATTTCTACATGTCCACAAGGATCATATCACACTGTAGCTCTACATTTAAAAATAAATACAAAAGTCCAATGCTTTATTGGTTTTCAGATTTTATGATAGGCATATGGTCAAAACATTTTAGAATAGTTACAGAATATAACATACAAAACGTATTTTTATCTATTTCTAGTCCATGAAGTCCCTGGGACCAAATTGTTGCAGTTTGAACCCATCTATAGATGCATGGAGGAAAAGGACTTACTTGCTTCATCAGTAGCACAGATTTAAAATCTTTAGATCTACTCAGCTCACATGAGGTCTCCATGAGTCACTGTCAGCTCAATGACAATTCTTAGCTCAAATGTATCTTTGTGTGAACTAAAAATGGCTTTGTCATACCCAAGATACTTCACTATAATTATCACTAGGCAAATATAATCAGTTATGCACAAATAGCACCCTCCCTTGCAGTATGTTGGAGGCTGTGTGTGTGTGCTTTCACACACATATGTACACATACACAGCCCTCTTTGCAATAAAATGAGACCACATATTGGCAGACAAATTTATTCCTCCCACAAGATCCTATTTAAATGAGAATGAATGGTACTCTGAAAGTGTAATCTGTAGTATTAATTTTTGACAAGGAAAAAAATGCGGTTATCACCAGTCTGACCTCTCAGTGAGCACACTTAGCATCTACAATTCATTCATCTAGTCCTTCCAGAGGACCCACAATAGTATCTCTCCTGTCATTTCATTTATTGCTATCAGAGTCTGCTCATAGCCGATCCTCTCTATTGGTTTACCAAGACTGTACATTGCATGGGAAGAGATCGTTCTTTCTCTAGTGGAGACACTGGTGGATTTGACCAACTTGATTACTATGGCCTTTGCCGTAGGAGCACAGCTTTCTATGGACTACACCCCCAGAGCTCCCCAGCCTTCATGCAGAAGACCCTAAATATGTTATCAATTGAATAATGGCAAGTGAGTCAGTGAAAGATTGAAGAAATAAATGTTCCTGGTCACAGAAACCGTGTAATTTGTTCACATAGCCATAACAGTCTTTAATTTTTTTAATGGGAATAATACCACTATAAAAATATTCAAGGAAGTACAGGTCATCCAAATTTTATTCTTATAATTTTGTTTTGGTCACCCAAATTTTAATGTAACCCTACTTGAACTTGTAAGAATCTTGGTAACTTCTTACACACAGTATCCTACACTGGATGCTATGTAGAAAACATTTTTAATTATGATATGCATATATTTCCTTAAAATCATCATAGTCCTCTGTCTGAGACAATGCTGAAAACATATATAAACCAGAAAAAAATTAAGCCTAAACAAAATAAAACATAAATGTTATAATTCATTAATCGTCAAGGACATTGATATTGTGATGGATAATGTCATATGTTGACTATGATTCTTGGCATTAGGTAATTATTCTTCTTTTTGTGATGTGTTATAAGAGAAATTTCTTTGGGGATGTATCTTGGCCTGCATCCAATATATATTGACATTCTGGTAAAATTTACTCTCACTCAATCCTGCATTCAATTCTCTTTGTCTTTTAAAATTTGCATTTTGTAAATTATCTGTTACACAAGAAAATTAATTAACTACAAGCAAACATGCAGATTTTCTTCTTGCCCCATACATATACTGGGCATTTATTTTAGAATAAACCACAATCTTACCTTTTTTTTTTTCACATTTCTCTCTGCAGATACACATTTTGTTGCAGAATTTATCTTCTAATAATTGAGGCAGAGTAATTAATAGAAGTCTGATTTTTTCAACTAAGAAAGAAGAAAGCCCATCCATAGAATTTAAATCTTCTAAATTATATTTCTAAGCCAAATCTTAAATTAGTGAAAGTCCAGGATGAAGGTTGTCAGGTACGAGCATTGAAGAATAATGGAATGAGAATAATTATTATGTTGGACTCCTTGGTCTGACCTATATGTACGATTTCTCCTACCAGCAAAAATATTCCATTTTACCCATATTTGGCTGTAGTCACAGAGTAAAAGGAGCTTGAGAACACAAAGAAAAAGAGACAAAGAGTGAAACACACAGTGGAGTACGTATGAATAAAACCAGCCTAAACTTGGGAACCTTGAGTCCTAGGCCAAATTCTGCCATTGACTAGTTTGTGAACTTGTCCAAGCTATTTAAATTCCTTAGTTCTCAACTATTTCATTTATAAAATGAAGGGTATAAATGTCACCCTATAAAATTCAATAGACCTATAAAAAGCAAGAAAAATGATGACAAATTAAAATTTAGGTTTGGAGTACTCTGGTGGCCTAGTGGATAAAATGTTTCACTGTCAACGCAAAGGCAGGTGGTTCAAATTCACCAGTTGCTCCTGAGGAGGAAAATGGGCTAACTCCTCCCATATGATTCAGAACCTCCAAAAACCCTCTGGAGGGTCACCTCTGAGTTAATTCTGACTCAATGACACATAACAACAACTATCCAAATAATCGCATCTTCATACTAAGAACAGTTTCCACTTATTGTCTTTTAAGAGTTTCTTACAGCCAGACAGCTTTACTATTATCTCCTAAGCTATAGTCATACATACTGTTTAATTTTCTCTACTCAAAATTTGTTGCATGGTATCTTTGATGCTCTGACGTTCCCATCCCTCCACAACCACTTATAACCCTCACATATGTTTGTTGACGATCTGAAATTAAATCTGCACTTACAAAGAGGCCATAAAAATGTCCAATACTGATAGTATCCAGATATTCCTAAATGCTCCCATTTACCATTTTTTTTCTTAATATGAAACATTGTATAGACTTCTATGCAATATTAAGATCATGTCTCCAACGTGCAGGCATAAAGTTTAACTGAGATAAGCTTTAGGAGAAACTCTTGGGGTGCTCATAAGCAAAGGTAAATACCCTCCCAAACAATCCATATGATGTAATTCCCCATTCTGTGGTTTTACAGATCCACTATATGTAAGTTATTCTAGGATTTCCCCTCCACCTCTCACAGGAACATTACCTCTAGATTATACTTACCACAGCAAAAAGTCAAGTCTCTCATACAGTTCTACTTGATTTTTTTTCCAATCCTATCTCTACTGAGTATGATATTCTCTTAAGTAGTAGTAATTAATTTAAAAATTGTATGTTTCCCATCATTTTAGGAAAATGTACTCCTTTTGATTTTCTACATTGTCAATGCGAACCAGCAGGAATAAGGAGAAAGAAATTATCTACCCATGAGTTCATCCTAGCTTAACTTGTGGTTGCTATCTTCTTTAAAAAAAAAAAAAGCAAACCAAATACAAAATAAAGATCAGCAGTTGGGAAGGAAATGGATAGAAGAATGGAAACAAGAATCACAGGAAGAAATTAGGAAGAGTGCTATAATATGTAGGCTGTATTCTATGTATTCTATAAAACAAAATAAATATAAATCATTAAGTGCAAAACTGATCTGCTCTGTAAACTTTCACTCAAATTGCAAAAAGTAGTTTTAAAAATTAAACAGCAATTTAAAAAGTTAAAGGACTTTTTAAAAAAATTTAAACCTTAAGTTGAGATAACCAGAAGCTCCCTGGATGATTCCTGCCTTTACTCACTATTTCATAGTACAAGGCAGCCTGGGAAATTCTTGAAAGGTAATACTTCATTCTCTGGTGGAAAAGTCATAGTTTCCATCTTTGGTCAGCTTTGCTCACCATATTCAAAAGTCAGTCATGTAAAAGAAGGTTTAGGCTATGTAGTTACTCAACGTGCAGATAACACACAACTAAAAAAAGAATCCAACTTCACAAAGATCTCTCTCCTTGTTTGGAAGCATGGGCCAAAGTCAACAGCAAGAATTTAGCAGCAGTGGGTATAGCTTTCTGTATAGAAACTAGGAGGGAGAGGGCTTCAAATTTGTCTAGCTGTTTATGTAAAATAATATCTGGGGATTTTTTTACTATAAGCTTCATAGAAGTAAATGGGAATAGCCCAACTGCTGAAAAAAATTATGTAAACTTGTTTGATGAGTAAAATCTCAGTGATATCCAGAAGCAGAAACAAAATAGTCCCACTGAACTCTGTGCTGCTTATACCACATATTCCACTCTGTAAGGCCACAGCTTTGTTGTGCTGCTGCTGTTGTTTGGTGTTGTTAAGTGGACGACAACTCATAGTGACCCAATAAGCATATCAAAACCTTGGCTTATCCTGGTCTTCAGGACCTCAGCCATGCTCAAGTCATTATTGCAGTCATTGAGTCAATCGTTCAAGGTCCTTATTTATTGCCCAACTTTGTTCACATACAGAGGAAATGAAAATAGCTTTGTTTGGGTCAGGAACACCTTAGCCTTTGAACTGCTGTACCTGAAGGGTTCATCTTCTGGCACTAAGTCTAACAATGTTCTTTGTTATCCACATGACTCTAAGTCCCGTTAGTTCAGAAGTGGATGAACAGTCCTGCAGCTTTGTCTTGCTCCACTGAAACTGTCCAACATGGCTGACCCTGCTGGTATTTGAAATGCCATTAGCATAGCTTCCAACATCACAGCAACACAGAAGTTGCCATAATATGGCAAACTGACAGATGAGTAATAGAGAGCCGTGGCTTTAGAGAGGCATTAACGCATGGGAAAGCATATAGAAAAATGAATCCCACATAGTCAGAAATGCAGAAGTCATCATTTAATGACCACTTCAAGTAAGTAATGATCTTTTCTCAAGAAGAGAAGACGTATTTGAAGTGTTGTCAAGTGGGAGATGAATTGGACTATCTGTGCTATTCTAGAGGGCAGAATCAAGGCCAGTGAGGAGTTACATGGTGACAGATTTCAATCCAAAATAAATACATACTTGTTTGCAAGTTGGGCATATTGTAAATTCAATATCAGATAACAGAATGGATTGTTTGACTAAGCCCAAAGTTCCCTGGCAAAGCAGTCCAGCAAAGTCTGGAAAGACTGCCTGTCAAAAAGTTGTCAATTTCTGGAATGAAAAGAGGCTAACATTCAGTAACTTTGAAAAAATTTTCTTTTCTATGGATGGGACAAAACTATGAAGAAATTCAGCATAAATTCTTCACTGCAGAAATTCTTCACAAGGACTTGAGTTTCAATCTCAAGTCTACCCCTATTATGATAGAATATTAGCTGAAAGAAAGCCTTTATCTAGTCCAATCTTCTCATCTTCTAAAAACAGAAAAATCTATGTTGAGTATGTAACTTTCTCAAGGTCACAGTTTCATAAAGCTGCAGCGCTAGGTCTCTTTGTAAGTTGCTTTGGAATAACATGCATCTGGATCTATTGAACGATTATATTGAACAAGAGCCTCAACAAAATGGGCTGACAGTATCTGTAACAACATGCTTGAGTGTGTCAGAGTTGATGAAAATGGTCCAGATTAAGACAAGGTTCAGATGTGTTATTCATGGGGTGGCTATGCATTGTAGTCAACTCGACACCTAAATCAATGACAACATGTATATTGAGGATATAAAAACAACGGGGGGAAACCCCAGTTGATTCAATGTTAGATTTAAAAAAAAAAACATTATTTTCCTAAAAATATGCCTTGGGGGGGAAATGGAAATAATAATTAGTAGTGTTTATAAATGAAATAGTTGTTTTCTTCCTAGATTTCCTAAGTTTTTGTGGTGTCAGATAGTGAAAGATAAAACCATAGTTATCCTAACCCCTCTGAGAAGCTTCAACCTTACTGGATGCCAGCCGAAGAGAATCAAAGCAGGAAGCTCCCTCTATACAAGATACAAAGGTGTTTGATTCCCGAAGTCCTTCCTTCTGTAGTGGAGTTAGCAGGCATCAACAGGGGAGGTGATGTGGATTCTGGAACTCTTGTATTACTTATATTGCATACAACCACAAGAGCCCAAGAGACAGAAGAAAGATTTACAAAACCCAGGAAGTGTTGTGCTTGCTGACTCACAACACTTATTTACAGCCCTGAGGCCTGATTGCTTGTCCTCTGTATGGAAACTTCTCCAAAAGGGAGATAATGATGACTCTTCCCTAATTACTTGATTCCCATGACAAAATGACCAAAAGGAGGCAGGTGCACCATAACCGAGGTAACTCTAAGTTTTGTCCACAAAGGTCAGTGACAAATGAACCCTCTGCTCCACTTGGGTTCAAGTACTATTTTCTGTTTGACTCAATAGTCTTTTCTTTGTCTCCTGATATTTTGCTGAAAGAGATCATTTCTCAAGTTCATGATTCAGTATATTTTGCTTCGTGTGTGTGTGTGTGTGTTCTTCTATGTCATGTCTTCTTTTTTAAAAAATTAATTTTAATGAATTTTTACAGAGATTTTGGATTTCCATTCATTCATTGTTGCATTTTTCTCCTTGCCCCACCCCTCCCCGCCCCCAGTTTGCTCTTCTTTTTGAAAAGTAAAAGAAAAATTCTTTCATTGGTATATAATCTCCCCATCCCCCAGTACACTCCACTATGCAGCTTTCATTCTGGACTCTTGTCATGACCATAATACCCAATCGTATACCGCTTTTAAACTGTTCTCTGCTTCATCTGTTTCAATGCAGTATACATAATTTATCCAATTTTTCTCAGTCTCACCCCAACCCTGATGTCAGTCCCAATCTATAACAATGGCACTATGTAGTATTTGTCCTTTTGTGACTGAGATATTTCACTCAGCATAATGTCCTCCAAGGTCACCCATTTTTAATAGCATTTCATGAGTTCTTTGTTTTTCAATGCAGTGTAGTATTCCACTGTCTCTATCCATTCATTTGTTGCTTCTTTTCTTGAATTCTTGTCTTTCCGAATGCAGAGTCCACTTGCTCCTTTTATTCCTTTGTTCAACAATTAATTCCTTTTAACCCTGTTCCTCGTACCACATCAGCCATCACTCTATAGAAAAATGCTGTCATTTCGAGACCTGCTCTTTGTTACAGCCTTTTCCAGAATAGCTTCCCGAGCACCCCTTCCATCTGCAATGCACATCACCACCGATAGGTGGCATCACACAATTCTCTAAGGCTTTTACTTTTTTTTTTTTTTACAAAATAGGAAAAAGTGATATAGCATTGTTTTGATTTATATCTTCTACTAATAACTTCACAGAATGATCACTTTCTAAATTTAAATATAGATCATTTCTACTTAAAAGTATATATTTAACTTTTCCTTCTTTTTAGCACTACCCAGCACTCATAGACAAAGCCTTCTGCCCTCATGCTTTATGTTCCTTTTATCTTATTCCAGATGTTTTATTGTAGAAGGATAAAAAGAGGATCAGGATGAGACTTCTCTTTTCCATCTTATCCCGCCCCTTTTCCTTAATAAACATCTCTCTCCCCACCCCCACCGTGGGCTGTAAATTGCCTGGGAGATTTCTCTCACACAACAGCTGATTTATTCAAACCACTTCCCTTTAGGTTGCAGCACAACTCTTTACCCATTAGGCCACCAGAGCTCCCTAAACAAATCCCTATGGGTTATGTCCATATGCCTTTTCTCAGGCCAGTGTTTTCCATCTGAAGCCTACATACAATTTAGGACAGGGACTTCAATGAAAATTGTTTTATTACCTTTGGAGTATAAATCAGATATGTCCAAGATCCTGACTTCATTAGAAATAAGCAGCCTTAATTTTGTTGTCCTTAAGACAATTGAGCTTTTAATAATTTATCTATTATGCCAGAGAGATGCTCCTTTGCATCCCAAAGGGAAACACTAAATTCCTTTCAAAATAATTTTTTACATTATTTCTTAAAAAGGCTATTTCACTAGAGTCAATGCCTAATCCTTTGCTCTCTCTCAGCCTTTTTGCATTTTTTTCCTCTCAATTACCATTCATCTTGCTTATGTCTTGATACTTCCAGCATCCCTTGATATCATTCATGCCTTTCTAACCAGTCCCTCCTTAAATACTTTTGTGATGGCAAGATCTCTACAGGTCAATTTAAACTATTCTACATGAATAATATGCCTCCAGTAACCGTTTGAAAGTAAAGATTTTACTTTTATTGTTGAATCAACTAACAGGCAGAGAAAATAAACCCAAAAAGGGCAAACCCACTGCTGCCAAGACAATTCTGACTCATAGCAAACTTCCATCAGATTTCTGAAGCTGTTAATCTAAAAGGGAGAGGCCTGCTCATATTTCTGACTTCTGCAGAACTGCCAGTGGACTCTAATTGCCTAAGTTTAGGTTAGTAGTCCAATACACATTTCAGTATACCGTCAGCTATGCTAAAGGAGAGCCTTTAAGGGCTCCAGGTGATATCCCAAAAGTGTTTTGGACTCTCAGAATTTCACAGCTGGAAGCAATAAAAGTTTGCCTTCTTGATTAAAGAAGAAAACAGTGGAGTTCCAGGGATGTGACACAATTCATTCGAGCTGCCAGAACCTTCAGCCTTAAACTAGAATAATGACATCCAGACTACTATTCTGCTTTCTATTCTCTATTAGCGGGCAGAAAGAAAAATCCCTTTAAAAAATGCTTCTCAGGAAGGCCTCATCTCCAGGCCAACTGCCCTAGGAGCCTGCAGCTTGACAGAAGCGGCTGCCAAACCAGGAGCCCAATTCATGCCAGATTCCCAGGTGGCCCTGTGGTTCTAGAAGTCTTTGGGGTTGGCAGCATGATGATTTGGAGGTCCTTCAACAGCATAAGGAGTCCACTGCAGTGCCAAGATACCTTCCACACTGGGAAATCTAACAAACAGAATCCATTTGTGACACTTCTACAGATATTCTGACCAAATAAATGAAGTACCTCATTTTTTTGGAGACTGTTTCCAAGAGAGATGGAATAAAAGATACTCCATCAATGTTCTCCATCAAATGCAATGACCATTCCTAGAACAGTAAATGTTGCAGGTGCCATGTGAACTACTCATCTAAAGGAAATTTTTCAAGAGTTTTTCTTTCCTTTTTTTTTTCTACAAGAGTTTTTCATGTTATTGTTGTTATGTGTCATCAAGTCACCTTTGACTCAGATCTGCCCCATCCTGAGCCTGTCTTATTAACTCCAACACACCTGCCCTCATTTCCCCAATTATTATTTCAATCTCTTCCAGGGTCTACCTCTCCTGCGCTCCACTCTTCCTTCTTCAAGGACTGGTTCCTCCTGGACACATGCCCAAAATATGTGAGGCGGAGCTTCAGAATCCTTGCCTCCAAGGAAAAACTTGGTCCCACCTTCTCCAAGACAGGCCTGTTCTCTTAGTGATGGTATGTTCAATACTCTTCTCCAGCACCACAACTCAGAGGCATCGATTTTTCTTCTGTCATCCTTAGTGATTGTCCAGCTCTCTGATGCATAGCAAGTAATTGCAAAGACCCTGGCTTGGACCAGGAGCACCTTAGTCCCTAGACTGGCATCATTGCTCTTTTTACACTTTGGAGAGGTCCCTGATAGCAGACTTCCTCAGTGCAATTCATCTTTTGATTTCCTGACTGCTGGTGCCGAAAGTGATGATAGTGAACTAGCTGAAATTGTTAACAAACTCAATCACTTCACCATCTATCATGGTGAAGCCAATTAACCCAGGGATGAGTATTTTTTGTCTTCTTAATGTTGAGCTTTAAACCATATTGAAGACTACAGTCCTTGACTTTCTGCAACAAATACTTCAGGTCCTCATAAGTTTTGGCAAGCAAGTTTGTGTTATCTGCATATTGCAGGTTGTTGATGAGTATTCCTCCTATCCTGATGCCACATTTTTCCTCATGAAGTCCAGCCTCCTCAACATCTGTTCTGCACACAGATTGAAAAGGTATGCAGGTTGCATCCCTGATTCATTTCTTTCCTAATTTTGAACCACGCAGTGTATCCTTACTCTATTCTGAGGACTGCTTCTGGTCCAAGGATAGATTTCACTTGAGCACAATCAAGAGTTTTGAGATTACCATTCTCCTTAGAGTTAGTCACAATTTGTTGTGATCCACACAGTCAAATGCCTTTACACAGTCAACGAAACACAAATAGACATTCTTCTGGTACTCTTTGTTTTCAGCAAGATCCATCTGACACAGGTGATAATGTCTTTTGTGCCACAACCTCTTCTAAACCCAGCTTGTATTTCTGGTAGTTCTGTCCACATACTGTTCTAGTATTTTCTGGAGAATCTTCAGCAGGATTTTGCTTGCGTGTTGTTGTTGTTGTGTGCCGTCGAGTCGCTTGCGACTCATAGCGACCCTATGTACAACAGCCTTAAACTCTGCTCTGTCCTGTGTCAATCGCACTGTCTCTGACACACCCATGCCAATTACCCCAGTCACTGAATCAATCCACCTTATAGAGGGCCTTCCCCTCCTGCGCTGTCCCTCCAACCTCCCAAGTATGATGTCCATCTCCAAGGACCAGTCCCTTCTTACAATATGTCCAAAGTATGTCAGACGCAGCCTCAAAATCCTTGCCTCCAAGGAGCAGCCAGTTTAACCCTCTCCAGGGTGAATCTGTTTGTTTTCTTAGAAGTCCATGGTACCCTCAATACTCCTCTCCAGCACCACAGTTTAAAGGCATCAATTCTCCTTCTATCCTCCTTAGTCACTGTCCAACTCTCTGATGCATAACAAGTGATTGCAAAGACCATGGCCTATATCAGATGCACGGTAGTCTCCAGAGAGACACCATTGTTTTCCAGAACTTTGGAGAGGTCCCTAACAGCAGACTTACCCATTGCAATACATCTTTTAATTTCCTGGCTACTGGTGCCAAGACTGTTGACTGTGGAGCCAAGCAAACTAAAGCTGTGAATAATCTCAATATCTTCACCATCTATCCTGATGCTGCCAGTTGGCACAGTGGGGAGAATCTTTGTCTTCTTGACATTGAGCCTCAGTCCATATTGGAGGCTGCAGTCCTTGACCATCTGCAGCAACTGCCTCAGGTCCTCCTCAGTTTCAGCAAGCAGGGTTGTGTCATCTGCATAACGCAGATTGTTGATAGATCTTCCACCATTCCTGATACCACATTTCTCCTCATAAAGTCCAGCCTCCCAGATAATGTTTTACGTAAAAGTTGAAAAGGTATGGACACAGGAAACATACCTGTCATATGTCCTTCCCAATTGTGAACCATGCAGTGTTTCCCAGCTCTGTTCTGACAACTGCTTCTTGGTCTAAGTTTCGCATTAGCACAATCAAATGTTCTGGGATTCCTATTCTTCTCAGAGTTGGCCACAGTTTGTTATGGTCCACACAGTCAAACGCCTTTGCACAGTCAATGAAACAAGGATATACATTTCGCTGGTATTCCCTGCTTTCAGCTAAGATCCATTTAGCATTAACTACAATATCCCTAGTCCACGACCCCTTCTAAACCCAGCCTGGAGTTCTGGCAGTTCTCTGCTGATGTGCTGTTCCAGTCGTTTTTGGATAATCTTCAAAACTAGGCCAGGAGCTGATTGTGGAACACACCACCAACTACTCATATGCAAGTTCAAGCTGAAGCTGAGGAAAATTAAACCGAATCCATGGGAACCAAAATATGACTTTGAGTATATCCCACCTGAATTTTAGAACCATCTCAGGAACAGGTTTGAGGCCTTGAACACTAACGAGCGAAGACCGGATGAGCTGTGGGAGGATATTAAGGTTATCATCCAGGAAGAGTGCAAACAGTCATTGCAAAGACAGAAGAGGAAGAGAAGACCAAAAAAATGGACATCAGGAGACTCTGAATATTGCACTAAGAGCAGAGAAGCCAAAGCACAAAGAAGAATTCAAGATACAAAGAGCTGAATAGAAGATTTCAAAAGGCAGCATGGGATGACAAAGTAAAATATTACAATGAAATGTGCAAGGAGCTTGATTCAGAAAACCAAAAGGGTCGAACTCGCTCTGCATTTTTTAAGCTCAAGGAACTGAAGAATAAATTCAAACCTCGAGTTGCTATAATCAAGGAAGCTTTAGGTAGAATATTAAATGATCCAGGAATATTAAAAGAAGATGGAAAGAATATACTGAATCACTGTATCGAAAGGAATTGGCAGACACAGAAGAATTTCATGAAACAACATATGAGCAAGAGCCTATGGTGATGAAGGAAGAAGTTCAGGCTGCTTTGAAGGAAATAGCAAAAAACAAGGCCCCAGGAATAGATGGTATACCAACTGACATATTTCAGCTAACAGATGCTGTCCTGGATGTGCTCACCAAGTTGTGCCAAGAAATCTGGATAACAACTACTTGGCCAACTTACTGGAAGAGATGTTTTTGCTTGCCTGTGATACCAGTGATATTGTTCTATAATTTCCACATTTTTTTCAGGCCATCCTTCTATGGAATGAGAATAAATATGGATCTCTTCCATTCAGTTGGCCAGGCAAGTATCTTCCAGGCTCTTGGCACAACTTAGTGAGCACATCCAGGGCAGCAACTGTTTGTTGAAATATGTCAATTGATATCCCATCAATTCCTGGGCTTTATATTTTGCCAAATCCTTCAGAGCAGCCTGAACTTCCTCATTCATCACCATAGGTTCTCAATCATATGCTGTGTCATGAAGTTCTTCTGTGATAGCCAATTCTTTTTGGTACAGTGACTCTGTGTTCTCCTTCCATCTTCTTCTATTGCTTCCTGGATAACTTAATATTCTACCGATAGCATCCTTAAGTACTGCAACTCACAGCTTTAATTTGTTCTTTAGTTTCTTCAGCTTAAGAAATACCAAATGAAAAAAAAAATAAAAAAAGAAATGCCAAATGAGTTCATCCCTTTTGATTTTCCAACTCCATCTCTTTTCATATTTTATTATAATACTGTTGTGTTTTCCCAAACTGTCCTTTGACATTCTCTGTTCAGCTCCTTCTCACTGCTTCCTTCCCTTTGCTTTGGCTTCTAGATGCTCTGGTGTAATAGAGTCTCTTCAGACTCTAAATAATGGATATCTGGTTTCTTTCTTCCTCCTCTGTCTTTGTAATGATTGTTTGCATTCTTTGTGGATGATATTCTTTATATCTTCCCACAGCTCATCTGGTCTTCATTCCTGTTCAAGGCCTCAAATTTGTTCCTGAGATGGTTTTAAAATTTGGGTGGGATAGACTCAAAGACAAATTTTGGTTCTTGTGGATATAACTTTCTTTAGCTTTAGTTTGAATTTGAATATGAGTAGTTGATGGTCTGTTCCACAATCAACATCGGGCCTAGTTTTCATAGCTGATGATTTGTCCAACTATTCTTTCCACAGATGTAATCAGTCTGATTCCTGTGTAAACCATCAGGTGAAATCATTTGTATAATCTGCATTTATGTTTCTTATAAAAGGTATTTGCAAAGAATAAATCACTGATTGTACAAAATTCTATCACCAGCCTCATTTCTGTCACCAAGTCCATGTTTTCTGAGTACTGATCCCTTTTTTCTTTTTCCTAACACTTGCATTCCAGTCACCTATTACTAATGCATCTTGGTGGCATGTTCGATCAATTTATGACTGTAAAAGTTGGTAGAAGTCATCTATTTTCTCCTCTTTGGCTCTGGTTGTTGGTACATATACTTGAATGATAATTGTATTCACAGGACTTCCTTTTAAATGAGTATGTGTATTATCCTGTCACTCACAACATTGTATTTCAAGATGGATTTAGAAATGACCTTTTTTAACTCTGACCTTTTTATCCAGTTTTCCCTCACCTTTTCACCTCTGGTATAATAGATCACATCCCATAAAAACTCATCTCATTTCACCAATACCTTGTATGTCAATATGTGTATGTTCCATTTCTTTCTTAATGTCCAGTCAAGAGTTTTTTTATAATAATAAAGAGATAAAAGTCAGATGTTCTGGTATCCTTGAGTCCTACTCTTGTAACCTGGTCATATCTGTCACCATCATCGTTTATAAGGTTTGAAAGGGCCACTTGCTTTGGTCAATTGCAACTTCACAATAACTTTGGGAAAGAAACAGGTTTTGGGAGAGACACATAGGGAATAAATGAATCTATAAAATTACTCCAGCTGACAAAATGTTGCTAGGCTCTTCCATGGTGGGGGGGTGGGGTATTACTTATGAAGAGTTATTGGTGAGAGAAAAGGGAATTCAACATGCTCTACATCCCTGGGCCTCAAATTTATGTTTAAAAATGCAGGTTTTTAAAGACTAAAGTGGAACCTAGACTACATATCCCGTAAGTTCCCAAGTCATGCCAATATTGTGACTCCTTGATGTACTTTAGATTGCAAGGCTATGGCTTCTGTAAAGGGAAATATATTTAGTAACATTTAAAAAACCAGGAAGGTTGACTTTTACCTAGGAGATCAAATAACATGATATAGTATTAGTTCCAGTAGTCATAACCCTAGAGTCTTTTTACATGAAACACACACTGACCCTCATAACCCAAATGCTTTCTAGTAAGATCAACATCAAAATGGGTGGGATAAGGGGGAAACTCCAAAATAAAATATTTTAAAAAATAGGCTGGACATTGTGGGGTGCAAAATAAATAACCATAATCTGGCCCACCCCACTCATTTACATGTCCTCTCATATAACTCCTCCAATAAATTCTAAAATCTTGTGTGTAAGCAAGCATTTACTATAATTATTAAGTACTTGTTGTTAGCTCTCCTCATGTCTAGGTGCTGTCAAGTATTACCCATAGTGACTCTATGGACAACAGACCTGATGCATGTCCTATCTTGTGCCATGCCCATCATCTCTGACACACTTGCACCCACTGCTGCAGTAACTCTGTAAATCCATCCCATTAAGGGATTACTAAGTATTCACCTTGAAATATAGGTTCAAAAAACCGGGCATGAATGTTTTATTCATTTTTATGTAGGAAGATTGTCATGATTAGGCAAGTATTAAGCCAAAAGTCAGCAAAATTTAGGAGCACAAAATTAAATACTAAAAGACCAAAGAAAGGGATCAGTATGAATACCTTATGACTGTACATAAAATGACAACGTGATCCCTCAGAGGTTATAAATGGATGGGGAAAATCCCTAAGTAAACCTTAAAATGAAGTCTCTAAACTGATCCATGAGGAGAAATGTGGGGTCAGGATTGGTGGACGATTTATCAACAATCTGCGTTATGCAGATGACACAACCCTGCTTGCTGAAACTGAGGAGGACCTGAAGCACCTGCTGCAGAGTGTCAAGGACTGCAGCCTACAATATGGATTGAGGCTCAATGTCAAGAAGACAAAGATTCTCACCACTGGACCAATCGGCAGCATCAGGATGGATGGTGAAGAGATTGAGATTGTACACAGCTTTAGTTTGCTTGGCTCCATAGTCAACAGTCTTGGCACCAGCAGCCAGGAAATTAAAAGGCGCATTGCCATGGGAAAGTCTGCTGTTAGGGACCTCTCCAAAGTGCTGAAAAGCAGTGGTGTCTCTCTGGACACTAAGGTGCGTCTGATACAGGCCATAGTCTTCACAATCACCTGTTATGCATCAGAGAGTTGGACAATGACCAAGGAGGATAGAAGGAGAACTGATGCCTTTGAGCTGTGGTGCTGGAGAAGAGTACTGAGAATACCATGGACTGCTAGGAAAACAAATAGATTTGTCCTGGAGAGGGTTAAACTGGGTGGCTTCTTGGAGGCAAGGATTCTGAGGCTCCGTCTAACTTACTTTGGACATGTAGTGAAGAGAGACCGGTCCTTAGAGAGGGACACCTATTTGGGAGGGTGGAGGGACGGCGCAGGAGAGGAAGGCCCTCTATGAGGTGGATTGATACAGTGACTGGGATAATTGGGATGAGAGTGTCAGAGACAGTGCGATTGGCACAGGACAGAGCAGAGTTTAGGGCTGTTGTACATAGGGTCGCTAAGAGTCGCAGGCGACTCGACGGCACATAACAACAACAACAACAAACTGATCCTTCAAAGAAGCAAAGATTAATTTGGAAAATAGGGAAATAACCCATGCAACACTTCACAGAGTGTCCCAAATAACAAAATGGGGAAAGAGTAATGATTATCCTAGTATAAAACTACAGCTAGAAATGTAAATCAGCAGAGAAAGGTCAGAAATGCAAGTTGAATTCAGAGGAGGGCATGAAAAGAGAAATATCATTTCCAACTCTACACAAATCATAGTTAAAAGCAGAAAATATCAGAAAGATGTTTCTCTATATTTTATTGACTATACAAAGACATTTGACTAAGTGTATCATAACAAATTATTACTAACATTGAGAAGAATGGGAATCCCAGAACACTTACTTATGCTCACATGAAACCTCTTCCTAGACCAAGCTGAGGTCTGAACAGAAAAAGAGAACTGTGCATGTTTTAGAATTAGGAAAGGTGTGCGGCACACTTGGGTCCTTTCTCCATACATATTCAATCTGTCTGCTGAAAAAATAATTTGAGAAACTGGACCATACGCAGAACATGGCATCACATTGGAGGAAGGCTCATCAACACCCTATGTTATGCAGATGATATAACCTTGCTTGCAAAAAGTGAAGAAAATTTGAAGCATTTACTGAAGAAAATCATCACTGTTGGTCACATAATGGGAGTTTTTGGAGTAGTGTTTGATGTGTGTTACTGCTCTTTTGCCCCCAAGAGTGGGTGTCCTTGAGCCTTTGGCCAAGGGTGGAGGTCTGCTCGAGGATGTGGCTTCAAAATCCTGCAGGGCCAGAGATCTAAATTTATTTAGTTTCGAATGAATTTTCCTTAAAAGGCACAGCATCTTTTGTCTATTTGCTGAACTGAACAACTTGCTGTTGCTGTGATATTGCACATTGACCCTTAGTCTTGTCAAATACCATAATGGTCACCCATTATGTACAATGTTTGAATGAGTTTTCAGATTGATTTATGCTGGGAAACAGGAGTGGCATCTACTTCCTAAACTAGATGTCTCTGGAAACTCTACAAATTTGTTAAACTCTATAAATGTGCAGAAATGATGTTAGTTATAGAACAGAGTTCAGGTCTTTTGTGCAAAACTTACTCTCAATCGTATTCGACTTGACAACACTTAAACACTGCTATATGAGACTAGTGCTGTTGTATCTGGAGGAACACTCTTTCACTTACTTTGTACATAACTCTTTGTAATGTGCTGTATGAAGTAACCTGTGTTGCTGCAATGCTGAACCTTGTACCATTGAGGTATCAAATATCAGAATGGTTTCCCAATGTGGACAGTGTTTGGTGGAGCTCCCAGTTGTAAAACAGGTTTGGAAGCAAGACTGGCATCCACTTCCTAAACCACATGCCTCTGGAAACTCTATGAACTAGGAGAAGTGACGATAGTTATGGAAAGGGATTAGGTCTTTTGTTCATAGAGTTGCTATGAGTTGTGCTCTACTCAACAGCAATCAACAACAACAACAGTCTCCAATATTGATTACATCTCATATCAAGAAAACAAAAATCCTCACTACTGGACCAATAGGCAACATCATAACAGATGGGGAAAGCCTGGAGTTGTCAGTGACTTCCATTTACTTGGATCCACCATAAACACTCATTGTAGCAGCAGTTAAGAAATCAAAGGACCTGTTGCATTGAGAACATCGGCTGTTGAAATTCCCTTCAGATGTTAAACAATGTTTGTTTAAAGACTAATGTATGCCTGAGACAAGCCATGATATTTTCATTTACTTCCCATGCTGCTGAAAATTAGACAATGAATAAAGAAGAATCATTGCCTTTGAATTTTGGGTTGGTGAAGATTGTTGAATTTACCTTGGACTGTCAAAAGAACAATTACGCCTATAACCAGTGTGCTCCTTTGGGGCAAGAAGAATGTAACTTCATCTCACAAACACTGGGAATGTTATTGGAATGTCACTAGTCCTAAGGAAAAGGCATCATGCTTCGAAAGGTAGAGGGGTCAGTGAAAGAGAGGAACACCCTCAACTAGTTATGACAATGGGCTTGAGCAAACTGGAGATTATGAGAATGAGACCAGATTAAGCAAGGCTCCTGATTTGTTGTTCCCAGGGTTGCTATGAGTCATAGTTAACACGGAAGCATTTAACATCTGACACCATGAAGAAATCCTCCATTCTGACAAGTTACTTAAATAAGGCAGACCTGAACAGCACTGCTTTGACTATAACCACCATGATGAATACCAACATCTTACTTTATGAGAGGTTCAAAAAAGTGATGTATCAAGATAAGTGAAATCGCCTGATTATTTCTAGTGAGTTGAAATATAAACACACAATTTCCAAGTAAAGGAAGAACTACAATATAGTTGTATGTAAAATGCTAAGACTAAAAACCGAATTCCCAAATGGACTTCTACTAATGCCCTTGGGAAAGGCAATGTCATCATGAATCCTCCCTGCCCCTTAACTAAGATCTACAGCCAAATAACTAAGAGTTCAAATGCTACAAAGAAACTCTAGGATCATTTGTTACTGCTGTTCTGAATCAGCCAGGGGGTAACATTCATTTTAGAAACAAAACCAGAAAAAATGTCAGGTTCAGACCTGCATAGTTCCATATCTGTTGTGACCATGCCAGGTAAAAATCTTGAACAAAAATAGTAAACAAATCTTTGACCTTTGCCTTCTCCCTTGATAGTGGTATGACTGTCAAGATAACATATAATGAATGACACTGGAGAGCAAAGAGACAATGAAGGTTTTCAGTGGCTCAAGAATGAGTAACAGAGCCTGACCAATATCAGCAATGGGGAAAATTAAGCATTCCTGGCAGATAAATCTCCTATTGCCTTTTCCAAGTCTACAAGTAAGAAGGAGAGGTCAAGTTCACGTTTGAAGCCTGATGCTTTTCTACTGGACTCTGCTTTTCTGAATTGAGCTTCAGCCTGAGAAACTAATTTATTTTCCTAGTTCTACTAATAAGACACATGGTGATGCAAAGAAAGTGGGAAGTTTCATAAGAAAACAGACTATCTGGAAAAACATAGACACTAATGAATTCGAAAGGACTGTGAAATTCTTTTCCCATCAAGTCCAGTGTCAGAGTTCACACATCACCAAAACGAACTGGACATACCCGACTTGTTAAAGAGCTCTATTTCAAAGCTCTAGCCAGCTTGTTGTGCCAGTATACTGGACAGTCTGGGGATGGCCTCCATTTTTTAAACTCTGTTGTAGTTAAAGGACATGGAGTTAAACAATTAAAGAGGACAGGTAGTCTTACAGAAAGACAATCTAAGGAGAAAAATGCTTTTGGGGAAGCCTTTAGGTAAAAGAACACATTTATACTGGGAACAGTCACCAATTAAAAGTCTTGATGAAGAGACAAATTTGTAAGCATTTATTCTCATCAGCTGCCAGAAAAGACAATTCCTTTTCTGAGGTATCTGTTATTCAAACAGAACATCATCTAGTGAGAGGTGCTCATTGAATTTGATCTCATCTCCTCTCTCTGGTACCTTTCCTATGCATTTTGTATAAGACAACAAAAGGCCAAACTTAGTATGTATTGTTTTCAAGGAAGACATTACATGACCATTTCCTTTGTATTTTGTTTTGTTTCATTAAAGGCATGTAGATTGTGATATTACTGTATTAATTGGAAAGAAAGCCATACCATTATTCTACCATCTGTATTTTGTACTGTGATGATTTGTATATGGTTGTGATACTAGAGCTACCTAACTGGTATTTCAAAATACCAGCAAGGTCGCCCACAGTAGACAGGTTTCAGTGGAGCTTCTAGGATGAGAGATCAGGAAGGAGAGTCAATCTACTTCTAATAAAATTTGCCAGTGTCTGATACAGTGCTAGGTTAGGGGCTCTTCTGGTTAAAATTTAACCCTGTAACATTTCAAACTCACTCACTCATTGTTGTCTAGTGGGAACTATATCCTAGCTGACCCTCCATTATATTTTAAGAGGTGGTGACTCACACACAAGAGGAGACTGCCCATCTTTCTCTCACAGAGTCACTGGGTGATTCAAACTGTTAGAAAGGCGCCATCTTCAGGTTAGCAGACTCAAGTCCCTCTGGACTGTGCCACCATGACCTGGTCCATTTACATATTCTGAATTTGTTTGTGGTAAAGAAAGCAATAGCACACAACAATAACAATAGGAAGAAGTCTTATAACATAGGAGCAGCTACCATTCTATAACAATAAATGGGATATAATAAAAGTGAAATTCTGAAAGGTTTGAGCCTATACTGCAATGATTGAAATCCTATCTCATCTACTGATGAAAGCTTCAAGCTTTCTTTGAAAACTTCATATTAACATTTTCAGAGTACATACTGAACTGAAATTATTTAAGGTATTTTGGGCTCTTTAAAAATTAAGATACAATGACTAGCGTTGTTAGAATCCACTTTTCTCATTAGTCACAATGTATCCAAATTCTAATTCCTTTGAAATTAAGCTATTTAGAAGTAAGTGTCAGAGTTATTCAATAATGTCAATCTAAAAACTAAAGTGGGCCTGATTCAAGACAATCTCTTCAATTGCTTCCTATTCATCTGATAACTATACAATGTTTAAAGATGACAGAAGAAGGCATGCCTTTGTGATACTGGAAGAGAGTGTTGAATCTCCCATAGACTGCCAAGAGTACAAACAGGTCTGTCCTAGAGAAAGTTAAAACCAAGGTCCTCCTTGGAGGCAAGGATAGAAGGACATCATACTTAGAAAGGTGGAGGGTCAGCACAAGAGAAGAAGATCTTTGGGGCAAGACAAACTTACACAGTGGCTGTAGCAATGGAGTCAAGTTTTTGGAGATGTGAGATTGGCTCAGAATACGGAAAGGTTCAGAGCCTTTGTTCATAGGGTTACTATGAGTCATACTCAACTGCACATAATAACGTGTAATAGCTATCTAGTGCTGCTATAACAAATACTGCAGGTTAATTACTTTAATATATAGACATTTACTCTCTCACAGTTTATGAGGCTAAAAGTGCAAGCTGGGAGTACCAGTTATAGGGGAAGGCTTTTTCTCTGTAAGCACTGTGGAGAAGACTCTAAGCAAAATCTTTCCAGAAGTTGGACTATATGAAGAAGAATGTGGCATTATACAAATTATTCCTCTTTGCTTGCAGAAAGTGAAAAAGACTTGAAACATCTACTCCAGAAGATCACAGATCAGAGTCTTCAACATAAATTACATTTCAACCTCAAGAAAATAAAAATGCTCACCACAGACCAATAGGCAACATTATGATAGATGGCCAAAGATGGAAGTTGTCAACAACTTCATTTTACTCACAGTCAACACTCATGGTATAACAGCAGTCAAGATATCAAAAGATGACTTGCATTGGAAAAATCTGCTGTTAAGGACCTCTCCAAAGTACTAAAAAGTAACAATGTCTGTTTAAGGACTAAAGTGCATTTGATCTAAGTCACGGTCTTTGCAATAGTTTCCTATGTGTCAGAAAATTAACAATGAATAAAATAAGGATGACAGAAGGACAAATTCCCCTGAATTGTGGTGTTGGAGAACATTGTTGAATGTATCATGTGCTGCCAAAGAAAGAACAAGTCTGTCTTGGAGGAAGTGCAACCAGCCTGCTCTTCAGAAGCAAAGATCCTGAAACTCCATTTCACACACTTGAGCATGTTGTCAAAAGGAGCTAGTTCTTGGCAAAAAGACATCATGTTGGGAAAGGCAGAATATTAGAGAAAGAAAGGAAGACCATCAGCAAGATAGACTGACACAGTGACTGTAACAATGAACTTGAACTTGGCAAAGATTGTGAGGATGGCACAGGATAGGGCAAAATTCCGTTTTGTTGTCCATAGGATTGCTATGACTTATAGACAACTCAATGGCACCTAACACCACAATGTTATATACTGAATTATGTCCCCCCAAAAAACAAAGTATGTCATAAATCTCAATCTCTACATCTGTGGTTATAACCCACTTTGATGGTGATTTGTTATGTTAATGAGACAGAATTCGTGCAGAGTGTCTCTTAAGTCAATCACTTTCAAGACATAAAAAAAAATTAAATAGTTGAAGAGAGGAGAAATTTCCATGAGATGGATGATAGGTCAAGAAGCCATGGGTGAAGAGACCGGGACTGTCCTTCAGAATCATCTGAGAGAGAAAAGCCTTCTCCGAGAACCACCATTGCAAATTCAGACTTGTAGCCTCCTAAACTGTGGAGAAATTAATTTTTGCTGGTAGTTTTACTGTTACTGTATCAGTAGATAAATAAGATAGTTAAGCTAGGTGATGGCACCCTTTACTTAAGGTGGGAGCAGTAGTTTGGAGCAATTTTTCATGTGTATTCAAGAAACTTGGATAAATCCTGTTGCATTGCTTTGTTGATTGCATTGTGTTTTCATTATGCTTACGTAGGAAACTGCATTTTGCTTATATCTTTAACACATAACACATTCATCTTGTAAAATACTTCCACTTTGTAAAACCCTCACCACTATTGTATATAAGTTAGCATAAAATATTCAGATGAAGATTCAGGTATTCTGATAACTTGTTTTTAATGACATTGGCCTCCAGGAGTAGAATTCTCTCAAAGTAAAAAAAAAATGGGCAATCTCTTCCCATGCAATTTACAGTCTCTGAAAACCTACTGGACAGTCAGCTATGAGTAGGTTTCAACTTGATAATGCATAAAAACAACATTAATAGTTTTAGCAATTTAAATTTTTAGAGGACATGTTATTGGTGGTGGTGTTATGTGCCGTCGAATTGCCTGCGACCAACCCTATGTATAGCAGCTCTGAAGCTTGCCCTGTCCTGAGCCAGTCTCATTGATTCCAGCACACTCACCCCATTGTCCCAGTTACTGTATCAATCCATCTCATCCAGGGTCTTTCTCTCTTGAGCTGTCTCTCCACCCTTCCAAGCATGAAGTCCTTCTCCAAGGACCAGTCCCCTCCTGGCCATGTGCCCAAAGTATGTGTGACAGAACTTCAGAATCCTAGCCTCCAAGGAGAATCCACTTTTATAGGTGTACACCATCTTCTTTTTTTTTGCGATTTAAATAAAGTTTATTTATTTAAAAAGATGGAGTTTGTTTTTGGCAATGTCATGGCTGTAGGATACCATCTTTAGTCAATGTCTTTGTGGCCTATCACAGAGATTGACAAAGTAATGATCATTGGCTTGGACATATGCTCTCTTGGGTTTAAAGTACTCTGACAAATTGGTAATTCACTTTCTTGAAAGATATATCAACAAAAGAAAAGATCTTGGAGATAATTAAAATATGTAGCCTTCTACCAAGCAGGTTCTACCAAATCAGCTTGCTCTGTTGTAGGGATATTCTTTAAGATGTCTTCTCTTTTAAAACTGTGGGGGGACAAAACACTAGTAAATCCTTACTTAGCAATTCCACTTTCCATGTCCTTCATGCTTCTCATTTAACCATACTTTCATTACAGATCATGAGTATCTTAGTCAATTTTGATAAAAACAAAAACAGCAAACAACAAAATCTAACTAGCAACTAAGAAAGCAGTTATCTGATCGTCAGTGTACCTCTTTGAGGAAGAGTCTCTGAAAGCAGCATACTTCACCCCTAATTTTTCCAATAATCCCTTTCTGTTGTGTGGGATCTTCGAAATCACACAGACAGCTCTCTCCTTTTCACTAACCCTATATAATTATTTTTGAGGGGAGGGTTACATAATGAGATGCATTTTAAACTACATGAGACAGAGATTAGTCAAAAGGATTTTTCTAATGCTCCTTGGATGAGTCGCTAAAATCTGAGGCGTCAGTGTGAGTGTTGTAACTTCACCTCAAGGCTTAACATGAGTTTGGAACCCATCTTGAAGTTTATATTTGTCTTTTCTTATAGAGATTTCCCTTAACTTACATGTTAACATAAACAAATGACCTAATAGAATTCTTTTTTCCCTGTCTGTAGTCAGGCAGATGCAGATATCACAGCATATTCTCAAAGATTTTTTTTCCTGTATGATGATAAACAGATGTGGGATGTGATAGCCCATGTCAGAAGAGTCCTGAAGCACAACATTAACAACAATTTTTACAATGGAACCCCAGGAAAAGACATGCTTGATAAAGCAGTTTTAATATGTGAAAGAACAGCATTAAAGAATTCTATGAAGTGTGCGTACTTACAATTATGTGCCCTAAGCCTACCATGTATGTACCACATATGTGTTATCAATCCTTACTTTCAGATAACTGCCTTCAACGACACCAATTCTTTCAGACAATTACGACATTGCCATTTTAGTTCCTGCTTGGACTGTGTAAGGATGCTAGCTCTGTTACTCTTTGGAGTGTTCAATTTCGCTTTGAGAGTTATAGACATCTTCCTAGTCTGGACCATCACTGGAGTTTGAACAAATCTCTGATTTTACTCTCATAGTCATTTTCTACTGCAGGATACCTTTTATTCTCTATCTAAAATGACATTACATAACCACTGAATATTAGCCATAGTGCCTTTCAACCTTGTGCTGATAACATTTATTCCCTTTTTCAAAACTCTAAGGACTCCTGGAACTTTAATAACAAGAAAGAACAGAAACAAAGGTACTCCCAAGGCCAAACCTCGAGGGCTCCATCTAGTGTCCATTTGAAAGGAGATAGGAGTTCTGATCTCTCTGATTATTACTCTAGAACAAAAATGATGTATACGAATCACATCTGCCCATTAACTTTATTTTCTCATACAAGACACTGAGAGATATCTCCTACCCATTTTCTACAAGAGACATTAATGTCACAAGCATACACCATTTCTAAACAGAAAATCAACATCTCTTTGTTCCATTTTCTTATAGCTAAAAATATACACACCCTCTACCCCCAGCCTTGGTATTGCATGCTTCGAGCATAGGCGTGTACACATTATAAACAACAGCTCAGATTTTCCAAAGAGAAGAATTATTAATGGTCAATCCTTAAACAGAATGCCCTCCGTACTTCCGACACTACATTAAACACTTGACATTAATTATACCTATTTGTTTACAAGACATGAATCTTTAAAGTGGGCATGTGGCTTACAATTTTCTGGATCACCAGTGTCTGACACAGAGGTGTCACTTATGAGCTGAATGAACGAGCAAACGTACTAAGTCACTAGATCTCTAAGTCACACTCAAAGTTAGAACCCTGGGAAGGTTTCCAGTAAATAGACAATAATATTCATGGCTATTGCATTTTTTATTGTCTTCAATGTCAAAGAGATGTCCTTCCACAGTAGAATCACTTTTTCTTTTCCAGACTTTTTCTTCTCACTTTGACCTATTCCTATTCACTGCTGACTCATCAAATCAAACTAGGTTGTGGAAGGTCACTCTTACACTTTTAAAATTAAAAAGGTCACATTTACTCTTCCCTACATTCATTTCCTGATCAGAGAGTTGGTTCTTGCAAACTCTTTTGTTTTTGTTGTTGTTATTGTTGTTATGTACCATCCACTTGGAACTGACTCATAGCCAACCCTACAGCACATTTTCAGAGGCTGTAAATCACAGGGGAATTGACAGTCTATCTCTCTTATGCTCAGCAGTTGGAGGTTTCAAATATGTTCCTTTGGGTTGGTATCTTAACTTCTTACCCACAAGACCACCAGAGCTCCCTAAAGCCTCATCAGATTTGGGCATTTGAACAGCTCTGTCCCTGAGAAGAGAGGGGCAACCACAAGGTGGCTAATCACCAGAGGGCCCAACATATGTGCGGCAGGAAATGACGAGCAGGTAGTGTTTCCTTAGAATTCTAGGTGGTAATCCAACTAACTCAACAAATACACCCCAGAACATTTTTTTTCAAACATTATACAACCTCTTAAAGATCAGATTGTCACATCTATGAAGCTTAGAAAATCTAGGCACCTTGAAAACTTGGGTAATAAGAGAGTTAGTTTCTTAGGACACAATTTTTATCTGAAAGAATGTGCCTGCCTCCTCCCCTCACCACACAATTGTTTATACTCAACCAGAGAATAACTTTCTGTAGGAAGTGTGCCCAGCAATACAGGGTTATCTGCTATTGTGCTATATAGAACCCAGAAGTTCTTGCTGAGGTGGCACTGTAAGGTAGAGAAGTCAAAACTTTGTATAAGAAACATGAGCAAGGCTCCTAGTTCTTCCTGCAATAGTCCTGAGATTTAGACAAGTCGATGATTCTTTCATAGCCTTGGTTTCCTCCTCTGTAAAATTAAAAGGAAAAAGTTTACCGCACAAAATTTTATGACACAAATTAGTATTTTTATACAAGCAATGGAAAGAAGATTTTCTTTTATCATCATAATTGATTTTCCTTAGTAGTTGGATGTCTTTGTACATGACATTGGAGAATTACATCTTGTAATCCCTTAGTATTCTGTTTTTATTTTATCTTCCATCTCTAGATGCCATATCCTTTAAGAAACAAAACCACCTCTTAAAATTCCAATGTGTCTGTGAAAAACATCATTGACACCTCCTGCCTTCCTCAAAAAATTTTTAATGACAAAAATCTATCTGTTCCTACTTGTGCCACTGATGACCTGAGAAGTGCAAGAGAAAAAGGACATGTTCATCACTGTAGACAAAATGGGAAAAAAATCAGCCACTAGTGAATGTCTTTACTTCTAGTAAACAACTTCTTTTCTGCCAAAGAATCCTATTTTCATCCCAGTTTTGATTTGAATTGCTAAGCAACACTATGTACCCCGGTTCTATTTCTGGTTCTGCGTTTATAGTCATAGACACCTACCAAGTTATATCCCACATGCTGGCGTATTTTTAGGTTTCATTTGTGAGCAGTCATATGTGCTATCAAGCACCTCAAGCAACAATAGTGATGCTTTGTAATTGTATAGAACCTATATTCACTGGCAAACAAGACAAACATTTTTTCTCTCATTGATTTTGTATCTGTCTGAACACTTCCATGAGGTTGCCTCTGGCAACCTAATTATGAAGAGAGATAGATGGCTTAGGAGAGGCCACAGGAAGAAAAGGCTCAGGGAGGCCTATCCCAGATTTCTCATCCTCAAGTGATTTTGAACCATCTTATCTAAGATGAGCCTCAATTCGCTGATCTGGAAAATGTAGAGATTTGGTCCAATTATCTTCATGCTTTATGCATCTGTAATTCATATAGTTTCCAATGTCTCATGTCCATTGAGACATTTTCATGTTTTCTGGTGACTCATAGCCTTTGTCCTTCAATTAACTTTGGCCTTAGAAACAAACAGACTCTTTTCCTAGGAAGTCAAGGAGATAACAGTATATACAAGAGTTTGCATAAGAAAGACCCTGACAGTGACTCAAGTGTATCAGAGATGATGCAGATGGTACAGGATAGGGCAGAGTTCACATCCATTGTTCATAGGGTCAATATGAGTCAGAGTTGGCTCAAGGATAACCTATCAACAAGGATAACCTATCAACAACTAGGTGATGCAAATGATTAAGTGTTCAGCTACTAACTGCATCCACCCAGAAAACTGAGTGACCTACTTCCGAAAGATCACAACCATTGAGAAATCCTATATAAAGAAGTTCTACTGTGAAACTACTGAGTTGGAATTCATTCCATTGCAACTGGTTAGATTTGGATTTGGGTTTGATTTGTAGATGTCTATGAAGAAAATCAGGGCAAGGTATTTTTGGCTGATGCTCTATTTGTACTCTTAATCTCAATCTTCCTTGGTACCCTAGGTCAGTGATCATTGGGACAAAGATGTCTATTAAGGACTAATTCGTACAGTAACTATTTATCAGAGACTACAATACAGATATGGTTTCAAAGAATCGGACTTCTTAGTCAAAGAATACTGTAAAGATCAAGAAGTGATAAGCAATGATCAAAGAATACTTGACAAGGAAGAGGTTTTAATCAGTGCTTCTAGATTAAGATAAATGTAAGAAATATGATCCACAGGCCACATCAAGACTTAACTCCTCAGTACCCAAGAGAACTAGAAAGAAGCCTTTTGGTTAGAGCTGGTAAATGGAGCTGAAAAAGAATAGCAAGTGTTTGAAATAACTCTTGCATCTGTAACTTTCCTAGTTTGTATATAGGTTATATTATTTATAACTTTCTTCTTCAGAAAAAAAAAATTTAAAAAAAGAGCCAGACCATTTACAAAAGAACCATAAAGTACAGCAGGTTTACATAATTTAAAAAGGAAATAAAAATAAGGCCAAAGAAATATAAAAATATGAGAGGTATTGTTTTAACTCAGATTCCCAGCACTGCAAATAAACAAGTGTCTATATGTTATAAACAGCTAAACTTCTGTGTTGCAGCAGACTCGAGAGAAAAGGCTCCTCAGGAGAACTGTAAAGCAGGGCTACAGACTTGGGAAAGCTCAGCCCTCCCTAACAAGCCAGAATCAAAAGATTTTCCTACCGTATCAAAGTCAGGAAAGACACTGCCATTTTATAGAGTTCTTGGTGCAGTGCCTAGCACATAAATACACATAATTTATAGTAATTACAATCCATGTGGCTGTTCTTTATGTTATTATTAGGCCATAGTAAGTTCTCTTCCATACTTAACTCCTAAAATAAGAGGTCAAACTTGTCATTATGGAAAATTCCCTTCCCTGTAGTAGCCACTTCTTTCCTTCCCCACTTCCTCTTTGCCCCAACTTGCCCTTCTAACTTTATGAAGTGGCAAATAAAAATATAATGAGGTTTCAGGGGTTTGGAGCCAAAATCTACATTGCTGGCAAAGAACTAACACATAGCAAAGCTGTGACACTGGCAACATTTCTCATGCTCTTTTCTGACATTCCTTTTTCTTCCTCTCATCCCTTATATTGCATAATCCCACCTACAGTCTCTGTTAGTTCCATTCTTTAACATCACTAAAATTGTTCTTACTCCAAAGCATAAGTAATTCATATTACTTTATATCTCACTTGTGAGGTTTACATTTTCAAATAGAGGAGGTATGATTTTTTTTAAATTACCCTTTGTTATTTTAAAGAGTAAGAGTGATTCAGAAAGGAAATTATAAATAATTTCTTACTGATTATAACCCATAGGTCAGGTACTAAATAAAAGAGTAACCAGAACAAAACACCAGAGCCTTAAGTTAGTGTCAGTTAATAGAAATCGATTTTCATTACCATAATAAAAAATATAATAAATTTAAATTGGTGGTAAAAGGAGTAACCACCTACTTAATATATAGCAAGTATATTTAAAATAATGTTCTCATCCATTCTGACTATTGTCATCATTCTCCTCTTGACAGCAAGGATCTCTAAAAATCTACTCAACATCAAATAAAATTTTTGCTAAAACCTTGATTCCTTCAACTCTTATACTATTTTTTCTCTTACTTGTAAGCATATACCTCAGTCAAAGACTGATATTAAATATATGACTAATTACAAAAGGACAAACAAATCTATCTTAAAGGAAGTATAGCCAGAATGTTCCTCAGATACAAGGATGGCAAGAGACTTCGTCTTGCTTACTTTGGTCAAATGTCATCACAAAAGACCAATTGATGGAAAATGATATAATATTGTACAAAGTCGATTTTAAATCCTCTCTGAGAGAGATTTTCACAGTGGCTCTAACAATAGGTTCAAATATATCCATTGTGATTATAAATCTGGCACAAAATTGGGCAATGTTGTGTTTTGTAATAGGTAAGATCACTACAAATCAATATTAACAACAAAACATTAACATTTTCTTAATCAACATGATCAACAAAAGCAACAGATCAGTTGTCTAGCAGGTAGACAATGTAAAAGTGGCAAGGAAGAGGGTAGTAAGTGAAAACAATTACAAATATCTATTCATCACTATTGATCCTGACTCAAAGATAACAGTTACATTGCCACTGAAAAGAGATACCTAACTAATAGCCTTTGTTGTCCGATGTTGCTGTAATAGAAATGCCACAAATCAGAGGCTTTAACACATTTATTTTCTTAGTTCAGGAGGCTAGAAGTCTGACTTGATGCACCAGCCCTTAGGGAAAGGTCTATTGTACAAGAAAGTTCCTTGTCTCCTTTGGCTTCTGTCTTCTGATTCCTTGGAGATTTCCACTTGTCTTGACATCTATTTTATCCCATCTTATCTCTGCTGTAGGCTGAACTCTTTTACATTTCAAAAGACATTACCTCAAGCTTCCTACACTAATTTTATCTTAGAATTGTCTTCTTTACTCATCAATAACCTTCATTATGCAGATGACACAACTTTGCTTGCTGAAAGTGAGGATGATTTGAAGCATTTGTTGCAGAAGACTAAACACTGTGACTTCAATATGGATTTTATCTCAACATCAAGAAAACAAAAATCCTCACCACTAGACCAACAGGCAACATCATGGTAGATGGAGAAAAGATTGAAGCTGTCAATGACTTAATCTCGCTTGGTTCAATAATCAACACTTGGTACCGGTAGTCAGGCAATCAGGACACTTGTTGTATCAGGAAAGTCTGCTGCCAGGGAACATCTCCATATTACTAAAGAGCAATGATGAGCAAATGTCATTTTGAGGACTAAAGTGGACCTGGTTCAGACCATGATCTTTTCAGTCACTTGCTATACTGCTGAGAGTGGGAAAATTAAAAAGGATGACAGAAGAAGTGGTGCCTTTGAACTGTGGTGTTGGAAAAGAATACTGAATATCCCATGAACTACCAAAGGAACAAATAGATATGTCTTAGAGAAGGTGCAGCATGAGTAGTCTTTGGAGGTGAAGATGCTAAAGCTTCATCTCACATACTATGGGCATGTTGCTCAGAGAGGCTCTTCTTTGGAGAGAGGCATCATGCTTGCAAAGATGGAGAGATGGTAAAGGAAAAGAAGACTTTTATGCAGGTGAATTGAAACCATAACTGCAGCAATGGCCTTGAGTATGTCAGATATTATGAAGAGGGCACAGAGTAGGGCACAGGGTAGGACACAGTTCAGATCTATTGTTCATAAGTTTGCTATGAATTGTACTCAGCTTGATGGCACCTAACAATAATATTCAATATCTAGTGGAGCTCTGGTGATATAGTCAATAAGGAATTGTACTGCCTATAACAGTGCCTCTCCCATGATTTGAATCCACTAGTGGCTCCAAAGGAGGAAGATGGATGATCTCCTTTCATGCACTTTACAGCCTTGGAAACTGACTAGAGAAATCAGCTATGAATGGTTTCTAAAAGCAATGATTTGATTCAGTAAGTATGCTGAGTAAATAACCTTAACAAACTGGATCATATGAAAAAGAATGTGGCACCAGGATTATACAAAGACTCAGCAACATGCATTATGCAGGTGACAAATCTTGCTTTAAAAATTAAAAGGACATAAAATTACCTGCAAAGATCAAAGACTACAGCCTGCAATATGGATTACGTTTCAACCTCAAGAAAGCCAAACTCCGCATAACTGGACCAATAGGCAGTATTATGATAAAAGGAGAAAAGATCAAACTTGTCAAGTATTTCATTTTATTTAGAGCCACAATCAATACCTATGGAAGCAGGGGGGTGGATTCTATAAAATTCATCCAAACTGGAAAAGAAGTAAAACTATTTCAATTTACAGATGTTGTTGTTGTTAGATGCCATCGAGTTGAGTACACAACTCATAGTGAATCTATGACCAACAGATCTGAACTCTGTACTATCCTGTGCTAATCTCAGTTTCTGACATACTTGAGCCCATTGCTACAATCACTGTTTCAATCCACTTGGTTGAGGATCTTCCTCTCCTTCACTGTCCCTCCACCTTTGCAAATATGTTGTCTTTCTCTAAGAAATAGCCTTTCTGAGCAATATCCCCAAAATA
>NW_006399975.1:4421542-4423098 GCF_000299155.1 Elephantulus edwardii
AAAAAAAATTATGCTGCTGGCAAAGAGCTCTGAATATCCCATGGATTGCAAACAGAAGAAATATGTTTTGGAGGAAATACAACCAGGGTACTTCTTAGAAGCAAAGATGGTGAATCTATCTCACATACTTTGTGCATGTTGTCAGAGGTTCCTGTCTTTGAAAAGGGACATCATGATTGTGAGGATGGAGCAGGATAGGACAAGATTTCAAACAGTTGTTCATAGGATCATTATGAATTATAATAAAATCAATTTAAAATTTTTCATCACTATAAAAATTTCCTCATAGCCCATAACAGTCAATCATTTCATGTCTAACTCAGCCCAGATTTTATTTCTATGCCTGTAGTTTTGTTCTTCCAAACTGTTTAACAATGAAGTCATAGAGCCTATGATCTTGTGTCCAGGACCAGGGAGGTCTTTTAGAATAATGTATATTGTATCCGTGTATTCTGTTGCATATACCAGTGATTTAACCTCCTGAAGGCACATAAATATAACAATGTAGAGTAAGTGAGTAACTGATACAGTTAAGCACCTGACCAATACCCAGAGCTAGAGGAGCTCTGGTGGCTCAGTTTTAAGAAACTGTGCTGCCAACACACGGGAACATGGTCCAAATCCACCAGCTGCTCCACAGTAGAGACATGAGCAATCTTCTCCTGTGCAATTTACTGCCTCTGAAAACCCATTCAAGGGTCAGTTCCAACTCAAAGATGTACAACAACAACAATACTCCAGTGGTTGGCAGTTTAAACCCATCCAAAGGCATCTTGGAAGACAGATTTTATGGTCTAACCTCTGAAAGGTTACAAACTTGAAAACCATATGGAGAAGTTCTACCCTTCACTCATACAGCTATTGTGACTGGGGCTGGACAGCAACCAACAAAATCAAGGACAGTAGTCCATTGAAAGCCCTAATCGCAATCTATATATATATTAAACAATTGATGGAAACCTGAATTGCTCCTAGTTTGAAGCAAGTATGAATCAAGCTGCTATCAATATTTTTGTAAAAATACTTATGAAGACATATGTCTTCATATTTTTTTAACACCTAAGAGTGGGAACACTGGTAGCCTAGTGATAAGAAGCTATGCTGCAATCCCAAAGGCACATGATTCAAATCCACCAGCTACTCCACAGGAGGATAGACAATCTCCTCCAGTTCCATTTATTGCTTCTGAAAACCTGCTGGAGGGTCAACTATGGGTCGGTTCTGACTCAATGGTAAAATAACAACAATAATCCAAGGTGAAATTGTTGAATTATCTACTAAATATGCTTTACTTTTTTAGGTTTTATTCTTTTCTATTTTTGTCTGCGATGTTTTCATCATTGTCTCTTATACATTGTGTGAAATGTGGGTTAAGATACATGTCTAACTGTTTCAGTAATATTTATAGGTTAGTAAAGTATAGTGTAATTTCTACATAAACCATTCACTGCATAAACCATTCACTGCAAGAGAACTAAAATATGTTCAATATAGAAGATAAAATGTAGCACTTTAAAAAGCACAAATTAGGGGAGCTCTGGTGGCCTAGTGGCAAG
>NW_006399975.1:4423198-4426800 GCF_000299155.1 Elephantulus edwardii
GTTCGAATCCACCAGATGCTCTGCCGGGTAAGGAGGGACAATCTCCTCCTGTACCAGTCAGATCTGATTTGATGGTACACACACACAAAAATAATAAAATAAAATAAAAAAATTTTTTAAAAAGCACAAATTACCTGAGAAAAGGAAGGATAAATTACCAAAGATAAGGAAGATTCCTTTAATTTTCCATGTCTTGAATTTCTCATTTTCTACAAATGATGTGCTTTGTATAAAAAAAATATATATTCAACAAGTATTTCTTGAATACTATATTCTATACATTGTATTAGGCACAATTAGTGAAAATAGAAATCATCCTGGGACTTGCCCTCTTGGAGCTCAAATTCAGTGAATAGACATGAAAAAATATCACAAACACTTAAATTGCAAATTTTAATAAAGTTATAAAAATCCAAAACCAAGATACTGACAACAGGTTGTGGGAGTATAGTATATGTCATCAGAGCTCACCTTATCGATATTTCCAAGTATTTTCTTTTCCCTAAGCCCTAAATTTAGGTGTGGGCTGTGATTTGGCCAATGAAATGTACACAGAACAGAAACAACATTTCTAAACAGAAGCATTAATAAAAAAAATAAATAAAACAAAAAACACAACCCTTCAAGCACTTTTCCCTCTTCCCCAAAAATACCTTGCATTGAAATGACAACATGTTAGAATGGCAATACCCTTTCTCAACCTGAATTCCTGATTTACTAGATGAGCAGAGCCTCCTGCAAACTCAAATTGGATTCAGAATGTAAAAATAATCCTTTGTTGTTTAAGGTCACTGTTATTTTAGGGTTGTTGACATAATATAGTCTGTTCTGACTAATACAGGAAGATAAAAATCCTTTAAAGCTAAGACCTGAAAGCTAAATAGGACACAGATGACAATGAAGGAAAAGCATTCCAGGCAGAGAAAAACATCACGTCCAAACACTCTGAAGCAGTAAATACATTTGCCCATTTGAAAAATGGAGAAAGTCCAGGGTGGATAAGACAGTAAGAAAGAGGACAACTGTAGATGGCGGAGAATTGCTCACATAAGTCTGATTGCTGGGGTGCCTGGAAAGCAAAAGTTGAGAAAAACAAGGACTTGGTAGTTGGAAATAATGGAGTTGGTGACAGAAATGAGGCTGGAGATGAAATAAATTCATTTTGTGTAATCAATATTTACTGACTACAAATGCCTGTTTTAAAAGACACATAAGCTTCAACTGATGAACTCTGTAGGAATCAAATTGACATCTGTAGAAAGAATTGTTGAAGAAGCTCAGTATTAGCAGTCAGAATCAGGCCAGGTACTGACTTGTGGAACAAATCAATTACATGTCAGTTTAAACCTGAGCTATGGAACATTAAAATAAATCACAAGAACCAAAATATAACCTTGAGTCTATCCCATTTGAATTTTAAAGCCATTTCTAGAATAGGTTTGGAGCATTGAACACTAATAATTGAAGACCAGATGAGCTGTGGATAGCATCAATACATCATCCAAGAAGAAAGCAAAGGTCGTTACACACACTGGAGAGAAAGAAAAGAACAAAATAAATGTCAGAAAAGATTCTGAAAATGGCACTAGAGCATTGATAAACCAAAATAAAGGGAAGAAATGACAAAGTAAAAGAGTTAAACTGAAGATTTCAAAGGGCTGCTTGAGAAGATAAAGCAAGTATTATTTTAAAAATTGCAAAGAGCTGGAGTCATAAAATTAAAAGGGAAGAAGAACTCATTCAGTATTTCTCAAGCTGAAAGAACCTAAGAATGAATTCAAACCTCGAGTTGCAATATTGAAAGATGCTATGGGGGGAAACTTGAATGATACAGGTAAAATCAAACAAAGATTAAAAGAATAGGGTCATTGAGCCAAAAGGAATTGACTGACACAGAACCATTTCAAGAAGTAGCATGAGATCTAGAACCAATGATAATGAAGGAAGAAGTTCCAGCTGCACTGAAGGCAATGGCAAAAATAAAGCCCCAGGAATTGATGGAATACCAATTGATGTGTTCCAGCGAACAGATGTAACCCTGGATGTGCTCTCCAGTCTGTCAAGAAATCTGGGTGACAGCTACGTGGAGCTGACTGGAAGAGATCCATATTTATTCTCATTCCCAAAAATGGTGTTTTGACAGAATACAGAAATTATTAATAACATTTATATCACATGCAAATTAACAATCTGGACCAAGATATGCATTACTGATAAAAGAGGCAGGAGAAGAGGAGAAAGTCTATATGAACAAGTGAGTGAAAAATAAATACTGTGTCATTCAAATACCAATAAAAAATGATCAAAATAAAGAAAAAGACCACTTTGCAAGAAAAATGTTGCTGAAGATTATCCAAAAACAGCTAGAACATTACACTGACCAAGAACTACCAGAAATTCAAGCTGATTTTCAAAAGGTATATTATTACTGATGTCAGATGGTACTTGGCTAAAAGCAAAGGATATCAGAAAGATGGCTATCTGTGCTTTATTGACTATGCAGAAGATTTTTATTGAGTGCATCACAATAAGTTATGGCTTCAGAAGACTGGGAGTCCCAGGACACTTAAATGTGCTCATATAAAACCTACACATAGACAAAGTAGCTGTTTTTCAGAGTAAGGGAAGTAAAATGTAAATTATAAATTATATAAAACACAATGTACATGCATTAAACACAATGTATATGAAATATAATATCAATTCAAAATATAGGAAAAACATCAAGAAAGTTATGTGCCAGGGCTGTATCTTCTCTTCATACCTAGTCATTCCATATACTAAGCAAATCCTTAGGGCATCTGGACTCTATGAAGAAGAATGTAGCATCAGAATTGGAGGAACATTCATCAACAACCTGCTTTATTCGAATGAAACTACCTTGCATGCCAAAAGTGAGTGTCTTGAAGCACTTGCTGTAGAAGATCAAAGACTACAGCCTTCAATATGGATTACATCTTTACATAAAGAAAGAATCCTCAACACCAGGTCAATAGGCAACATCACGATAGATAAAAATTGAAGTTGTTAACAATCTTATTTTACTTGGATCCACAATCAACATCCTCAATATCAGCAGTCATGAATTCAAAAGAGAAGTCACAGTGGGAAAATATGCTGTCAGGGATCTCTCCAAAGTACTAAAGAGCAATGCCAATTTAACAACTTAGGTGCACCTGATCCAAGCCATGGTCTTCTCAATTACTTGTTATGCATATGAAAACTAAACAAAGATAGGACAACAGAAGAACTATCAATGCCTTTTAGTGTTGGTTCTAGGGAGAAATATTGAATGTTCCAGGGACTGCCACAAGAACAAACAGGCTTGGAGGTAAAAATGGTAAAATTTTATCTCACGTGCTTTGCATACGTTGGCAGGAGGGGCCAGACCTTTGGAGAAGGACATCATGCTTAGAAAGGTGGACAGTCAGTTTAAGAAAGGAAGACCCTGTATCCACATTTACAATATTCCTCTTACCATTTATGGAAAATAGGTACTGCATTGGAACATGTATCTCTGGATTGGAAATGATGATATTGTTAATACTTCTAGCCTTAAGCTTAAAAGATTATAATGTTCAAAATTATTTGTTATACATTTG
>NW_006399975.1:4427837-4430116 GCF_000299155.1 Elephantulus edwardii
TGACAAAGGAGATTAATCAGAACTGGCTTTGACAAGCACTGTGGCAATTGGACAATTAAAACAGACGTTTGGGGGGGAAGAAGAACGAACTGGGGAGGAGGGTGGAGAAAACAGTGCAACAATGAATGAATGAAAACCCAAAATCTCTGTAAATGTTCATTAAAACTAATAAAATTGAATAATAATAACAAAAAAAAAGAAAGGAAGACCCTCAATAAGATGGATAGATACAATGACAGTAACTATGTGTTCAGATATATCAGATGATGAAGATGGCACAGGATCTGTTATTCATAAAAAGTTATGCCTATGAATTGAAGGTGCCTCAAGGACACATAACAGGAAGTAGAGGTTCTGAGTTAAGCAGGCTGTGATCATGGAGGAAGAAAAGTAGAATCAAGGAGTCCAGGTAGGTGATTATTTTAGTGACCATTTAACTACCATTGGAAAATGCTTGTCATTCCTCTGTAGCATCTGGTCCCCACTGGACCCTCATCATTTCCTTCACCTGCTCCCCCCAATGACTAAACTGCAGCTCTGCAGCTGCATCCTGGCCCATCCTCATCCTTCTGCCCCCAACCCTCACCTCCTTGTACCCCCAATATGTTTTTCCCAATAAAAAAAAAAAACACAAGAAAAAAATGGTATGCAGAAAGATAGCATTTAGAAGATATATACAGCATTCAGAAAACCTGATTATGTGTAACTTCTCTCTTCCTCTGCCTTTTTCTCCATAAACTCATTAATTTCTTTTTCATAACAGTAAAATTTTCAATTTCATCAATCATTTTAAAAGAAAAACAACTTTCAGACTTGGTCCTTTATCATGTTCTTTTGAAAGTTAGACCACAAATAAGGAAACCTAAAGAATTGATATCTTGGAAACACGGTGTTGCTGAAGAACATTAAATACCACAGCTAGCAAAATAACACATCAGTCTTGGAAGAAGTATGGCTAAAATGCTCCTTGGAGGCAAGGATGATGACTTCATCTTGTATAATTTGGTCGTGTTATTAAGGAAGACTAGTCCCTGGAGAAAGATATGTTTGGTGAAGTAGATGATCAGAGAAAAAGGAAAATTGTCAACAAAGGAACTGGTACAGTGGCTACAACCATGGACTCAAGCATAATAGTGGTTGTGAAAACAGCTCAGGCAGTGCTTAATTCTATTGTACACAGGTTCATGTAAGTTAGAACTTACTCAACAGTATCTAAAACCTAAACAAATGGTTCTGACTTCTATCCCTATATCATCCAATCCAGTAATCCTATTAGCTGCTTCTTTGAAAGGACCATGCTTTTTCATGTTGCCTTTCTTTTACAAAAGCTGATCTCTCTGCCTGGCCTTTTAAAAATAAATAAATAAATAAATAAATCCTACACCCACTCCCTCCTTTGTTTGCTCAATGCTTACTCATCCCATAAAAACTTAGCTAATATCACCTCCTCCAGCAAATCTCTCCAGACCCTATTAGTCTTAATTAGCTTTCCCACATTCTCTCAGGCTTTTCTGATCTTCCTCTTATAAACATGGCCAAACATTTTTTCTGTACACTCAACCTTCTTTAGGGATCTCTGGTGGCCTAGTGGCAAGAAGCTATGTTGCAATCCCGACGGCATGTAGTTCAAGGCCACAATCTGCTCCACTGGAGAAGATGGGCAATCTTCTCCCTTGTGATTAACTGCCTCTGAAAAACCTGCTGGAGGGTCAGCTATGAGTTAGTTCTGACTCAATGGTAATGAGAAAGAGTGTTAAAATAGGACATTATGGGAAGGGGGGCGTTCTTTAGAGGGTAGTCATAAAATAATTATCTTAAAACATGTCTTGAGAGTTGCTAAGGAAATTTCTGGTGAGGATGTTGTGTGAAGACTTTCCCTTAAGCATATTAACTATTATTAGTTTAACTGTGAAGAACATTTCCTTTGTTATTTGCTCAAGATGTTTGTAAGGATTTTACAGATGCAGTAGAAATCAGCAAAAGCTAAGATGGACCTGAAGCTCAGACTTTTACAAATCTCTCAGTCATTCAAGTTAAACACCTCAATTTTAGAACTCTCATACTTGCTGTTTCGCATTAGAATCCCAGAACACTTGATCTTTCTAATGTGAAACTTATACTTGGACCAGGAGGCAGTAGTCAGAACAGAGCAAGGGAACACTGCATGGTTCAAAATTGAGAAGGGCGTACATCAGGTATGAATCCTATCTCCATACCTTTTCAACCTATATGCAGAACAGATTATCCAGGAGGCTGGGCTCTATGAGGAGAAATGTGGG
>NW_006399975.1:4430828-4451424 GCF_000299155.1 Elephantulus edwardii
TGGCACAGGACAGAGCGGAGTTTAGGGCTGTTGTACATAGGGTCGCTATGAGTCGCAAGCAACTCGATGGCACATAACAACAACAACAACAACATACTTGCTGTACTTTATAGGGCAGAGGACGATATCATTTCTGTTGTTAAGCATCAAGGAATGGTCAAAATACAATTTGGGCGAGATTCAATAGGGGAAAGAAAAATTGGTTTAGAGATAGCCTCAGTACTGAATCCTAGCTTCAATATTTACTAGGTCTTTGGCAAATGAAAGTATCACCTTCAAGCTCCAACTTCTTCAACTGGAGGAATAAATCTACATCCCAGGGTTGGTGTGAAGATTATTGAATCCATGTACTATGTGAGCGCTCAGTTATAATTCTCTTCCCTTCTCCCACTTTGCTTGCTCAAATAATATGTTTAGATTTTTCTTGTCTCTTTTGTCACGCTGATAAATGATCCATGATATTACTATATTTTACCCTAGCTATTGCATTACATCTTGTTGTTAGTGTTAGCCTCACCAGACAAGATGTCCAGAGCCACAAGTTTTTATCTAGATTTACAGAGGTCCTGACTAGTTATTGATAACGTCAACATCACAATCATTTCTAATGCTCTCTCCACACAAAGATCCCTATTGGAACAGTCTTGGGGATAAAGCTATTCTGACTCCATCCCCTAAAGTACACAAGTGAAAAGACAGAGATGATCCCCTCTATATCTAAGAAGAGATGCACATGATCAGATGATTTTATTGGGAGAGGTATTTTCAACCAGTAGAAGTCAAATTGGTATTCCAAATAAAAATATAATGGAAATAGTGAGTTTGTCCTTTTTGATTTTCCAACTCCAGTTCCTTGTGCATTTCGTTATAATACTTTGCTTTGTCCTCCTGAACTGCCCTTTGAAATCTTCTATTCAGTTCCCAACTTCTTGGTTTCTTCCTTTGCTTTGGCTTTGCGGCGCTCTCATACAAACACTCCTCTAGGTCGTATAGCCCTGTGTGTCCACTTGCCATACAGCAGTATCTTGTGGTTGCTGTGAGGCTGAATACTGTGACACCGATGTGTCAAATGCCTTAATGGTTGGTCACCTGTGGTGGACAGTGTTGGGTGGAGCTTCCCGATTAAAACAAGCTTGGAAGCAGGAGTGGTATCTACTTCCATAATAGTTTGCCTCCAGAAACCCTATGAACCTGGAGAGAGGATGAAAGACACACAAGTGTTGAGGATTTTCCTTCATAGGGTCACTATGAGTCATCTGCAACTTGGTGGCATTTAACAACAACAACATACAATATTCAGAGTCTGTTCTGACATCCACTTTGGTCTTCTTCCTCAGTCTTTGTAATGACTTTTTGTGATGAAACTTCTCAGAGCCCTACTCTATTAATGTAGCAGATCAGGAAACTAAAATTGTAATTTCCTTTAGGCCAATCACCTAGAAAGTATCAGAGCTACATTAAAAAAAAACAACATGAAAAACCAAAAAGCAACACAATCTAAGCTATTGTATTTCAGTTATAGTTTCCTCTTTATTCCTGAATTCATATATATATATATATATATATTTGTACTCTAGTATTTTGACATTTGTATCTACTAAAGAAATAACCCAGTCCTTGGAAAAAGATATCATGCTAGGAGAGATAGAGGGTCTGAGAAATAGAAGAGAAAGAGAAGATGACCCTCAACAAGATAGATTGACACAATGACTGTAATAGTAACTCCAAGTATGTCCAAGATTGTGAAGATCATGCAGGGCAGAGCAAGGTTCAGATTTATTCTTTGTAAGGTTAACTAGGAGTTGTATTCAACTTAACACAGCATATAAAATCAGCATACGCCTACAATGATATTCAGACATAACCAATAAATTAACTTATGACCTCCAGAAGTTTCTTTTTCTTTTAATTTTTTAAAAATATCTTTTTTTATTTATTTGAATGAACATTTACAGAAATTTTGGATTTCCATTCATTCATTGTTGCATTTTTCTACTGCCCACACTTCCCCCACCCTCACCCCCAGTTCGCTCCTCTTTCTGAAAAGTAAAAGAAAAAATCCTTCATTGGTATATAATCCCCTACATTGAGAACTGCCTACAGTTCAGGGGAAGGAAAGAGAGTGTTGTAACTCATTATGGGAAGTAGCAGTGGCAAAGAAACAGAGTAGCATAGGCCACAGAACTAAGAGAATAGCAAGAGAGTAACACTGTGGGATTCCTGGCCCAGAGAGTGGAAAAAGGTGAGTGCCCCAGAACAGAAAGTTTGTTGGGGAAACAGAGTGATTCCTGGTACTTATTGATGGAGCTAAAGAGCACTTTCCTCAAAAGCATAGGGGCCAGATTACAAGGCTGAGGGCCTAAAAGAGACCTATTTGTATATCCTGAATTATTCTAGACCCTGATTTTAAAATGTTACTTTTCTAATAAACCTCATAATTAAGAATATACTCTGTGAGTTCTGAATGACCATTGCAATCAATTATCAAACCCAGCAGAGAAGTAGAAAGTGTTTTTGGAGGACTGGCTGGTGTTAGAACTGTTTAAAAATATTATAGGAGATACATCTGACCTCTGGCATCACAACCATCATGTGTCGTTGATCTTCATTCTCTTTCTTCCTTAGAAGGTAAAATAGGGTAAACTGTACCCAAAGGTTTTTCTAGATGATGTGAAAGAGAAGTTTTAAATTTTGGCAGTGCTTAAATGAGAAGATTCCAAAATATTCTTAATTTTCCAGCAACACAGAAGTCATTCCAGTTCACCCTGATTTTCTCAGGGCATCAGACACAAGTTCTTTGACAGAATATTGAGGATAGCAATTCCAGATTTGTCATTTTCAGAACTTGATCTCATTTATTTTGGAAAGCGAAATCTAACCACACAAAAAAAAATACTCAACTATCCATACTCACATAGCGTTCAACACTATCCCTTGTGGTTTCTTAATAACCTCTACTCATGTCTGTAAATATTCTACTTATTGCATTATATTCAAATTATTACTTACTGTTGGGATACTGGCATATATATGTGTATGTGTGTGTGTGTATATATATATATATATATATGAAAGAAATTTAAGGAGAGTAAGTAGAGTTCTTGTGTGGTTAGCTTCTAACCAAGAAAGTTTAGTGCTTCAAGTCAGCTAAGAAGTGTCTCAGAAGAACAGCCTGGAAATCTACTTCTGAAAAATCAATCCTTGAAACCATGTTGAGTATGGTTCTACTCTGACAGATATAGGATTGACATAAAGCAGTATCAACTCCTTAGAAAGTTTCATTTTTTAAAAGAACAGGAAGGAAAATGTTAAGTGCTATCTAGATAAAGCTATCAGAATGCTTTTCTCCACACACAATAATAATTTAAGAGAGACCGAAGTGTAGTGAGGAAGTGAGCCAGATTATTATAGAGGGAAGTGCTTAATGCAAAAGAAAAGAAGTGGTACTGGACCTGAGAGGGGACAGGATCAGATTTCTATTTTTAAGAAGCAACTCAATTAAATCTCTAAGAAGTTCTAGGAATAATAGAAACAGAAAATATTTACAAATCAGAAATCTGATAATATGTGGATATATAAAGAGCTCACAAAACAGTTAAAAAGTAGTGAAAAGATCTTTCACTGAAAGATCTACAGATGCTGAATAAACATATGAAAAGATGTTCAGTGCCACCAGGAATCAGGGAAATGCAAATTAATATCATGATGCAGTAAATCATAGTATATCCCTGTCAAAATGACTAACAAAAACAACGACAATACCAGAATCTGGCAACAATGTAGACAAACTGGAGTTTTCATATACTGCTAGTAGAATTTTTTTTAAAAAATGGTATAGTCACCCTGGGAAATGTTTTAGCTGTCTCTTAACATTAAACATAGAATTCGCAATTGCACCCTTGGCTAGAAATAAAAAATGCATGCCCATATATGGTTGGAAAAATAAGAGATGCCCTTCAATAGGTGAGTGCATAAAAGGGCTATGATAGACTCACACTAGGGAACAGTGTTCAGCAGTAAAAAATGAGCTGTGGGCTATTCTATGGACTAGCAATGGGATGCTTTATGAACTATGGATACATATGTTCTCACCACTGGGCCAACTGACAGCACCATGACAGATGGAAAAGAAATTGAGGGTTTTAATAGTTTTAGCTAGCTTGGATCCACAATCAACACTTGGAGCACCAACAGTCAAGACATCAAAAGACACATTTCCTTGGGAAAATCTGCTGTCAGGGGCCTTTTCAAAGTGCCAAAGACCTTTTCAAAGTGCCAAAGATCTTTGAATTGTGGAAAAGAGTCTTGAACATATCATGGACCACCAAGAGAACAAACAGGTCAGTCTTAGAGAGGGTGAAACCAGGTTACTCCTTGGAGACAAAAATTTTGACACTCCATCTCATATACTTTGGACATGTGACCAGTAGGGACCAGTCCCTGGAGAAAGACATCATGCTAAGAAGTGTTGGGGGACAGCACAGGAGAGGAAGACCTCAGATGAGATGCTTGACATAGTAACTGGGGTAATGGGGTAGGTGTGTCAGAGACAGTGAGATTGGCACAGGACAGGACAGAGTTCAGAGCTATTATACATAGGGTCATTATGAGTCTCAGGACACCTAGATGGCACATAACAAGAGAAAATTAAGTTGATATCAAAAGATTACATATTGAATGATTCTACTCATAATGTTTTGGCAATAGCCAAATTATAAAGATAGGGAAAAGATTAGTTGTTTCCAGGGCTTAAGGATGTCAAAATGGGTGTGGGAAAATAATTATAAAAGGGTTGCAGAAAGATGATTTTTGTTTTGATGTAACAGTTTGGTGTCTTGACTATGGTGATGGTCACACTGGTCTACATAGATAATAAAACGACATAGAACTATATACCTACATGGTTCCATGGTCAAATCCTTGATTTAGTATTGTTATAATTATATAACATGTAGCCACAGGGGAGAAACTGAGTGGGATATGCCTGGGACCTCTGCTCCACCTTGCCTATGATGTTTACAAATTTTAGTCATAAATAGTTTATAAATAAAAGATCATTTTAATATCTATGAACAAATATACCATAGTACTAAGAGTCAAGAGGATAAGTCAAGAAACTTTTACAGTCATTATGCAAGGTTCTAGGTCTCTAGTTCTAGAGTTACATCAGAAGAAGCAGTAATGATTGGATTTGGGATATAATTTGGATGATAAACTATTGAACTTATTAAGAGGTTGAAAGTAGACTATAAAATAGTAAGGAACACAGAAAGTTTTTATTGTTCACAAAAGAAGATTATTAAGACATGAGTTCCTAACATTGGGAAACTATTGGAGTCATAGTAAATAAGGTAAATTCATGAACTAGGTGATTATTTCCAATAGGAAATTATAGACACAATTCCGGGGTTCAGAAGCAAAATTGAGGTTAGGATGACATCTCAAAGTCATTAGTGTACAGATGATATTTGAAACTTATAGGACCAGATAATACCATCCAAGATGTGAAGATAAAGAAATTAAAGTAAGCATTCAGCAAAAACCCCGAGAAGTTTTCAGTGAAGAAGATGTCCTCTGGGGAGAGCATGGAGTGGCAAACCAAGAGAAGTTCTTATTGTGTTGGACAACTTATGGAGAATAATCAATGACCTCAATCAATGATGAAAGGCAATAAAAATGAGAGCTGAGGATTGATGTTTTTATTTGATATTGAAAAGACTATTGAGTAACTTTGAAAAAGAATCACATGGAGGTAAAGATCCAAATATTGACTTTAAGATAAAATGGAAGGTAAAAATCACTACACTACACAATTCTTTGGAAGGTTTATTATAAAAGGAGTAGGGAAATGGGTACAATAACTGAGGGAGTGGAGAGGGGGTCAATGGGAGAGACTTAATACGCGTATTATTATGTTTATATGCTGATAGTTAAGGTACAATAGAGAGGAAATGCTATAAAATGGTGTGAAAATACATGCAAAATCCTAAGGTGGCGAGAAGGAACAGATTTAGTCCAGCATACCCTTAGGGGCTGTTTTTTAGCACCCCTATTACTGATTGGAAGTAGGCCACAAAGATACAGATGTTGATACATGTTAGTAAATTTGGTATTTGGGAAGGCATATGTTCTCACTATGTTAAAGGTTTTGTTTCATTATATCATTAACTGTGGCATAAAAGAAAAACTTAAAAAAAGAGACGGATAGTCTTTGAGAATAAGAACAACAGTATATATTGAGGAAAAAGATTCAATAAGAATATTGCTGTCTTAAGAATAAGAGTGCAGCCTGAGTGTTCTCACATACTTTGGGCTTGCTATTAAGGGAGGCAAGAACCTAGAAAGAGGCATCATATTTGGAAAATGAGGGGTCAGCAAAGCAAGGGGAGATGCTCAATGAGATGGACCAGCACAGTAACTTTAACAATGGCTGAAGCACCGCAGAGATTCTAAGGGTGAGGAACAATCAGACAGTTTTGTTCTGTTGTCCATGGAGTCACCACACGTCACTTCACAGCACCTAACAGCAAATGGAGCTCTGGTGCCGTAGCATGCTGCACTGCTAATGAAAAGGTCTCATGTCTCTGGTAGTTCAAGGCCACCAGTCGCTCATCAGAAGAAATATGGGCAGTTTCTTGAGTCTCTGAAGCCCAATGGACATTACCTCGGAGTCAGAACCAACGTGGAAGCATCGGGTTAACAACAACAAAGGGTCATCTGAGGTAGATTGTCATGAATTTAATATGAAACTAATTACTATTTTAATGAGGGTTTTGGTGTTGTTTGGGGGCTTTTTTAAATTCCAGTCTCTTTTAGCTGTTTGAATGTAAGAATAAAATTGTACAGAAAAGCAGGATTTCTCAAGATAGCTGAGTAAATATGCAAATTGATGAACATAGGAGCAGAACATAGAATCCAAAATGGATAAAAAAGTGAAGAAAGGGCATGCTGGAGCTGATGAATGATTAAAATTATTTGGGCCAATGATTTTTATGTTCTGGGTGATGAAGTTATCAGAGGACTAGAGAGAATAGAAGTGGTAGCAGAATGGGATTCTTTGAACTGGTGAGGCAGACATGGCTGAAGTTGGGTAGAGATTAGAAGAAAAAATAAAATAAATAAGGAATTTAAAAAATAGATGTTAGCTGAATTCTCACTGTAAATCACTGAAATGTTCAAGAGTAATAATGGAAATGGTAGGTTTTTTTAAAAAAATACAATAAGCAGGTGCTAAAATTCTTCAAAATATAAGGGGGAGGAAGTATAAGGGGAAATGTCAGAGTCCTAAATGACTGCATGAAGGAGAGAGAGTAGGCCTCAGAAGACCTGGGGGTTGCTGTGTGGGGAGGAGAAATGAGCAAAGGTTAGAAAGCAGCAGTGAGAACAAAAATACATATTCCACCTCCACGCTTAGGCATGGGTGTGAGGAAATTAAAGGATGCCACCGCTGATAATAAGGTAGAAGTGATCACTACAGGGCACTTCTCATACCAATCCTCTTAGTACAGAGATTTATAAAACCAGTCATCAAGAGCAATGCCAACCATAATTTGGCTAAGGACTATACTATATGAAAGATCAAGGTTTATGGAAATAATATAGAGAATAGGTGGCAGGTTGTGAGCAGATAATTTTTTTTTTTTAAAGTCTTTTCAAATTGACAAATAGCAGCTTCAGCTACTATTCCTTCTTGATGGACTTCATAGGTCCTGTACAGGCACACCTGTCCTTGGCATCACACCAAAACCAGTCTTTGCACTAACACATCTAAAGTTATCCATATTTAACCTATTCTTAATTCTGCCATCTGCCTAAATAATTGGACCCAAATCATTGAGTGAATATCTTCCACTTATGTATAAAAGTGACTTATCATCAGATGATTAACTGACCTCCATGCACTTTGAATTACTGTACACATTCTAGCCAGAAGCAATAAGAGTCTCAGGGATTGTGGTTGCATAAACCACAGGCTGCAACATCAGTATTTTAATGGAATTCTTTCTCTTAAGAGTTTAAGATGTCGAGGCACAGAAACAGTGTGATTAGTTCCTCAGCTTTCCTCTGAGGTAGGCAGGGGCACTATCAAGTATTCCTCATTTAAGATTTGAGGTTCAGAGACAGCAAACCACTCCACCCCCAACTCCCTGCTTGTGCTGAGGAGGCAGCTGAAGAATCAACTAACTCATCTAAACTGAGCTCTGCTAGACTGCCGTTTGCATGGAAATCTTAGCAAGCTCTGTTCTTCACATTAATGGGGCACATGTCATCAGCCATTTTTCTAGTAGTAGGTACAACGATTGCAGATCCATCCTCTAGCCCCACTGCACTCTTGGACACAGAGATCCTTTCAAGGGCTGGGAAGGGCTAGAATACTAGGTACAAGATTAATAAGAGATCTTACATCATCCATTCACATAGGGACTTAACTCTGTGACCTTGACATTGTAAAAGCATAATCAATGTACAATATTTATTGAGACATTATGCCAGGCACTGTTTCTAAGTGCTTTGAAATATCTTGCATCTCATAACAATTCTATGAAGAGAGTTCTGGTGGCTTACTGGAGAGGGAGTGGTACAGCCAACTCTCCAAAGATGGGCATCAGCTGCTCCATAGAATAAAGAGGGTAATCTCCTCCCATGTCATTTATTAGGCTCTGAAAACCCACTAGAGCTATCAGTTGGTTCTGATTTGACAGTAATGAGAGAGATAAAGGAGATACAGTTATCATGCTCACTTTATAGATAAAGCAAGAGAGGCAGAACGGGCATATGATTTGTCTGAGGTTTTAGAACTAGTAGAAGGGTGAAGCTAGAATTAGACTGAAGTTATTCTGGCCACAGAATCTACAATTTTAGCAAGAATATTGTCTAAAAAACAAAATCATCTTATCAACTATATTTGCTAGCAGATATATGTCTCTTTCTCTCTCTCATGGATTCTAGGAGGCATGGAAATCCTCCCAAAACTTCAGTAAGAAATTCCTTACTGCAGGACAGGGAAAGAGCCTTGTTTCATCTCATCCCAAACTAGTATAGGACTTGCAAGCAGCTGCAACATAGAGAATAAATTTGTTCTCAGTGGAAAATTATCCTCTAGCACAGAGGATCTGAAATTTTAATGGGCATGACATTCATTTGTCTGGCTTATTAAAATTGCATTTGCAAGGGATCTAATCCCCAAAGGATATGGCTCACTGGGTCTGGGATTGGATCCATGAATCTGTGCTGTTAACGAGCCACAACACCGTAATAAGCTCCAGTCAAACACGATGGGAAGTACTTCCCAAACCATAATGTATCAAGGAATGCTCAAGCAAAGAGATCATTCTAGTCATGAATGAAAAAGAGATGGATCAAAAGACAGAAAAAATTTAAAAACAAAGAGGAAAAAACATTCAGTATTGGGAGAAATAACAACATAAAACAATATTGATACATTTTAAAATTAGAACATTTTCAATTACTGCTAGTAAAATGGTAATAAAATTAGAAAGACCACTACCTTGGAAGTTAGATAAACTTTGTATAATTGAAGGCTAGCTTTTGTGCTCCACTACTTGTATACCTTGGGAAATTGAGCCTGAGTTTTCTCATTTGTAATCCAAAAGTGATAGTTGCAAGATTAAACTGCATGTATTATCTTATTTGTATCCACAATCAACACCCTTGGTACCAACAGTCAAGAAATCAAAAGATGAGTTGCATTGGGAAAATCTGCTATCAGGGACTTGCCCAGAGTACTAAAGAGTAATGATGTGGGCATAGATCCATGGTGATTCATTTTATAGATTTTATGAGACACAATATGAATGAAGGAAAGTGTTAAGCACAATGTATACAGGTTGTGTATGCAAACCAATATAAAAAAAATTTAAGTGCAAACAAAAACTAAAGTGTGCCTGATCCAAGCATGGCCTTCTCTATTATGTGATACATCTGGAATTTAGATGATTAGTAAGAATTATAGAAGACAATCAATGCCTTTGAGTTGTTGTATTGGAGAAGAATACTAACTATCCCAAGGATTGCCAAGAGAATAAACAGGTCTTGGAGAAAGTGCAACTTGGGTGCTCCTAGGAGGCAAGGATTATGAAACGCCCCCTCATATACTTTGGGCATGTTAAAGAGGGAAAGTCCTTGGAGGAGAACACCATGCTGGGAAATATGAATGGTCAGCATAAGAGGGAGACCCTCAGCAAAATAACACAGTTACTGTAAACATGGATATATGAGACATGGTGAAGGTGGCACGAGATAGGGCAGGGTTCAGATCCACCATTCATAGGGTAGCTATGAGACTCAGTTGACTTGATTACATATAACGATAACATTTTGTATTGTCCTTATAAGCCTTAAAAGTAAATACACATCTTTCTTCTTGCACAGGATGTGGAGATGTCAGGGTAAAGGTGTCACAGTGAGAGGAGTAAAAGTAGCCAAAGTCCTTATTGGCCTCTGGAGTGTAATTATTAGCTCTGAATTGCCCACCTCTAGAGGCTCAATCAATAAGTCTTGAAACTCCAAATTTCAATCTATTACATACAACTGAATACAATTAATCTCCATAGTAATTGTATAGTATGTAAATGGGATTATATGAGATTTCTATTCATTCTGTAAATTTTTCTATTTTTACACTTTAAAAGAGGGAGGGAAATCCCTGCATGGAAAAAAAATAGCACATTTGTTATCATTCACATTACTAAAGTCCTGTTTCTTAGCCTGTTTCAGACTGGAAGCCCTACTGGAGACTGTCCCCTCCATAAGTGACCTTGGTGGTATTTGAAGTACTAAAGGCATAGTTTCCTTCATCACAACAATATGCAGGTCACTGCAGTATGTTGTTGTTAAGTGCCATAGAGTCGCAAGCGACTCATAGCGACCCTATGAAGTAGAGTCCTCAATGCTTGAGTGTCTCTCATCCTCTCTCCAGGTTCATAGGGTTTCCAGAGGCAAGCTATTACGGGAGTGGATACCACTCCTCCATCCAAGCTTGTTTTAATCGGGGAGCTCAACCCCACTCTCTGTCCACATTGGGTAAACAACCACTAACACATTTATAGCAAAGTGATATACAAGTGATCTACCCATGTGAGAAAAATATAAAACAAACAAGTGTACACATATCATAAAACAAACATGCTTCCTAGAGGAAACAGAATGAGCCCAGGAGAAGATTAGAGTAGGGGAGCCAGTTAGTTAGCTCAGAGTTCTGCCCATCTGAGCGTTGACTAAAGCCCCACAATATGACCAAGGTCACGTGTAGCACATCTTCTTGCCGAGGGCATACAAAGACTGTGTACAGTGGTTGGCAAAGTTTCTGCTTTGAAAACCCAGTGACTAAAATAGGAAAATCATTGAATAGAATACCAGCAGATGAGCCATTCAGGTTGGAAGGCACTCAAAAAATGGCCTGGAACAGTCACCAATGACCATATAGGCAATCCTTGAGCATGATCCCACTTCCCACATGCCACGTGACAAGCCTCCCAGTGAATAATCATGAGGGTCTCACATCAGCACAGGTAGGAGTGCACTGTGACACCTGGAGGGGAGTTTCAGGGTCTCACTTCCAAAGATTTTACTCAGCCTGGATCTCAAGCTCCCTGCTCAGACTTAGAGACTTTAGAACAGATGGTGGGCATCACAACTCAAGGAGGACCCTTTTCCAAAGACTTCTTTTATTAGCCTGGGCTCCAGGCTTCCCACACTTCATCTGCATCTTCAACTGACACACAGAGATGCAGAACCACCACATCTGGCCAAAAGGAGAGATTCCATCCCCTAAGCACCCAAGTACAACCAGAAGAGAAATTTGCCATGTAAGCAAGGAATAGAAAGAGTACTGGTCCAGAAGATTACTGTCGGGAAATAGAATTGTGCAATCCTTAAACTGTGTAATACTATACTTGAGCATGACAACAAGATAAAGGTAAATACTCCAATTGAAAAGTGGGCACAGGATATAAACAGACATTTCACCAAAGACATTCAGATGGCCAACAAGCACATGAAGAAATGTTCAAAATCCCTGGCTCTAAGAGAGATGAAAATCAAAACAACTATGAGATATCATCTCACCCCAGTCAGAATAGCAAAATTTAACAGAACAGCAAGCAACAAGTGCTGGCAAGGTTGTAGAGAAAATGGAGCCCTTATTCACTGTTGGTGGAAGTGTAAAATGGTACAATCACTGTGGAAGGCCATATGGTGCTTTCTCAAAAAATTTCAAATAGAGATACCATTTGATCCAGCAATTCCACTACTGGAAATATACCCTAAAGAGACCATAACCGAGATCCATGCAGATATATGCACACCCATGTTTATTGCAGCTTTGTTCACAATAGCAAAGAGTTGGAAACAACCCAAGTGCCCATCAATGAACGAATGAATAGAGAAGTTGTGGTATATTCACACAATGGAATACTACACAGCACTGAAAAACAAGGAACTCATGCAATATTATTCAAAATGGGTGACCCTGGAGGACATTATGCTGAGTGAAATATCTCAGTCACAAAAAGACAAATGCTGCAGCGCCACTGTTGTAGAATGGGACTGACATCTGGGTTGGGGTAAGACTGAGAAAAACTGGACAAATTATGTATACTGCATTGAAACAGATGAGGGAGAAAACAGTTTATAAGCAATATATGATAGGGTATTATAGTTATGCCAAGAGTCCAGAATGAAGGTTGCATAGTGGAGTGTACTTGAGGCAGGGGGGGATTGTATACCAACAAAGGAATTTTTCTTTTACTTTTCAAAGAGAGGAGCGAACTGGGGGCGGGGGTGGGGAGTGAGAAAATTGCCACAATGAATGAATGGAAATCCAAAATCTCTGTAAATGTTCATTAAAATTAATAAAATAAAATTTTTTTAAAAAGCAACAAAAAACACTGTGAAATATTATCAATAGTATCATACACAATGAATGGGCAGCTTCCTACACACAAAAGCTGACTCACACATAACAGGGAGAACCTCACATAATGTTCAGGAAGCAGCAGTCAGGTTTAAACACTATGAAAAGCAATACAAGTTTTCTCCTAAAATAGACCAGATCACAGATCCAGTGAATACTCCAGAGACAGGAAGGCAGAAGAAATACACTGTCATGAAGTTCCAAGAATAGATAATGAATAAGCTACTGTGGTAGAAGTGGAAACCATAAATATAGAGGTACATGAATATTAAAAAGCATCACAAGACTGAGTGAGTATAAGCAAAAAAGTATTAGAAACAACAGAAAGGCATGAAGATACAATCCCAAAGAACAAGAAAAATAGTAACCAACAAAGTAGCACCAGTCATATTAAACTCTAATTTCTCAGTAGAAACCGTATAAGCAAGACAACAAAAAGATGACATATTCAGAAAGATTGAAGGGAAAAAAATTACCAGCTGAGAATCCTGTACCAGAAAAGTCCTGTCCATCAAATATGAAGAAGAAATCAGGTCATCTGCTGAAAAGCAGGAACTTAGGGAATTCATGAAAATAACAACTATTCTACAAGAAATAAGTGCTGGAAGATATTCTTCACACTGAGACAACAAAGGAAACTTGATACACCAAAGTAACCAGCAACAACAGCAAAAAGAATGCACCAAAATAGCAGCAATAAAACTGGACCGGTCAATAATAATATTCAATGTAAATGACTTAAACGTGTTAATGAAGAGAAAAAGAATAGCAGAATGGATTTTTTTTAAAGTCATCAATATGTTTCCTACAAAAGACATATCTAGGAAACAAGGAGAAAAAATAAAAATCAAAAGGTGAGAAGGAAATATACCAACCAAATGGCATCCATAAGAAAGCAGGAGGCGCAGTACTCATCTCCAAGAAAATAGGCACAAGGAAAGAAAACCAATTATAAAATAAGGAAATGACATCCTCTTTACAGATGGTGCCAGCAAAACTAGACATCTATCTGCAGAAGGCTGAAACAAGATCCATTTCTCACACCATACACAAAAATCAACTCAAGGTGAATCAAAGAACTAGGGGTAAAACTCAAAACCATAAAGATTACAAGAGGGGGAAATAGGAACAAATTTAGAAGCCCTCCATGGCATAAATAGGCTTGCATCATAGCCAAAAATTCACAACTTGAAAAGGATAAAAATAATTAACCCAAATCCCTGTGTGCATAAAATGCTTTTTTCTATAGGGTGAAAAGAAAGTCCATCAATTGGAGGAAAGCATTTGGCAGTAACATTTCAGACAAGGGTTTCAGAACTATAGGATAGTGCAAGGCCTTCACAAAAAAAAAAAAAAAAAAACTGATAATTACAAAATGAGCAAAAAAACAGAAAAGACTCTTCGCAAAGGAGGACATTCGGATAGCAAACAAACACATGAGAAGTTGTTCCAAATCACTACCAATCAGAGAGATGCAATTCAAAACAATTATAAGATATATAGTCTCACCTAGCAGCAGTATCAAATTCAAAAGGACAGCAATGAAAGTTGGTGAGGACGCAGAGATACTGGAACTCTTATGCAATCACTATGGAAGGCAGTTTAGTGTTTCCTCAAAGAACTGAACATAGAAATGACAGCTATCCAACTGCTAGGAACGTATCCCAAGGAAATCAGAAATGGGACCCAAATCAAGATATGTACACATAAGTTCATAATAGCAGTATTCATAATAGAAAGAAAATTGAAACAACCCAAATGCTCATGAACAAATAAGCAGGTAGAAAAACTGTAGTATATTCACACAATGGAATACTATGCAACACTAAAGAACGATGAAGTAGTCTGAAAATATGACACTCAAAATAGATTCTAGAAAGCATCATGTTGAATGAAATAACTCAGTCACAAAAAGACAAATATTGTATATGACTTTTACTGGGGAAAATAGGGTATCTGAGCAAGAAATGTATAAATATTCAAAAGGGAAACAGCAAAGGGAGAAGGAGAGCAGAAAAGGGGAGAAATGGGAAACCATTAGGATGGCAGGAGTTAGTGGGGATGAGGGTTAAAGAGAGAATTATAAAAGGCATATATCAATAATAATTAGCTACATAAAACACAATGTATATTAATAATTTTATTCTAAAATGCAATGTACATGAATATATGCAAACCAATTAAAAAACATCACAGAATGAGAAACAGCTGAAACATCCTTTAATAATTGGAACCTAGAACATTTGAAGTATGAATCTAGTAAAATTGGAAGTTGTCAGAAAACATGATATGAAACACTTAAAGGTCAGCATCCTGCATGACTGGACTGAGTTAGACTGGTATTAGGCATTTTTAACCAGAAAAAGTACAAGATCTACTGTACCAGAAATGGCAAATTGAAGAGGAATAGTGTTGTATTCATAGCAAAAGAGAACATTTCAAGATCTAGCCTGACACAAAATGCTGTGAATGATAGGAAATTACCCGCATCCAAACTATACAAGAAAATCTATTCATAAAATGTTTCAAATATATACTCTGATCACTAAAGACAAAGAATAAAAAATTGAGAATTTCTAACATTTACAGTCTGACAATGACCAAATATGAAATCAAAATGCATTAACAATTATTAGTGATCCAAGTACAAAAACATGAAACAAAAAAGGACTGGTAGTTGGAAAATACAATGTTGGTGACAAAAATAAAAATGGACATTGATAGAACTTTGTACAGTCAATGACTTCTACATTGATGATAGAAAGATAATTATTTCCTTTGAGCTGTGGTGCTAGAGAAGAGTGTTGAATATACGATGGGATTCCAGAAGAACAAAACAGGTGAAGCCAGTCTGCTCCTTGGAGTCAAAGACTCTGAGTTTTCATCGGACATACCTTGGGCATGTTGCAAGGAGGGACCAGTCCTTAGACAGGGACATTATGCTTGGAAGGGTGGAAGGACGGAAAAAGAGAGGTAGATCATCAATGAGATGGATTGACACAGTGACTGGGGTTATGAGGGTAGTAGGTATGTTAGAGAAAGTAAAGTTGGCCCAGTATAGAGCAGGTTTCAGGGCTGTTGAAAATAGGGTCACTATGATTCACAAGTGACTTGACAGTAGATAACAACAACAACAACAAAATTTTTTTTAAAAGAAACATAAATTTTATGCTACCTATCCAGAACTCAGAAAGACTACATATGTAGAAAGAGACCTTGGAAAAGCTCATTATTCAAAACAGACTAGCAGCTGACTGTGGATCTTCAATTATTCATGTGCTAGTTCAAATTGAAACTGAAGAACATGAAAACAAGTCCACAAGAACAAAAATATGACCTTGAGTCTGTCTCAAATGAATTGAACACTATGATAAAAGACCAGATAAGTTAAGGGATAACACCAAGGACATCACCCACAAAGAAAGCAAAAGGTCATTGCAAAGACAGGGAAAAAAAAAAAAAGAAACCACCAAAATGGATGTCAGAAGAGACTGAAACTTACACTAGAACAGAGGGAGGTCAAAATTAAGGAAAGTAATGTTGAAGTAAGAGGAATGAAGAGAAAATTTCAAAGGGCAGCTTGTTTGGACAAGAACAAACTGGGAGGAGGGTAGAGAGAATAGTGCAACAATGAATGAGTGGAAGCCCAAAATCTCTGTAAATGTTTATGAAAATTAATAAAATATAATTATAGAAAAAAAAAGAACAAAGGGCAGCTTGTAAAGACAAAGTATTATAGTAATATATGCAAAGAACTGGAAGTAAAAAACCAAAAAAGAAAAACATGCTCAGCATTTCTCAATTTGAAAGAACTGAAAAAGTCAAGCCTGAGTTAACAATGCTGAAAGAGTCTATGGCAAATATTAAATGATGCAGGGAACATTGAAAGAAGAACAAAGAAAGTGACATTCACTGCACAAAAAATATTGGTCAACATCGAACCATTTCAAGAAGTAGCATATAATCAATAACCAATAGTAATGAAGGAGCAATTTTAAGCTTCATTGTAGGCATGGACAAAAAAATAAGGCCCCAGGAATTGATGAAATACAGACTGACATGTTTCAACAAACAGCTACATTTCTAGATTTGCTCACTAACTAAGGCCAAGAAATTGGAAGACAGTTACTTTGAACAACTGATTTCAAGAGATCTGTATTTGTTTACATTCTCAAAACAGATGATCCAACAGAATTGGGAAATTATCAAACAATACCATTATTATCCCATGAAAGTAAAATCTTCCTGATTATTTTTAAACTTCCATCAAGATGGAACTGCCAGAAATTCAAGCTGGATTCTGAATAGGTCCATGGTACAAGGAACATCACAGCTAATAATATCAACCGGATCTTGATTGAAAACAGAGAATACCATAAAGATGCTTATTTGTATACTATATTGACTATTCAAAGGCATATGACTTTGTGTATCATAACAAATTATGAATAACACTGAGAGGAACAGAAATCCAATAGCACATAATGGGAAACATATACATAAACCAAGAAGCAGTTGTCTAAAAAGAACAAAGGAATAGTGCATGGTTTAAATATCAAGAAAGGTGTGCAAGAGAATTGTATCCTTTCTCCATACCAATTGAATTTGTGTGCTGAACAAATCATTTAAGTTGGACCATATGTAGATGAATGTGGCATCGTGATTGGAGGAAGATTCATCAACAACCTGCATCATGGTGTTGGCACAATCTTGCTTGTAGAAACTCAAGCGGACTTGAAGCATTTGCAGCAAAAGACTAGCTTCAATATGGATTACAATGTGCTTTCCCAACACCAAGAACACAAAAATGCTCACCACTGGATCAGTAGACAACATCATTATAAACAGGGAAAAGATTGAAGTAATCCACATGTAAAAACCAAAGTGCACCTGATCCAAGCCATGGCCTTATCAATTGCTTCTTATGTGTCCATAATAACCTATGAACTGCCAAAAGAGCACGCACACATCTGTGAAGAAGTTCAACCAGTATGTTCGTTAGAGGTAAGGATAATGAAACTTTCTCTCACATACTTGGGCATGTTATCAGGAGAGGCATTGTTGTTGTTGTTGTTGTGTGCCATTGGGTCACTTGCAACTCATAGCTATCCTATGTATAAGAGCCCTAAATCCTGCTCTATCCTGTGCCAACTTCACCTTCTCCAACGCACATACTCCCACAAACCCAATCATTGAATCAATCCATCTCATCGAGGGTCTTCCACTCCTCCACTGTTCCTCCACTCTCCCAAACATGACATCCCTCTCCAAGGACTGGTCTCTTCTTGCAACATGTTCAAAGTATGTCAGAAGAAGCCTCAGAATCCTTGCCTCCTATGAGCAGACTGGCTTCACACTTTCTAGGATGAACCTGTTTGTTCTTCTGGAAGTCCATGGAATATTCAACACTTTTCACCAGCACCACAGCTCAAAGGCATCAATTCCCTTTTTATCACCCCTAGTCACTGTCCTGCTCTCCGATACATAGCGTGCAATTATGAAGAGTATAGCCCGGATGAGGCACACCTTAGTCTCCAGCCTGACATCATTGCTTTTCCATACTCTGGACAGGTCCCTGACACCGGATTTTCCCCAATGCAATTTGTCCTTGATTTCCTGCTTGCTGGTACCAAGAGTGTTGACTGTGGAGCCAAGTAAACTAAAACTGTTAACAATATCAGTTTTTTCTATACTGCCAATTGGCCCAGTCCTGAGCTTCAATCCATATTAAAGGCTGCAGTCCTTGACTTTCTGCAGCAATCACTTCAGGTCCACCTCAGTTTCACAAGCAGGGTTGTGTCATCTGCATACCAGAGGCTGTTGATGAATTTTCCACCAATCCTGATGCCACATTCCTCCTCGTAAAGTCCAGCATCCTGGATGATCTGTTCTGTTAATAGATTAAAAAGGTATGGAGACAGAATACATCCCTGGTGGACCCCCTTCTTGATTTTGAACCATGCAGTATCTCCTTGCTCTGTTCTGATGACTGCCTCTTGGTCCAAGCATAGGTTTTGCATAAGCACAATCAAATGTTCTGGGATTCCCATTCTTCTCAGAGTCAGCCATTGCTTGTTGTGATCCACACAGTCAAAAGCCTTTGCATAGTCAATAGAGAAAAAAGTATATAAAAAAAGAGGAAAATTATTAACAAGGTAGGTGGACATAGTGACAATAACAGTGGACTAAAGCATAGGGGTGGCCATGAGAATGACGCAAGATAGGGCAAGGTTCGGAACTGTTATTCACAGGATAGCTATGAGTCATAGGCAACTCAATGGCATGTAACAACAACACTAACCTCTTTTACCTATACCTTTCCTAATGTACTGATTTTAATCTTTGGTAAATCAGGAAAAAAAGTTCTTTAAAAATTAAAAAATAACCTGAATAAATTAAAACATACAATATGATTACAAAAATCAATTGACCTCCAGTCTTCCATGAAATTCTATTACTAGTCTCTCAAATAAATGATTTATGGACACTTACAAAATGTAATGATCACCACAAACCAGTTTTAATTCATTAGAACCAAGTCCTGTCAAATTAGTGGCTGCAATTAATGAATTGGTTTGTGACATTGATAGATGGGAGATATGTTACAAACATCATCCCTGAGTAAGATGAAAAATGTGAATTGGCAGATGATATAACTAAGCAGGTTACTAATGGAACATCTATGTCCAAAGAGGGCTGAGTAATGAGTGGATGTTAAAAAAAATCCAATAGCATCAACATTTTATCAACATCCTGGGAAAAGATACAAAAGTTATGTTTATCAATTTTGGAGACAAATAAGCTAGGAGGAAGAATTACTCTGCTTTAAGAAGGAGTAAAAATTTAATAGTCTTTCAAAGATAGTTAATTGAGATAAAAGAGCCTTGCTTTTAGGACAAAGAAAAATAGATTCTTCAAGAATGGATTTGTGAAGCCAAACTTGGCAGGAGCTCATGTATGTTATATTAAAAAAGAGAGAGAGAGAGAGAGAGTACACAAGTTCAAAAGTTACTATAAACTCCTAAAAAAGAAATAGATCCACACACAGTAAATGATATTTTTCTGCTTAAGTGTCAAGGAAAGGACAAAGGATAGTATTTTTAACCAAATATACTGAAAATTGTAGATATGCATATTCAAAAACCAAGTGTGTCTCAGACCTCCTACCACTATACACACACACACACACACACACACACACACCAAAACCCTGACTTTAAATATTTCATCTAAATGTAAAATCTAAAATCTATGAAACTTGTAAAAATAAATTAAAACATTTTTAAGACTTGGGAAAAAAGCTGTTACAAACATAGGCTACTTTAACAAAGATAAAATGTTTTCAATAACTCGTGGCTGCTGTGATGCTAAACACTGTGTCAAATATGATATCAAATATGATAATGGTTACCCATGACGGACAGTGTTTGGTGGAGCTCTCCGATTAAAACAAGCTTGGAAGCAGAAGTGGCATCCACTTCCAAAATAGCTTGCCTCAGGAAACCTTATGAACTTGGAGAAACGATGAAAGTAATACAAGTGTTCAGGTCTTTCATTTATAAGGTCGCTATGAGTCCTCTATGATTTGACAGCACTTAACGAAAACAACATATGCTGATAGACACCTTTATTTAAGGTATAACACATTTTTTTAAAATTTAG
>NW_006399975.1:4451779-4458653 GCF_000299155.1 Elephantulus edwardii
TGTGACTGAGATACCTCACTCAGCATAATTTCCTCCAGGTTCACCCATTTTGAATAATATTGCATGAGTTCCTTGTTTTTCAATGCAGCATAGTACACATTTTTAAACAGGCAAACCATGTCTGGATTGTTGGGCACCATTTTGTATGTAGAATTTGTGGGTTTGGTCACCTAAATTCCACCTGAAACTTTGATCCCACCCAGACTCTGGTGACTCTCCTTTTGCTCTAAAGAGTAAACACAATAGCTTAGCATGGTGAGACTCACTGCAAAGAGACTGCATGACTTTTTTTTTTAGCTCCAATGTTTTAAAGGCTGTAAGGAGACAGAGATAACTTGTAACACTTACAAATAAGGACAACAGGTATTTTTTTCCACCCCTGATTAGCAAGAAAAGAAGAGAAGGATACTAGAGCAGGTAAGATTTCTGTGGTCTAGGATCTTGTTGACTTGGGTTGGTCATTTACCTCTTCATTCCATCCATTCTCTTCTAGGTTCAATGCCCAACAGGCTCTAGGCAGGACAGCTAATGAGGGTTACTAGTAAGAGTGGAGGATGTGAAAATTGGAAAGAGCTGGACTATTTCTATCTTTTCTGCTATCACAGATATTAACTCCAGCTAAGACTAGCAACATTCCTATCATGGCCCTAGGTCCCATAAGGCCATTCTTTCTATGGTTATAGAAATTGTTAGCTTCCTGGTCCAGCCACTCTATCATCTAGCTAATAAATTAACCATATTATTCAGTGGTAATGCATATTATACAACAAAAAGTCTATTAAGAATTACATGAAAATATCTGTAAATCTTCACTAGATAAATCTTCATAGACCTTTTGTTGTAAAATATGCATTACCACTGAATAATATAATTTATTATAATGTCAAAGTTAACAAACTTTTCTATGCTCCTTTAGTACTTTCTTACATAGCTAGTTCTATGTATTAAATTATTTCTGTTTAGTTACCTGACCTATATTTTTGCTTTCCTGGCTAGACCCTGATATATGCCCCCATCCTCTCAGCCAGGTGTGACTCACATCTGGGAATTTGCATCCTCAGTGTGGGAATGGGAACAACAGAAATAGCAATATGACACATCTGGGATCCAAAAGGCTCCTTACCAACTGACTCCCTGAGATTCCTCAGGAATGGCTGCCAGTGGCAAGAAAGAGAATTTAAAAAGTCCTTCAGCCTACTTTGTCAAGTTCCATTTCCTCTCATTTTCTAAAAATCTGATTAGTGCCCCTTAAAACTTTATCAAAACCATGTTTACAGAGTTCTAGTAAGACATTTTTACCCTATCTCCACCTCCTACCTCTACTTGGTGTCTCCTCAGATTTGGTCATTGATAATTATCCCTTAATATGATAGGGATCTCTGATGACCTAGTGGTTAAGAAAAGGCACTGACAACCCAAAGGCACACAGTTCAAATCCACCAGCTGCTCCACAGGAGAAAGATGGGCAGTCTCCTTCCTTGCAATTTCCTGCCTCTGAAAACCCATTAGAGCCTCAGCTATCATTTAGTTCTGATTCAGTGGCATATAACAACATCATCTTGTAGTAAAGGATTTCAAGTCCTCTTCCCCTTTGTTGGTGGTCTTAAGAATAAGCAATGGGATTCTATTAACCTCATTGTTAACTAACTCATTGCATTTAAATCAGAACTGACTTTCCCTTGTCCACAAGTAAGGCTGTGAATCACAAGAGAGGAGACTGGCCATCTTTCTCTCTGGGGGTCACTAGTACACTGGAATAGACAGAGAGGTACAGCCTTTCAGCTAGCAGTGCAACGCCCTATGGACTACAATGCCACAGTTCCTTTTAAAAAGTAATGAGGATGATTTATTCTATTACATCGAGTCATTATGAGTTGAAATCAACTCAATGCCTCACACCAACAACAACACAGAAATGTCAATTCCATAAATAGTGAAAATGGTTAATATGTTCATCTTCTAACAGAAAAATTAGAGGTCCACCCAAAGACTCTTGGAGACAATGTTCGGACAATCTACTTGTTAGAAAGTTTAGGTCTTGACTACCCATGGAACACAGACTCGTGCGCGCGCACACACACACACACACACACACACACACAGAGCAGAGTTTCCATGACTCAGAGTTGCACCAACAAAAACTAATTTTTGTTTCTGGTTTAAGAAATAGATTTAGGAAGTAAAACTAGGATGTCTGGTTAAATTTTAATTTTACATAAACAATGAATAATGCTTCATGTAATATTTATAATATACAAAATCTTTAAAATAAAAATCACAGTATACAATTGTGCCTTTTAATAAGCACCAGCCACTTAAAAGGTATATTACTCTGTGGATTACTTAACCAAACACAAACTTCTCTTTTATTACATTTCACTTTTAATCAATACTATTCCATTATGCCTCATCTACTGCAAATTCTTGAACGATCTTTTTCAGCATACAAATGAATTTTTGATGTTGTTATATTCTATCAAGTATAGCTGATAATAACCCTACGAACTGCAAAAGATCCTATCATATATGGTGCCATCCTCATCATATGTGACATAGTCAAACCCATTCATTGCTGGCATCGCGGGTCAATCCATTTCATTGAGGGTTTTCTTTTCTTTTGCTGGTCCTCTGTCTTTGCAAGCATGAGATCCCTTTCTAAAGAGTAGCCCCTCCCAACAACATGCCAACATATATGACGAAGTTTCACCATCCTTGTCTCCAAGGAGCACTCTGGCCATGTTTGCTCCAAGGCACATCTGTTTGGCCTTTTGATGGACCATGGGATATATTCAGGATTCTTTTGTAACGCCACAACACGAAGGCATCAATTATTTCTCTCAGATGCATGGAAAAAGACCATGACCTGAATCAAGCAAACCTTAGTCTTTAAACTGAAATCATTGCTCCTCCATACTTTAGAGAGGACCTTGGCAGTAAAATGTACCACTGCAACATATCTTTTGATCTTTCAACTGCCAGCACCAAGTATGTCAATTGAATTGTGGATCCAAGTAAGAAAAAAATCATTGGCATTTGAATTTTTCTCCATTTATCATAATGTTAATTATCAGCCCAACGGTGAAGATTTTTGTATCCTTAATGTTGAAATGTAATTCATATTAAATACTGTAGACTTTGATCTTCTGTAGAGAAAGTCCTCCTCACTTTGAGTAATCAAGATTAAGTCATCTGTATAATGCAGACTGTTTATAAGTCTTCTTTCTATACTGATACCACATTCTTTATAGAGTCCAGTATCTTGAATGATTTGTTCAACATGTAGACTGAATATGTATGAAGAAAAGTTTCGGCCCTGACACACTTCTTTCTTGATTTTAAATCATGCAGAATCCCCTTGCTCTATTCAGACAACAGCTTCTTAATCTAGATATAGGTTTTGTATGAACATAATTAAATGTTATATGATTCTCATTCCTTTCTTTTTTTACATTATTTTTAATTGGTTTGTTTACAGATTTTATGTACATTGTGTTTCACAGTATTTTTCATTCACATTATATTTCATACAATCATTCTCAAGATTTATTTTATAACATCAATAACTATTGGACCTTGCCCATCACCTTGTCTTTTCACAAGACCCTTACAATTTGCCTCCCTCCCTACTCACCAAAATGTGCAGCCCTGGGTTTCACCCCTGCCTCTCCCTACCTTCCACCTCTTGAGTTCCTATACATATTTTACTACTTCTCCTTCTATTTTTACAATAATGGCCTTATGCATTCCTATCAATATTAACCACAGTTTATTATAATCTACATAGTCAAATAATTTTGCATAGTCAATAAAACACATACCCTTCTGGTATTCTCTGCTATCTGCCAAGATCCATCTGACATCAGCAATGATATCCTTTGTGACATGGCCTCTTCTAAACTCAGCTTGAACTTCTGGCAGTTTCTTGTTACTGTGCTGTTCTAGCTATTTGGGGATGATTTTCCAAATATTTCGCTGGCATGTAATATCAATGGTAGTGTTCTATAATTTTCACGCTCTTTTGGATCACCTGTCTTGGGAATGGCAACAAATATGGATCTCTTCTAGTCATTTGTCCAGGTAACTGTCTTCTAAATTTCCTGACACAGACTGATTAGCTCAGCCAGGGCTGTATCTGTTAGTTGAAACAGGTCAATTGTATTCCATCGATTCTAGGGGCCTTCCCCCCCGCCCCCCGGCCCGATGCCTCCAGTATAGCTTGAACTTCTTCCTTCATTACTTTTGGCTCTCGTTCATAAGCTACTTGCTGAAATATGTCAGTATTAGCCAATTCTTTCTTGGTACAGTGACTCGGTGTATTTCCTTCGTCTTCTTTCAATGTTTCCTGCATCATACAATATTTTACCCATAGACTCCTTCAGTACTGTAACACTTGAAATTGCTTTTATAGTTCTTTCCACTTGAGAAATGCTGATTAGGTTTTGCTGTTATGACAAGAGTCCAGAATGAAGGCTACATAATGGAGTGGACTCGGGGAGGGAGGTGGAATGGGGGGATGTGGGGGATTGTATAACAATGAAAGAATTTTTCTTTTACTTTTCAAAGAGACGAGCGAACTTGCGGGGGCAGGGGACAGGGAGAAAAATGTAACAAGGAATGAATGGAAATCCAACATCTCAGTAAACGTTCATTAAAATTAATAATAAAAAAAGAAATGTGAGCGATTTTTCAGTCAGACTCCACTTCTTTGCACATCTAGTTAATACTATTCGTCATCTTTTTGAGCTGTCTTTTGAAAATCTTCTGAAGAGACCATCAAGTGTCTGTGTGAAAGTTCAAATTAAAGCTAAAGAAAATTAAAAGAAGTCCACAATAACCAAAACATGACCTTGGGTCTACCTTCTCTGAATTTAAAAATGATCAAGAAAAGTGCAAAGGTTTCTGAATACATTATTCCTATTAGCATGGGAAACCCTTATAAACTATTCTTAAATCCTATCACTAAAAATGTATTTCTTGGGGGGAAAAGTCTGATTTTGTATTTCAATGACTACCATCAATTCAATGACATAGATTGCTCACCAATATACTCTTTTCTTCTCTGCTATAGTTTTTGACTTAGACTATCAAATTATCTTCAGAATGAGTGTATTAGGTAAAGGTGGCAGTGAGAGGAGAGGTTGGAATTAAGTCCTTCTTCTTGTTGGGGAAATTGATAGTCAGAAACCTCCTTAAACTGCAAAGAGCAAGGATGTCTGTTTAAAGACTGAGGTGCACCTGATTCAAGCCATTGTTCTTTGCAATTGCTTTTTGTATAACTAAAAGTTGCATAATAAATAAGAAAACCAAAAGATCAATGCCTTTGAATTGTAGTATTGTAGAAGAGTACTAAATATCCTGTGGTCTGTCAAAAGTACAAAGAAATTTATCTTGGAGGAAGTACAACCAGAGAGCTCCTTAAAGGAAAGAATGATGAAACTTCATCTCATATACTTTGGAAATGTTGTCTAAGGAGACTAGCCCTTGAAAAAGTCAGTAAGCTGGGAAAGATGGAGGGCCAGAGAGAGAGGAAGATCCTCAACAACATGGATTGACCCTGTCACTACAACAATGGACTTGAGCATGACAGAGATAACAGGATGGTGCAGGTTAGGGCAAGGATCAACCTGTTGTTCATAGGGTCACTGTTAGTCTTAGTCAACATCAATCCATTATTACTTTAGTAAATGATTGCCAATCTCTTCACCATAAAATATCAATAGGTTGTAGGGTCCAGCATGAACAGGATAAATTTAGAGCAATTTAAAGTCCTGCTGAGATGAGGAATTAATGAAATAGGCCAGCAACTTTGAGTATTCACTATTCATCTATTTCTTTACAATCCCTAAACAGGTATGCCACCTCCCAATCTCTCAACCTTCCAATGCCAGTGACTCAATAGTTTGGAGGGCGGGGGGGAGGGACATAACTAACTAAACTTTTGCCTGCAGGAATGATGACAGCAAACGGTTGTGTACTTGGAGATTTCTGCCTTGACTCTTCATCTCCTCTTCTCCTTTCATCTCCTTTTCTCCTTAACATTTGCAAGTATGACACAATAGACATGACAGAATAGCTGTCATCCCCTGCAGGGCATGGAATCATTACACATAAATGACGAGTAGCTGAAGAGAACAAAAATTATTTAAATTATAAAGCAACCAAACAATATACACGATCTGAAACAGAATGATGAAAACTAATAGATTTAAAACAAGTTTAATAATTGTATGTAAGGTGAACCCATTGCCTGTCAACCTACTTCTAATTCTTAAAGATCAAATAAAAGCAAAGTAGGACAATGCCACAGGGTTCCCAAGACTGTAAATCTTTCTAGCAGCACACTGTCACATCTGTCTCCACTGACCAACAGTTATACTCAAACCACCAACCTTTTGGTTACTAACTGAATGCTTAACCACTGCCCCATCAAGGTTCCTGTGCTGAAAGTAAAAAATTAACAACTTATTGCTGTTGAGTCAGAAAAAAACTTCTTAGCTGACATGAATCCGTTTTGGGGATCTCTAAATCACACAAGAAAGAAAGACCTCATCTTTTTATTCCTGAAACTGCTGGTGGATTTGAACTTCCAGACAAGTCCCATCTTTGAGTTAGCAGCTCAACTTCCTACCTACAAGGCCACCAGAGCCTAACACTTAAAAGATGATTTTGTCTAAAACAAGGTTGTTATAAAGCAGAAATAAATAGAATTTTAAAATTCAAATGATTTAGAATGAACTACACAGCAAAAAGTGAAGAATGAAGAAGCTGGAAGCTCAGATTAGAGAATTCTTAGAAGTTAACAGGAAAATATGATGTATAAATCTGAAGAGATAAAGCATGCAAAAGCATTAGGTCATAGTAGAAAAAAAGGGAC
>NW_006399975.1:4466113-4506616 GCF_000299155.1 Elephantulus edwardii
CCATGGTACATTCAATACTCTTCTCCAGCACCACAGCTCAAAGGCATCAATTCTCCTTCTGTCCTCCCTAGTCATTGTCCAACTCTCCGATGTATAACAAGTGATTGCAAAGACCATGGCCTGTATCAGGTGCACCTTAGTCTCCAGAGAGACACCATATTTCATGATGCTAAGTTAGGGGGAAAAAATGAGATCCTATTTCATTCTCAATAAATTTGCAATAACTCTAATAAAAATTCCAATTGTTTTAAAGGAATATTTTTTCTAAAATGTATATAGAAATAAAAGCCTATGGATAAACACAAAATTGAAAAGAACTAAGGAAATTATATGAAGACACACTACAAAGAAAGATATAATACACACATGGATAAAAACTAGTGTAAAAAAAAAAACAACAAAAAACAACAACAACCTGGTATTAGCCCAAAAACAAATGGACTAATGGAACATCAGGGGAAACTGGTGGCCTAGTGGTAAAGAACTGTGCTGGCAACACAAAGGCACATTGTTCAAGTCCACCAGCCGCTCTGCAGCAGAAAGATGGGCAATCTCCATTAACCAGTGTTAGGATAAAGACAACACTAAGGGGCAAAGACATCCTTTAGAACTAACTATTAATTCACCCCTTCAGAGGAGCTTGTAGGCCCATGGTATTAAAAAGGCAATTGTCACTGTATGTCACATTAATTGGTAGTCACTAGTCTCATTTGTCAACAAAAATTAGGTCGAAACCTAATGTTCCTTAGCTCCAAAAGGGGAAAAAAAATCACATTTCACTATTGATTTATTATTTGTCTCAGCTTATTCCCAGGTAATTGGATTGTTGGAGGTTTTTTCTTCCATCATGATATTTAGATCATATTAAATACTGAGCATTTTTTTCTATGCAATTCATCTTTTACATATTTTAAAGCAACATGCACACCCAATTTGACCAATGTTAAAATAAAGGATAGGCATGTGTTAGGATTACATCCTTTCTCCATATCTACTCAATCTGTATGATGAGCAAATAATTCCAGAAGTTGGATAAAAATGAATGTGACATCTGGTTTAGAGGCAGGCTCATGAACCATCTGTGTTACACTCATGACATAACCTTGCTTGCTGAAATTAAAGGACTGGAAACTCTTGCTGCAGAAGAGTAAAGACTTTAATATGAGTTACACCAAAACATCAAGAAATAAATCTTCACCACTGGATTTCAACATTGTGAAACACTCTCACATACTTTGGGCATGTTGTCAGGAGAGACCAATCATTGGAGAAAGATCTTAGGTTCGAAAAAGTGAAAGGTCAGACAAGGAGAAGAAGATCTTCAACAATAAGGATTGACATGGAGACTATTAATGGGCTACCACATGATGCAGATAATGAGGATGGTACTGGGTAAGGCAGAGTTATGGTCTGTTGTTCAGAGGGCTGCTATGAGTCGTAGTCAGCTGGAAGGCACATTGCACCAACCACAACAAAAGAGCAGAAAGAACAAGGTCTCAATTCAATAATATGTCAAGAGTTTCTATTTAACTTTTTAAATTCTCTTTTATGCCTCTAGGCCATGTTTGTGCTTCTCCGCGGTGTAATCAGAGAGTGAATATGGTCCAACCCTAATTGATTGTCAAACCAGCCTGAGTACGCTGAAGACTTGTTACCTATTATCTATATAAATTGGAAGATAGATGTATTTTGGATGAATCTTTCTTTCCTGTTATTTTGAATGAAAAAACAAATGCTAAAACAAAAGCATATGCCCCAAAGGGAAACAAAGGTAGAAGACCCAAGAGCAAAATAGATGGTTCAAGCTAAAGACTCTCAGACTTGAATAGAATCACCATCATCTATGGTTTGTTGTATCTCTAGGCTCACTTCCAGAGTGTCTGACACAGTTAAGTCAATGCCTTTCTAGCAAGTTTCCAAGGTGGTGATGATAATTTCCAAAAAAATGCCTTTCTAACAAGTTTCCATGTGGTGGTTATAAAGATGGTGGTGGCGATCCATGGCTCAAACTTCAATAATCTCCCAAATCATCCCCACTTAAATCCAAGGAACACACTCTAGGCATACAGGTAGATGGTCTACATAATAATCTCATAAAGTTTTGCTTACGGCATTTTCCCAACGTAGTGTGATGAAAGGCTTACTTTAATAAGCTTCATCAAGATATTCTTCCCTTTATAAAAAAATTGGACTTCCAGAAACTTCAACCTGCCCAAATTCTGTGTCAAACATTTAAATTCATTCTTTCAACAAATGTTAATTGGAGACCAGCCATGTGGCGCAGCGTTGCACAGTACACTGGTGCACAAGGGCAAAGAAAATAGTCTCTAACTTCCTGAACTTTATAGTCAGTGTCAAGGACCACTAAACACCCAAAATAAAAGTCACAACAGGAGGTCCACCGATCCATATGGCACCTCCCTGTGAATGAGAAAGAGCCACATATAGCAAGTGGAACTTGGCTGGATTTCAACATCTCCTCGCGGCTCGGTCAGAACCCTCGTACAGTACACGGGCAAACCTGAGTCTCTTAAACTCCTAAGATTTAAGTTTTGTCTTCTTTATTTAATTTATTAAATCCTCAAGCTCAATCACAGGTTTCTAAACCCCACAACAATTATAGGTTTCTAAACCCCACAACATACTTCAAGGTTTTAGAGCCTTTTGGGCTGGAGGAAGGGGTTGGGATTCTCAGATGCAAAGATTGGATCACATTCCTCTGACTATGGGGCATTATGTTTTCCAAATAAGGGTCTAATTGTTTGGTTTTTCCCTCTTTGTCCTCAATTTTGCTTTTCTTCCTGCATTTTCTACAAAAAAAATACTGTATTTAGAATTTCATATACATATATAATATCTTAATATACATATATTTTATATATATTAAAATGAGTGTATAGAAACATACATATTTATAATATTCTGAGTATAATGTATCTAGGTTCCTGTGAATGTTTTTCATTTTCATAAATTTAATTTCCATAAATCTCACGTCTTTTAGGCATGTTATCAAAAGGGACCAGTCCGTAGAAAAGAGGATCATGCTTTCAAAGTAAAGGATCAGAGAAAGAGAGTAAGACCCTCGAGGAGTTGGACTGACAGTGACTGCAACAATGGGTTTAAACACAAGAGTTACTGTGAGCATGGCACAGGATCTTGTGTTCTGTTTTGATCAGAGTCACTATGATTCAAAGCCAGCGTGATGATACCTACCAACCACGATAAAATTTAATGTGTATCCAGTTCCTCTAACTGTGCCAAGACATTTCACAGAACTGCTCCACCATACAGTTCTTCCATTCCCCTAGTGATGGGCAAAGGATCTAAGATGGTGCCATGGTTAAGCATTCAGCTACTAATCAAAAGGTTAGTGGTTCAAATCTACAAGCTACTCCACAGGAGAAAAATGGGACAGTAAACTTCAGTAAAGACTAGAGCCTTAAAAACTCAATGAGGCAGTGCTGCAGGGTCACTAGAGTGGGTGTGAACACCACAGCAATAGATTTGCTTTACAGTGATAGATACCTAGGCTACACCCAAATGCCCCACCACCTCCCACAACGTTATGAAATGTACCCTAAACACTTAGTGTAGTCCGGAGCAGTAATTACTAAATGAGAAGGAGAAGTCAGAAGTGGGTAAAGAAAACTCCAAAACCTTATATAGTAGGGAAGGAAGGGAGTCTCAAGGATGTTAAATAAAATTGTTGAGGTTGTATTTCATAGAAATACTACAGACTTGACTCTATAAGAATACTCTAAATCACTGGCAATAAGTGAGATATAAATCAAAGCCATAATAAGACACCATCCCAATCCAGTAGCAGAGGCAAAGTTTAGCAGGTAAGCAAGTAATAAAGGTTGGAGAGGATATGGCAAGTTAAGAACTCTTACACACTGTTGGTGGGATTGTAAAATGGTGCAACCACTCTGAAAGGCAGGTTGGCACTTCCTTAAAAAGCTAACCATAAAAATTCCATGTGACCCAGCTATTCTATTGCTTGGAATATAGCCCAAGAAAAGAAGAACTGAAGCTCAAATGGAGACTTGTACACCAATGTTTATAGCATCATTATTCACAATCACAAGGATATGGAAACAGTCCAGATGTCCAACCAAAATTAATGGAGTGAGAAGTTGTGGTACATTCATAAAATGGAATATGACGTAGCACACAGGAACAATGATTTTGTAAATTACTACCTAATTTGGGAAGGACTGGAGAGCATTATGCTGAGTGAACTCAGTCCCACAAGGACAAATACTGTATAAAATCATTATTGTAGAATGAGTCTGAGGATCCAAGGAGGAGGAGGGTGAAAGAAAAGGGGTGAGGATCGGGGGTGGTGTTAGGATTGCACAATTTGGTGGGGGATTGAAAGAAATGGGAAGGATCTTGTGGGTAAAACAGTGTAAATAAATCCCAAAAAAGTTAAAAAAAAAAAAAAAGAATGAACAGCAATCCTGCCTTGCAGACATCTTCTTAACCTCTGGACTAAAATGAGACACTGAAGCACCAGAGAGTTAAAGGCAAGTTGATTAATTAGAAAGAACAAGCTGATAAGTGTAGAAAAGAAGCATTAATTTGTCAAATACTTTAGTATCGAACTGTATAAGGAAAAAAGTTACCTTCCTTCTTAGAAGAATACTACCCACAACTTTTACATTCTACAGTTCTCATTCTCAGATAATTAAGCATCAAAGGAAGTTTTCTATAACTGAACAAGCAGATCCTCAGTAATTGTATACACCAAGGTTCTCATGGCTGTCAGAACATTCCAAGACCAAGGCTTCACTTCATGTTGGTTCTCTTAAAACAGAATCTCTGGGACTAAGCCCAAGAATAGTATTTTTTAATTAATTAATAAAACAACCTTACCTGTAACCTAAATGTGCAGCCAGGATTTAAAAACGCTGAGCTAGACACTTTTTGGATCCAAGAATTCCGTTTATAAAGCAGGATCTCAGGTGCAAGTGATCGGGGAAAGTGGCATTAATAATAAGAGTATTCTTCAGTTTACCTAATCTCAAATCCTTAGATTTTCAGGCCCCACTTACACATCACCAAAGCTCTGTTACCTCCACTCTGATGTCTTCGATTTGGGGCAGGTATAGGCAATGATTGCATCTTCCCAGCAAAGACACCTTCCCAGAAGCCCCCAGCAGATATCCACTTACCACTCATTGGCCAGAGTTAGATTCCAAGCTAAGTGTTAACTCACTGGTTAGCAAAGGTCTTAAAGTTACCAATATTAGTTTGAAATGATGGTTCTCAAACTTGAGCTTGATTTTAATCACCTGGGAGCCTAATACAACAGAGATGCTGGACCCCACAACCAGTGTGGTTACTCAGTAACTCTAGCATGTTTTTGAGTACCATTGAGTAGGTTCCAACTCATAACAACTTTGTAAGACAGAGGGGACCTACCTCATAGGGTTTCTTGGGGTATATTCACTTCAGGAGATCTCAAGTCTCTCAGAGCTGCTGGTAACTTAGAAACACAAATCTTTTTGTTGAAGCCAAGTGTTTAACCATTATGCATCTAGGTCTCTTTAGGTCTAGGATCCTAAAGAAATCCAAACCCACTGCCATTAAGCTGACTTGACTCAAAAAGGAACCCTATAGGACAGAATAGAATTGCTCTTGAGAGTTTCCAAGCCTATACATTTTCATGGAAGCAGACTGATTCCTCTTTCTTCTGTAGAGTAATTGATATGTTCCATTCTGATTCACAATGACCCTTTTGATAAAAGGGGAAACTGTCCCTCTTTCTCCCATAGAGAAATTAGTGGATTCAAATAGCTGACCTTTCCGTTAGTAGTTCTAGGCTAGGGCTCAAATATGTGCACACTCACTCTCCCAGGTTATAGTGATGTACTTTGAAAACCAATTAGGCCAAAGAAGATACACATGTAAAAATTGTAACCCACTTTTTCTAAAGCACACAACTATGGGGAAAAGGGATAGCAGTGGTAGTTTAAATATATCCACAAACTGGCACTCCTTTCAGAAGTTGGAATTTAATTCCCCTACACATGATGTGGGTAGATCTTGGTGGCTCACTTCTGTGAATGACTTGTGTGGGTCATAAGAGACATAGCAGCTTCTATTCTGGTCGATCTTTCTTTTGGATCATTTATTCTAGATGAAGTCAATGCTACAGCATGAAGACACTCTAAGGAGAATCCCAGATAGAAAAAGAAAGGGAAAAAAAAAACCAATCCTGAGAATGCCAGTCCATAGTCACGTGACTATGATCTTGGAAGCAGAGTACTGAGTTTTCAGGCAAGCCATCCATCCACTGTTCTGATAGCTACATATGCTGACCTAGGCCAATATCTTGACAGCTACGTCATAACGGACACATCCCTGACATACACTTTTCCCATTTTGAATCATACAGTGTTTCCTTACTCTGTTCTGAAGACTGTCTCCTGGTCCAAACATAGGCTTTACCTAAGCGCAATCAGGTGTTCTGGGATTTCCATTCTTCTCAGAGTCAGCCACAATTTGTTGTGATCCATACAACCAAATGCCTTTGCATAGTCAATGAAACAAAGACATTCCTCTGGTGCTCTCTGCTTTCAGCCAAGATCCATCTGACATTAGCTATAATATCCCTAGTACCTCATCCTCTTCTAAACACAGCCTGCACTTCAGGAAGTTCTCTGTTGATGTACTGTTCCAGTCCAGTCATTTTTGGATAATTTTCAGCATAATCTTTCTTGTTTGTGATATCTATGATATTGTTTGATTATTTCCACACTCTGTAGGGTCACCTTTCTTTGGAATGGGAACAAATGTAGATCGTTTCCAGTCAGTTAGCCAAGTGTTTGATCTCCAGAATTCCTGACACTACTTGGTGAGCACATTTAGGGCAGCGTCTATTGGTTAAAATACATCAATTGGTATGCCATCAATTCTTGGGGCCTTGTTTTTTGCCAATTCTTTGAGAGCAGTTTGAACTTCTTCCTTCATCACCACAGGCTCTTGCTCATACCTTATTTCATGAAATTCTTCTGTGTTTGGTACAATGACTCTGTATACTCTTTCCATCTTCTTTTAATGCTTCCTGGATCACTTAATAGTCTGCCCAAAGCATCCTTAAGTATTGCAACTCGAGGCTTGAATTTGTTCTTCAGTTCCTTCAGCTTAAGAAATGCTGAGAGAGTTCGACCCCTTTGATGTCCTGACTCCAACTCTTTGCACGTTTCATTGTAATACTCGGTCTTCCCGCGCTGTACATTGGAATATTCTGATCAATTCCATAATATCTCCATACCTTTTCAATCAACATGTGGAACAGATTATATGAGGAGAAATGTGACATCAGGATTGGAAGTAGACTCATCAACAATCTGCATTATGCCGATGAAACAACCCTGCTTACTGAAACTAAGGAGGACCTGAAGAGCTTGCTGCAGAAGGTCAAGGACTGGAGCCTCCTATATGGATTGAAGCTCAACATCAAGAAAACAAATATTCTCACCGCTGGGCCAATTGGCAGCATCATGGTAGATACTGAAGAGATTGAGATTGTTAACAGCTGTAATTTGTTTGGCTCTAATAAACACTCTTGATACTAGCAGCCAGGAAATAAAAAGACAAATTTCACTGGGAAAGTCTGCTGTCAGAGACCTCTCCAAAGTACTGAAGAGCAACTATGTCAGTCTGGAGACTAAGGTGTGCCTGATACAGGCCAGGATCTCTGCTATCACTTGTTATGCATCAGAGAGCTGGACAATGACTAGGGATGATAGAAGGAGCATTGATTTATTTGAGCTTTGATGCTGGAAAAGAGTAGGAGAAACAACATTTGTCCTAGAGAGGGTGAGACCAGGCAGCTTCCTGGAGGCAAGGATTCTGAAGCTTTTTCTGACATACTTTGGACACTCTGCAAGGTGGGACCAGTCCTTGAAGAGGGGTGTCATGCTTGGGAAGGTGGAGAAACAGCGCAAGAGAGGAAGAGCCTTGATTAAATGGATTGATTCAGTGACTAGGGTAATGGAGATAGGGGTGTCAGAGACAATAAGATTGGCACAGAATAAAGCAAGGTTTGGATATGTTGTACATAGGGTCGCTATGAGTCATAGGTGACTTGATGGCACATAACAACACCACCACATCATAAGGAAGTTCTTGTGGCCTAGTGGTAAGAAGCTGTACTGCATCCCAAAGGCACACAGTTTGAATCTACCAACTGCTCCACAGGAGAAAGATGGGCAATCTCCCATGTGATTAACTGCCCCTGAAAAAACCTTCTAGAGGGTCATCAATGAGTCAGCTCATGACTCCACAGCACACAACACAACAGCAACACATCATAAGCAGCCCTGAGTCAGACACATTCCAACTAAGCCACTCCTGAATCCCTGACTCACAGAATAGGAGATAATGCTTATTGTTTTCAGTTTTTAGAATAATTTGTTCTTTACAATAAATAACAAATGTAATAATTATAAAAAATTGAGAGAAGATAGAAATCACCTTGAGTTTTCAACAGTGACTCCCAGTTGCTTCAGATAATCAAGTTTCAGTATAAAAACATTGATGCTGTCACGGTTAATATTGTATGTCATCATGGCTATGATCCTCAGTATAATGTAATTCATTATTGTAAATTCTTGCCTCTGCGATTTTAATAAAGTAGGATTATAGGTAGATCTATCAAGATATGATTAGACTAAACTGATCAAAGGTCGGTCTCACAGGGGTGTGTCCTGTGTGGTATTTATATTTGGTCTCTAGTAAAAAGCTGAAGAATGTGTGTCAGAGCTCCATGTACCTACGTTTAAGTCTCCAGACTTAAACCAGTGCCCTGTTCTTACGGCAAACTTGTCAGTGTCCAAAGCCAGCCATCTGTAACCCTGCTTCCTTACAATGACCTGTGGACATGTCAGCCTCTGAAGCTAGTAACTTCCAAACCAGACACCTTGCCAACTGAGACTTGCCTCTACATGCACACATGCATATGACTCATTTTCTTGAAATAGTTCTCTCTCTGTATCTGCCTATCTATCTTGTGTGTGTGTGTGTGTGTGTGTGTGTGTGTGTGTGTGTGTGTGTAAACATACATACATATAATATATAATGTGTCTCCGATGGGCTAGTGGGTAAGGAAGATGAACTAACAATCTGTGATTTTAATACTCTAGCTGCTCTATGGAAGAAAAATAAATAATCTCCTCCCATGTGATTTACAGTCTCTGAAAACCTGCTGACATGTCAGCAATGAGTTAGTTTCATCTCAAAAGCAATGGATTGAAGGGAGTTGGTTTTGTTTGGGTTTTTTTTTCTACACACACACAATGACAGCAGGTTTTCTTCTCTAAAGAACTCATGTATGCTTAGGAGCTCAGAAAATTCAATCTTGTCTCAAACAATAGAAGCTTACAATATTTTCTAGATAAAACATAAATAGTCATAAATGTCAGTATGAAGATTCTCTTTCCCTTATTGTCTTGGAGTCAGAAGCACCTCATAACTGACCCACCAGTAAGATTTCAGAAGCTCTAAAGTGCATGGGAGGAGATTGCCTACCTCCCATAGAACCACTGGTACATTTGGATTAGCCTCACAACTCCATATAGACTGCTATCATACAGAACCATAATGAAACCCATTTCATTCTGGCATACAGGACAGAGTAGAACTACTCCATAGTGTTTGCAAAGCTATAAATCTTTGCAGAAGTAGATCACCTCATCTTTCTATTGTGGAACAGTTCATGGGTTCAAATTGTGGGGGTTTGGTTAGCATCTCATATAAACCACTGCCCCATCTGGGCAACTCCTATTTATCAAATTAATTTAAGAAATTGTTTGTTCTCCTCTTTTCTTCCTATAAACCATCTTTCCAGCCTACATCTTTTGCTGTTGCTACTCTTATAATTTCTGTCCCCTCATTCTGGTTTGTGACTCCGACTAGAACTTCCAAACCTCTCACATTGCTACTCTCAATGTGTGTGTGGATCAGTAACAACACCCTATGAGACCTGGTCAGAAATGCAGACTCTCAGGCCCACCCAGACCTACTGGACCAGGATCAACACTCAAATATGATAAATACTGCTCTGCGTAATGACCCTGAGACTTCAGCTCAGAGCTTGTTCTGCAACAATTCCCAAAATCTAGTACACATTACAATTACACGTGGGGTCACTAAGAAACAGGAATGCCTCACTCCTTCCACACATATCCTGATTTCATGGGTATAAGGTTCTGACACTTGTAATGTTTAGCTCTTTGGAAATTCAGGTGATTTTAGTTATACTATACATCCAAAGGCTGGTGGTTCAGATACACCAGCTATTCTGTGGGAGAAGATGGCAAACATCTTCTGTGCAATTAACAGCTTCTGAAAAGCTGCTGGAGGATCAACTGTGAGTTGCTTTGACTCAATAGAACATAATAACAATGTTCAACAAAATTTGGAACCACTGGTATACAACCTTCTTTTCTTGTTACTTCCCAAATAAATTTCCAGAATTTATTAAGTTGCTCATCCTTTTTACAAAGGTGTGCCATAGACTTTTAACTATTCTATAAGTTAGTTATACTTAGTCCAATAAATTGTCAGAAAACAAGAAATGCAAGATGGCATCAGCCAAAATGTAACCCCACCTGTTCTGCTGGCTTTAGGAAACTCTGGTGGCCTGGTGGCATTGTGCTGTTAACCAACCCAAAGGCACACGGTTCTAACTAGTTTCTCACTAGTTGTTCAATGTGAGAAAGATACACAATCTCCTTCTGTGTGATTTATTGCCTCTATAAACCCACAGGAATGTCAACCACAAGTTGGTTTTAACTTGGTGATACCAAAGAACAACAAGCTTAGAAAAGCTGTGAGGGATGAAGTTTTCAATGGGCGATGCTTCTCAATTTAATGTGTGCATTACACTAATATTACCCACCAAAGCCAAACCCACCTCCATCAAACTAATTCTAAATCACAGTGATCTAAAAATATGGAGAACTCTTCTATAGGGTTTCTGAGGTTATAAATATTTATGGATGCATGTTGTATAATTTTTCTCTTGTGGAGGATTTGAATCACTGACTTTGGGGGTTGCAGGCCAATGCTTATCCTACAGTACTACCAGGGCTCTTAGAATAATATGAAGATATTTTGAAATTTCAGAGTCAAGGTTCTTCAAAATAATTCATTCAGAATCTCACGTGTGGATCTAGACAATGGTAATTGCCAAGAGGATTCTAATTTGCAGCCAGTGTTAAAGAGTGGGTGAGTTGTATACATTTATGTAGGAACTATTGGAAACCAAATGCAAATTGTTGTTATTGTTGTTGGTAGGGGCCACTGAGTCTATTGCAATTTGTAACAACCCTATAAACAACAAACCTGAACCTTGTCCTATCCTGTGCCATTCTCATCTTTGCTGACACACGTGAGCCCATTGCTGCAGTCACTGTATCAATCTATCTTATTGAGGGGTCTTCAGAGTAGGGAAAATCTTGGTTAATTGATTTTTTTTTTTATCCCAAAACTCTATTGTGTGAAACCAAGAATCAGATAAGAGAAAAGATAATAGATTTTAAATTAATCCAATGGCTAAGTGGATTTGTGCAGAATTTTAATCTTGATAAATTTCCATTTTCTTATCCATAAAAGGAAGATAAAACTACTTAACTCAAAAGTTTAGAAGAAGAATCAATTCTTATTATGAGCTACGTAAAAGAACCTTAGACATTTGTACATGCTCAAATGTTCTTCCTCTTCTTTATATGGGATATGTTTTCTTTTCAAAAGTGTAATTCTGTGTATTATCAGATTTGAACCTCTCAACAATACTTAAAATATTTGCTGCAAAATATCAAAGACTACAGCCTTCAATATGGATTACATTTTAACATCAAGAAAAAAAAAATCTTCACCGCTGGACCAATAGATAGATGACCGATTATGATAGATGGAGAAATGATAAAAATTATCAACATTTCCATCTTATTTGGATCCACAATCAATATTATTGGTACTACTAGTCAAAAAATCAAAAGACATGTTGCACTGGGGAAAATCTGCTGTCAAGGACCTTGTCAAAATCTTGAAGAGCAACTATGTCAGTTTAAAGACTAAAGTGCACCTGATCTGGCCATAGTCTTTTCAATTACTTGTTATGCAGCTGAAAGTTGGTCAGTATATAAAGATGATAGAAGAATAAGAAAGGCCTTTGAATTGTGGGGTTGGAGAAGAGTACTGAATATTCCTTGGATTGTCAAAAGGACAGATATTCCTTGAAGAAAGTGTGACCAGCATACTTTTTTGAAGGTAAAAATGATGAAACTTCATACTTTGGGCATGTTGTTATAGGAGGGTTCAGTCCTTGGAAAAAGGATATCATGCTTGGAAAGACGGAGGGTCAATGTAAGAGATGAAAATTCTCCCAATGTCAGTTCACAGTGACTGTGACAATGGGCTCAGAGATGGTGAGGATGGCATTAACTAGGGTTGAGATCCATTATTCATACGGCCACTATAAGTTATAGTTGACTTGAGGCACACAACAGCAATAATACATTTGGGTAAAAATATTGTTGTTGTTCCAGTTAGACAAATGAGAAAATGGAAGGTCATTTTAAAAATAAGAGTCAACGAGACTAAATGTGAGTAACAAAGCTGAAATTCAGATTGTCTGACACCAAAGCCCGTATTCTCGATCATCACACTCTTCTTTCTCTGAAATAGCTACCTTCTTCTTATCACAGGAGTCTCTGAATAAGGTAAATATTTTAAATGTGTGGCTGCTAACCCAAAGACTAGAGGTTCAAGTCCCTCAGAGGTGCCTCAGCAATCTACTTCTGAAAAAAATCAGTGACTGGGGTAATGAGGACACCATGGCTGAGACAATGAGGTTGGCTCAAGATAGAGCAGGATTCAGAGCTGTTGTACATAGCTGTTGCTATGAGTCACAAGTGACTCAACGGTACATAACAACAAAGTTCTTACGGAACACACTTCTTCCGTGATACACATGAGTTGGGATCAACTAGACAGCAGCTGATAATGGTTCTTGTTATGAAAGCAGCAGAAATGGAGGGACAGCACAGGAGAAGAAGGCCCTCTATGAGGTGGATTAATTCAGTGACTGGGATAATTGGGACGGGAGTGTCAGAGACAGTGCGATTGGCACAGGACAGAGTGGAGTTTAGGGCTGTTGTACATAAGGTCGCTATGAGTCGCAGGCGACTCGACGGCACATAACAACAACAACAAATATGGAGAAGAAAGAAAAAATTGGAAAGGACGAGAGTACTGACTTAGTAATGACATGTAATAATTGTCCTGCACTTTCTCTTCCCTTAGGCCAACTTGTCAATTACAGATGGTTCAGTCCTGTCCTAGAAGGTTACATACAATGCAAATTTTCAAAGGTGGTACTGTCAGCATATTTCTGAAAAATCATTAGAATGTCCTCATTTTTTTCCCCATATATAATTCTTGCCTACTTAAGCATAATCTGGACAGTATTTTCATAGACTGGAGCATGTAAAAGATACAAACCTAAAAATAACCATTTCCAATTAACCTTCCTCTACCTTCCCTGTCTTTCAATTTGATCCAAGTTATCTCTCCTGCCCAAGCTAATTACAATTGTCACTGGATTGGGGAGGGGGGCATAAATCTCTTTTTTTGTTTATTTGTTTGTTTATACTGCTTCTGCTACACCCTATTGTAGTTAATGCTGGCAAGCTTCCTTGATTAAATTCATTAGCCAGGATGTTTTTCAATTTGACTTTTTAACTTCTGTATCTCTTCAAAATACTCATTCTTTCATGAGTCTGTTTAGCATAAGGTACTTGCATAAAAGGTTTCTAGCAAGATTTTTATTTATATTTAAGAGACCAAATTGGAGTCAATCCAAAGTCTAAATTTAAGTTTCCTTTAAATTTATTTATTGGTCTTTTTTTGTACTTAAATTTATCTCTTCTTTAGTTTCGTGGCTCTCTGTGATGTAATTAACTAAGAGATATGGCCATTTAATTGATAATCTTCCATTTTTTAAAAAATTCTAGCCTCTTTGTCTATGATTCAGATCTCAATGCTTATGACCTCACTCAGGGATGAATTATTAAGAAAATGGAAGGAGGGTAAGATACAAGGCCCACTCCCTAAAAGGCATTACCCAAGTTGTTTCCTAGAGGTTTGGTTTCTAGCTTTGAAATTCTATGTAAAGTAATTATTTTGGAAAATCCAATGCTTATTTGTGTGGTGTGCTACCTCTAACCTGATCCAGCTGCACCAACAATCCACAACTGACAATCTCAATCTTTGGACTCCTGATCCGTCATTCGCCAGTCTCTGTAACCACATGCATCAACCTATATCATCTACAATTGCATGAACCATTTTTCTGATGGTTTTCTTTTTAGTTGTTGTGAGATTGTCCAACAAATCACAGAACTCAAAGAGAGAGATGTGAGTGGGAGAACTGAAGGCAGGGGGAATAATTGATGTCAGAGAAGACAAGGGGTACAACAGTTTGAACATTTGGAACATTGTTAATTTTCACCATGTAGGAAATCAATTAATGCGCATTCTTACTCACTAACCACTCAGACCTTTCATTTTCCTCTTGCATTTTAAAAGCTGTCCCTTATTTCTCTGCTAGGTAACAGTAATTCTAGGTCTTTTAGACATTATCAGTTTACCCTCTAAAGTGTATCATTAGCAACCAAACATGTTCAAAACTTTTCAAACAAAAAAAAAATTCTCCATTGAGCACATGTTTTTAAAAATATTATCCCATTTATTTGTCAGTCCACAAAACAAAATTGCTCTAAAGAACCACTGATAGTTATTCTATACTTTCTCACTTCTTAGACTCCCTGAAACCTACTTCAAATGAACTTCCACCTCCATCACTCCACTGATACAGCTCTGATCAAAATTACCAACTATTTCCTTCTCAAATCCAACTGGCAAATTTTATGCCTTCATCTGATTCCATCTTAGCTCTATTCTTTAGTGTTACTACTACCTGTTTCCTTAAACCCTGTCTTCTTGGTTTCTTTGAACCAGTTGTCTACTCTATTAAACCACTTTCTCCAAAGACATTATTGTATTGTTGCATGTCTAGGTACCATTATTATTGTCAGATGTTGTGATAGTTAATATTATGTGTCAACTTGGCATTTATGTAATGAAGCAGTGTAGAAGATATGTAATGATACATTTCCACTACGAATTAATGTAATACAATTAGGATGGAACACAGCATCTTTAATCCGATCACAGCCCTGATGGAATGTAGGGAAAGTTTCCTCAGGAGTATGACCTGTATTCACTCCCTGGAAAAACTGGCTAACTTTGTCTTGATCTGGATCTTCATTGGGCTGGTCACTTCCAGTTCTCTGGACTGGAACGTGTGGCCTGTCTTACTGCTTGCTAATATTGGCTTCATCAGCCTCCAAAGTCAACGATCTATTGACTTACTTGTCAGCCTTGGATTCATCAGCCTCTGCGGCTTCAAGAAGCAGGAGACAATTTTACCCTAAGATCTCACAGGTGTGGGATTTTTCAGCTCTTCTCTTGGCACCGGCAGCCAGGAAATTAAAAGACATATTACGATGGGAAAGTCTCTGATTAGAGACCTCTCCAAAGTGCTGAGGTGCAAGGATGTCAGTCTGAAGACTAAGGTCCGCCTGATACACGCCATGGTCTTTGCAATCACTTGCTTTGCTTCAAAGAGCTGGACAATGGCTAGGGATGATAGAAGGAGAATTGATGCCTTTGAGCTGTGGTGTTGGAGAAGAGTATTGAATATACAAGGTTTGTCCTAGAGAGTGTGAAGCCGAGCTGCTCTTTGGAGGCAAGGATTCTGAAGCTTCGTCTGACATACTTTGGACACGTTGCAAGGAGGGACCAGTCCTTGGAGAGGGCCGTCATGCTTGGGAGGGTGGAGGAACAGCGCAGGAGAGGAAGACCCTCTATGAGATGGATTAATTCAGTGACTGGGGTAATAATGGGGGCAAGTGTGTCAGAGATGGTGAGATTGGCACAGGATAGGGCAGAGTTTAGGGCTGTTGTACATAGGGTTGCTATGAGTGGCAGGTGACTCGATGGCACATAACAACAACCTGTACATGACCCACTTCCTTTAATATTTCTTTCTCAACCTCTCTCTCTCTCTCTCTCATATGTATGTACATATAAACATAGGTTTATGTAAGTGTATATATGTACTTCACTGATTTTTCTTCTCTAGAGAACTCAGTCTAGGGGAGGTGGAGCCAAGTTGACTTGAATCATAAGGACCCTATGTTAAAGAGTAAAATTTCATTCTAGGGTTTTCCAGGGAGCTCTAGCAGTCAAGCTCTAAGCAGTCGCACTGTCACTCCTAACAGGCTGTTCAAATCCACAAGGTGAATCACAAGAAAAAGAAGGGTAATCTCCTCCCTTGTAGTGACAGCCTCTGAAACCCCACTTTGGGGTCAGCTATGAGTCAGTTCCAACTCGATGATTTGCAACAACAGTATTGTCTTCCTTTCTGTGATCTTTTTGGAAGCAGATTCCCACGTTTTTTCTCCTGTAGTTTCTGTATTATTCAATCCACCAAGTCTGGTAAGCAGTTTAGCACATAACCCTGTGTAGCACCAAGTCTTCTTATATAGGTGTTAAACACTAGCTACCCTCTCAAGACAACAACTCCACTACTTTCAAGTTTATTCCAAATTATAGCAACGCTCTGTTGGGTTTCCAAGACTAAATCTTAATGGTGCAGGGTTCAGATCTTTTGTTCATAGGGTCACTATGAGTCATACTCGACTGGATGGCACCTAACAACAACAACAACAAATATTTATAGAAGGAATGGAGACAGACTATCTTTCTCCCACAGAGAGGTTGGTTGATACTAACCACTGATTTTTTTTTTTACAGTAACAGTCCAACACATTCTACTGTACAAACATGTCTCTTTCTAGGTGCTAAGGATTACCACACTCATTTCTCCAACTCTGCCCACCTATGAAGTTCAAATATGCATATGTATACCTTCAAACCTGCTCATTATCTTCCTGCTGTGTCTTGTATGTTTAAGAGTCATTTCAAATTTAACCTGTCCAAAACAAAACTCTTGATTTTCAAATCCCAAACTTGTCCTTCTATGGGATTCCAGATCCCATTTGATTGTACCTCACTTGATAGGACCCATTGCTTCAGCCTAAAATCTTCATTTTTTTAATGTCCTTCACCTTTGTCCTTTATGTACCTTTCTGACTTGTCCTCTCCCCACACCTACAATCACATATCAATTCATTAGCATATACTTTGGGCTCTGCCACTGACACATATTCCAAATTCAGTCACCTTTAGTATTTGTCTCTTGCTACCATTTTAGTCTAAACCATTATGGGTTTTCTTGAGGCTAAGTTTAATAGCCTCCTAAATTGTCTGCTTTTATTCTTTTTCTCCCTTAAAACTTAACCTGCATTTAGCAAGGGAAGACGCATTAAGAAGTAGTTCTCCCCTGACAAAAAGTTCCAGCAACTTTGAATTGTACTTAAAACAACACCTAAGTCTCTAGCCTATACTAGCAATGGAATGAGCCCTGTGGTGGCCTTTTTTATTTTCCTCCTCAACATATCTTCTTTCTTCAGATTATCAGCCTAAATAAGTGTTTAGTTTTTTTTAACTTGAACGTACACCAGAATCAACTGAAGGGCTTTCAGAAACAATGATAATTGGATGTTGAGTTGCTGATATTGTGGCCCCATAAATAACAGATCTGAATCCTGTCCTATCCTGTGCCATTCTCACCATCTCTGATACACTTAAGCCCATGGCTGCAGTCACAGTGTCAGTCTATCTGGATGGGGGGGGGGGCTTCCTTTCTTCCACTGACTGTCCATCTTTCCATATCTGATATCATTTTCCTGAAGTCTTACCTTTCTGACAAGTTCTTAGAAGAGAACCAGAGATTCAATCATTCTTGTCAAAGATTTGGGTTGTATGTTGTTTTGTTTTGTTTTGTTTTTAATGAGTATGAAATCTAAAGCTAGCCAATGATGGGTGAGAGAAAATTATCTGAATTGTTTCTCACAAACCTTCCTTACCCTGTTAAGAAGGCTTTCTTCTACTGTTTAGGTAATTTCTCCCCCACCCCAATCATATATAGCTTTCAAACAGTTCTCTCCCTCATCTATTTCAGTGCATAATTTATCCAATTTTTCTCAGTCTCACTCCAACCGGTATAGGTAAATTTTTAATGGCACCTTCAAAATCAAATGCAGCCAGTTTGATACCAGGAACGGAAGCTTACAAAAAAGATTAGAATAAAGAAATAGGAACTTTTTCCTTTGGGGCATCTTTGCATGATTAAGTCAACCAGCCACAGTGCCCACATTACTACCACCAAACATCCCATCTCAGCTAAAACAGTTCCATATATTTTGGGAGAAATAAAACTGCTATGATTCTTAGAGGCAAGGATGGTAAGACTCAGTCTTATACACTTGAGCAGGTTGCCATGAGGGGGCCAGTCCTTGGAAAAGGATAGGTGGAGGCTCAAAAAAGGAAAGGAAGTTATTCAGTGAGACAGATTGACACAGTTACTACAACAATGGGACTTAGCACAGTAGAGATGGTGACCACGCTAGCACATGATAGGGCAGATTTTATTCTGTCATACATAGGGTTGCTATGAGTTGAAGTTGACTCTCTAGTGAATAGCAACAATAAGCAATCTGAGTTGTAGTTTTTAGTTCCTTGTAGCTAAGATCATCCTGAGGTACTACTTCTCAGATATCAGCATCTCTCATTCTATAGTTTGATAACCCCAGCCTAAAAGAGCTAATTCTTATTTTCTTCACTACATTTATATCATCATAATAACATAAACACAGAGATCAGCTGGCCCAGTGCACAGAAAGCGATGCTACCAAGCCAAAGGTGGGTAACTTTCAATCCGCAGCCCTCGGGCCTCTCTTTCATTGTTTTTGTTCAGACATTCCTCTAGGTCGTATAGCTCTGGTGTACAAGTTGCCGTCCTGCGGTCACTTGTGGTTGCTGTGAGGCTGAACACTGTGACACGGATGTGTCAAATGCATTAATGGTTGGCTACCCAATGCAGACAGAGTGGGGTGGAGCTCTCCGATTAAAACAAGCTTGGAAGGAGGAGTGGCATCCACTTCCATAATACCTTGCCTCCGGAAACCCTATGAACCTGGAGAGAGGATGAAAGACACCGAAGCATTGAGGACTCTCCTTCATAGGGTCGCTATACGTCACCTGCAACTCGACGGCACTCAACAACAACAACAACAAAGTATATCATAACATTTGTCCCTTTACTGACTTGCTTATTCATTTTCAGTCTCTGTTAAACTCCTCTATATCTATAGTATAAGATCCATGAACCCATGAGACTTGTAACCATCTGTATCTTATTCATCTCCATATCTCTAGTGTCTAGAAGTCCCCAGGAATTATTGAGTGTGTAACAAATATTTGTTTAATGAATGAATAAGTTAACTGCTGAAGCCCAACATATGCTCATCTTTAAAGAATTCCATAAAGCTTGTTGGGAGAACATACTAGATTGTAAGATTCCCTTTAAAAAAAAAACACACTGCTTCTAGAGACCACTTATTCAATCTCTTTGTGGTATATCTAAACTCTAATTAAAAGATCCAACTCAGAGGTCACCAAAACTCCCTATGTTTAAAGACAGATATCAATAGATTCATACACTGGGCTACAGAAACACTAGTTAAAGAAAGAGTGACAATTTTCCAATGTCAAAAGTCACACAGGGCAGAGAAATACTCTCCCCCAAGGAGCTTCCTATTAATAATACAAGATAAAGGATTATTTCCTGTGTAAAAATATTTAGTTTTGATAGTGACATATGTTCCAATAGAAATCAGAGCAGGCGGGGGTCACTGAGCACTCATAACTCCCTAAGTCAAGTCAGTTTCCTAAAAGAACAGAAACAGATGAAGGCTTTGGAAAGGAGCATGAGGGAAGGGGATTCGTTTCTCACTTGCTCTACAAAGAGAAGCTCCATTTGGAGGCAATGTGGGGAGCCAGGAGATAAGGTAATTCATCTCTTCCTCTCACAAATCAGGTTCCCTGATTTCTGGGTTGATTTTGTGCTCTGACACCATCTAGAGGAAACATCCTTCCTGCCTTCCTCTGAGCCACTCCTCAGACAAGTCAGACCAATTCTTCCATATTTTGTTTGTATCCTATTTTTGCCTTTGGAAAACCTCTTTACCAAGGCCAAGAGTGTCTGATAAAAAGAGAACAGGCAGTTCCCAATGAAGTGGGATTTAGAATTGAAGCACAATGACTTTATATCCTAAAATATATCCCTAGCTATCATCTGTGAGTGAAATTCACTGAATAGGAGACAAAACTTTAAAAGTCGATAATTCTTACTTGCATGGTATTCACATCCTACAACTTTCCTTAAATGCCTTGTTTAATTTCAACTATTTTCATACTTGTTTTAGTAAAGAGGCAATAAATATATCATTTACCTATTGCTTTCAAGACTTAGTTTATCTGAATGATCCAGTAGAAATATGACATTCAATAAGCAAATATGCTCCAGGCATTGGCTAGACCTGGGATCATAAACATATGATCCCTCAGGGATCGATTACCCAGTAAGGAAGGTAAGTACAGGCTTACTTGTGCTTACTACCTAATCTGTCGTGAGCAATTCTGGGTTTGGTTTTGTTTTTTCATTATATCAAAGATTCCATTCCCAGGTACAGTGTGGCTGGCACCTATCTCTCTCCCAGTCCCAAGAATCAAACTTCTTTTCAAAATTATGCTCTCTGAAAGAGTGCAGAGTAAGCAAAATAGGCACAAGATTTTATTATGCAAACATAAGTAAGCCCATTATTACCTTCTTATTTAGTAAGCCACCTCTATTATCTCTGATCAAGGAGGTGCTTATGACCAAGTATATAAAATATATTGAGCAATAACTCTGAACTATGTATTAAAAAACTTTTTTAATTAAGCACATTTTTTTTTATGTTGCTGTTTTTATGTGCTGTCAAGTCGACTGTGATTCATGGTGACCCCATGAATAGCTCTGACATCTGCCCTATCCTGAACCATTCTCACTGTCTCCAACACAACTACCCTATTACCCCAGTTTCTGAGTCACTCCACCTCATCCAGGGTTTCCCTCTCCTACACTGTTCCTCCACCCTTCCAAGCATGATGTCCTTCTCTAAGGACTGGTCGGTCCCTCCTGGCAACATGCCCAAAATATGAGACAGAGTTTCAAAATCCTTGCCTTCAAAGAGCAACTTGATCTCACCTTCTCTAGTACAAACTTGTTTGTTCTTTTGGCAGTCCATGGTATTCAATGCTCTTCGCCAGAATCACAACTGAAAGGCACCAGTTTTTCTTCTGTCACCCTTAGTCATTATCCAGCTCTCTGAGGCACAGCAAGTAATTGTGAAGATCATATCCTGGATCAGCCACATCTTGGTCTCTAGAATGAAACTGTTGCTCTTCAGTACTCTGAAGAAGTCCATAACAGCAGATTTTCTCAATGCAATTCATCTTTTTATTTTCTAACTGCTGGTGCCAGGTAACAGTTATTATTGTGGCCCCAAGCAGTTATTATTGTGGAGCCAAGCAAGCTGAAATTGTTAATAATCTCAATCTCTTCTTGATCTACCACAGTGCTGCCAGTTGGCCCAGTGGTGAGAATCTGAGATTTTTTAATATTGACCTTCAATCCATATTGAAGGCTGAAGTCCTTGACCTTCTGCAGCAAACATTTCAGGTCTTCTTCAGTTTTGGCAAGCATAACAGAGATTGTTGATAAGTCTTTCTCCAAACCTGATGCCACATTCCTCTTTCTGCCTTCTGGATTATCTATTCCACATGTAGATTGTAATGCTATGGAGAAAGGACACATCCTTGACACACTCCTTTCCTGATTTTGAACCATGCAGTGTTTCCTTGCTCTGTTGTGAAGACTGTTTCCTGATCCAAATATAGGTTTCCCATAAACACAATCAGATTTTCTGTAATTCATATTCTTCTCAAAGTTAGCCATAATTTGTTGTGATACCTGCAGTCAAATGCTTTTTCATTGTTAATGAAACACAGATAGACATTCCTCTGTTACTCTCTGCTTTCAGCCAAGTTCCACTGACATTGGTCATAATGTCCCTAGAGCCACGACATCTTCTAAACTCAGCTTGCACTTCTGGAGTTCTCTATCGATATACTTGTTCCAGTAATTTTTGGATAATCTTCAGCAGGATTTTGCTTGCATGTGATATTAGTGATAGTGTTCAATAATTTCCACACTCTGTTGGATCACTTTTTTTAAATGGATATTAATATGTCATTTGGCATATTTGCCAGTCAGGTGACCAAGTAGTTGTTTTCCAGATTTCCTGGCACAACCTCATGAGTATGTCCAGGGCAGCATCTGTCTGTTAAAATAGGTCAATTGGTATTTCATTAATTCATGGTGTTTTGTTTTTTGCCAACTCCTCCAGAGCAGCTTGACCATCCTCCTTCATCACCATTGCCTCTTAATCATATGTTGTTTCATTAAACTCATTAAATTGTCAGCCAATTCTTTTTGGTACATTGACTCCATATACTCACTCTTTCCATCTTTTGAGGCTTCCTGGATCATTCAATATTCCGCACATAGCATCCTTAAGTATTGTCACTTCAGGCTTGTTATAACATTGTAATTACAATTTCATTTAATCATTCATAGACATTTTTATAACATTAATTATATAGATTAGTGTAGTTCATTAATTCCAGTCTGATGTGTAACATATTGTACATTGCCTTTCTCTTCACCTAATATCAATTTGTTGTTATTCTCCTCTCCTCACTGGTTTGTTTTTTTTTTCTATTAATTTTCATAAACATTTACAGAGATTTTGGGCTTCCACTCATTGTTGCACTATTCTCTCTACCCTCCTCCCAGTTTGTTCTTGTCCAAATGCCACAGTGCTTGTCAAAGCCAGTTCTGATCAATCTTCTTTGTCAGTGTATCCTTTGCCATTCCCTATCACTCCTCCCTGAGAGAGACTTCACCCTGAGTCATAAGGAAAAGGGCACGGCGTATTCTCTTAGCTACTTCCTGCTGAAAAGGGACGCTGTGGGTTTCAGGGTGAAGATCTTCTCTCACTACTCTAAAGGGCCCCTTTGGCAGTAGGAAACACATAGACTATTATGGAGATTGATTTTGGAATTCAGATGCACTCTTATTGATTGTGCTTGGCCATACATGTTCATATCCTTGAAGATGTATCATGGGGGTGTTGCAACCTAGAAGGCACAAATTTGACTAACAAGTTATAAGTACATGAGTCCAAAAATTATGGAAAAGTAAAAGAAAAGATTCTTTCATTGTTTTACAAACCCTCCCCCAGATCCCCTCCACCATGCAGCCCTCGCTCTAGTCTCCTGTGATGACAGAAATACCCAGTTACATGTCTCTTTTAAACGGTTCTCTCCCTCCTCTGTTTCAGTGCAGTACACATTATTGAACCCATCTTACTCAGTCTCTCCCCAACCCCAAGGACAGTCCCATTCTACAACAGTGGCATCATGTAATATTTGTCCTTTTGTGACTGGGATATTTCACTCAGCATAATGTTCTCCAGAGTCAACCATTTTGAATAATATTGCATGAGTTCCTTGTTTTTTAATGCAGCATAGTATTCCATTGTGCGAATATACCACAGCTTCTCTAGCCATTCGTTTGTTGATGGGCACTTAGGTTGTTTCCAACTCCTTGCTATTGTGAACAAAGCTGCAATAAACATGGGTGTGCATATATCTGCTTGGATGTCAGCTATGGTCTCTTCAGGGTATATTCCCAGTAGTGGAATTGCTGGGTCAAATGGTATCTCTATTTGCAACTTTTTGAGAAAGCGCCATACTGCTTTCCACAGGGGTTGCACCATTTTACACTCCCACCAACAGTGAATCAGGGTTCCAGTTTCTCCACAACCTCGCCAGCATTTGTTGCTTGCTGTTCTGTTAAATTTTGCTATTTTGACTGGGGTGAAATGATATCTCATAGTTGTTTTAATTTGCATCTCTCTTAGGGCTAGGGATTTTGAGCATTTCTTCATGTGTTTGTTTGCCATCTGAATGTCATCTTCGGTGAAGTGCCTGTTCTTATCCTGTGCCCATTTTTCTATTGGATTATTTACCTTTATCTTGTTGTGGTTCCTCTCCTCACTGGTAATCATACAAATCTAATGCTATCTGCATGTAAATCTTTCCTAATCCTTTTGTAATCATAGTCTTATACCATATTTGTCCTTTAGAGACTGACTTATTTTGCTTAGTGTCAGTTCTCTAAATGCATCCATCTAATACAGTTCATGCTGTACTCTTTTTTGTAGTGTTGCTTTCTTCATTCCATCTATTTTATGTGTTGATATCATTTTGTTTATAGCCTTTCTTATCCTTTCCTTTGTTGCTGTTGTTTTAGAACTTTCTAAGTCAGTCTAGAGACCAAGCATGCTTGATGTAGGCCTTGACTTCACAATTACTTTTTATCCGTCAGAGAGCTGGACAATGACTAAGGATGACAGAAGAAGAATGGATGCCTTTGAGTTGTGGTACTGCAGAAGTATCTCGAACATGCCATGGACTACCAAGAAAACAAATAGGTCTGTCTTGGAGAGTGTGAAACCAAGTCTCTCTTTAGAGGCTAGGATTTTGAAGTTCCATCTCACATAACTTGGGCATGTGGCCAGGAGGGACTGGTCCTTGAAAAAAGGATATCATGCTCAGAACAGTAGAGAGATAGTGTAGGAGAGGAAGACCCCAGATGAGATAGATTGATACAGTAAATGGAGCAATGGATGTAGATGTGGCAGAGTCACTGATACTGGCTCAGGATAGGGCAGGCTTCAAAGCTGTTGTACATAGGGTTGCTATGGGTCACAGGAGACTCGATGGCACATAGTAACAAATCTTTATAATTTTCTTCTTTTTCATTTTGATTAGATTTACTAGTTCTCTTAGAGCTTACCCTATAAGTTAACTACTTTATTCCCAAGTCTAAAACAGTTCAGTTCATCTTAGAATCTCCTTGATTTCTTTGTCATTTAGAAGTTCTCTAACTACAGTCCTGGTTCCTTTTTTTATTCTTATAAAAGTCATTGTTTATGGATTGATCCCTCTTTTTCCAGTTTCATGTATATGTTGTGTAGTTCTGTGTCTGGGTCAGGTTATAAACGATGATGGCATGGGTATTGTCATCTGTCATTGTTGGCTCCTCAGTCCACAGAATTCCCTCCAAGATTTCCTATAAGATTAGTCTAGTTTTCACAAATTTCTTTAATTTCTATTTATCTGGAAATATATTTCGGTCAAAATTTTGCTGGATATCTAATTCCTGGTTGCCAACTTATTTTTTTTTTCTTTTCAGTATCTTATATAAGTCTGACTATTCCCTTCTTGCTGGTATAGTTTGTGCTAAGAAATTGGAGCTCCAGTTTCCTAGTTTTCCTTTGTCGGTAAGTCCTCATTTTTCCTGTGCTGTTTTCAGAACCTTTACTTTGTCTCTAATTTTAGAAAATTTCATTATGAAGATCAGAGAGTGTTTTGTTCTATTGCATAGAGTAACTGTGAGCAGGACCTGATTTGATCAGACCTAAAAACAGCATACTAAGTAGATAAGCCCTTGACTACTAAAAGAAAGGTCAGCAGTTCAAACTCTCCTGTGGTTCCATAAGGTAGGACAGCAGGAGGAGAGGTAGTGACAAGTTGCACCTGTAAAGATTACAGCTTTATAAACACTATGGGGAAACGAAACTCTATCTCTATAGTGTTGTTAATGGATTGAATACAACTCATCAGTACTGGGTTTGGGCTTTTTGGAGGTAAAAGTGTTTACCTGCTCACAATAACTATAAACCTACCACATGCTCCCGAAAAATTTTAAGCCAAAGAGGGTTTGCTTGCTATCCAGGGCCCCTAAACTGGTAGAATATTCAGAGAGTTTTGTTTCTCTAAAAGTTACTATTAAGCCCAGTTTCCTTTCTTAGCCCCAGAAGGGTGGATGGGGAATGTTCCTCCAAATAAACAATAATGAACATAAGATAATTTGGAAGCTAAAGAATCTAAGCAGACACTATTCTGTTCAGAATTATGAGTATGAACATGTAAGAACTCCACTCTCTTATCAGTGAGGAGTGGTATGTGTGTGTGTCTTGTATCAAATTCATGCATGAGTTCTTAATTGCAAAGCCACTTACAATGGCTTTCTAAACTGATTTTGGATTATGAATAACTCTATCTCGAATTTAGTTTTTACTTGCTCCTGATTAACATACCTGCATTGATCCTGTTTGGAATTTGCCTCTGAGTTTGTAAGTTGATTTTGGGGCTGCTTGCCCTCTATTTCCTATTACATTAAATATTCTGTTTCTTTCTCTGCCTGATTGCTTAATTATGGCATAACAAGAGAAAATTAAAAAATAATTTTCAAATATGAATCTTTTGTTAATTTGTAATTAGAAGCATTAAAGGTATGCCTTCACTCACTTATTCATAGTTATCAAGCCCTAGTATGTCAAACCCTATGCTAGATATTTTTTGGAAAATAAAGATGAATAAGTTGTTTCTTTTGTACATTAGGTCACTTGCAAACAGATACAAAATGTATATAGTAAATACAAGTGCTACATGAGGTAGAAAGTGATAAACTTGCTCAGTAGACTTCAAGGGTTTATGGAATAACACAACTGTCATACAGCAGAAAACATGCAGACTTAATTCAAGAGAAACAGCTTGTTAGTAGAGGTGAATTTCAGTGTCAGAAAAATATAATCAAAGAAAAGCCTGTGAATTGGGAAGTAGAAGAACATTTCAGAGCATGTGATTTTAGTAAATATACTGTAAAGAAAGTCAATGTATGTAAAAGATAAAATAAACAGCACGTGATATGTTGTTGTTGTTGTTATGTGCCATCGAGTCACTTGTGACTCATAGAGACCCTATGTACAACAGCCCTAAACTCTGCTCTGTCCTGTGCCAATCGCACTGTCTCTGACACTCCCATCCCAATTATCCCAGTCACTGAATCAATCCACCTCATAGAGGGCCTTCCTTTCCTGCGCTGTCCCTCCACCCTCCCAAGCATGATGTCCCTCTCCAAGGACCGGTCTCTCCTCACAATATGTCCAAAGTATGTTAGACGGAGCCTCAGAATAAATAATTTCTTAAACTTTAATATAGATCATGAACTTTATAAGCACGGATTACAAAAATGAGGTAAAATATCAACAATCAAACTTTATTTGGTCATATTCTATCTGAAAAATTTTAGACTTTCTTTCGAAAATATGTTTCTCTCTGAAAGAGTAGAGAGTAACTTTGGGAGATAGACTCACTGAACCTACTTCCAACTAATAAAGAATAATTACTTAAATGTAAATGGTTAAAACATCAGGGCAAAGAAAGCAGGCAACCTTGAATTTTCCAGTAGCTGGGAAGTTGGTCCAATAAAAAATGTGCATTGTCTGGGAAGCTAGATTCAATGAAAAACAAAATACTGGTTTCCTTAAAGACAGATTATTCAGAAGGCAGGAGTGGCATCCACTTCCTAAACAACAAGCCTCCGGAAACTCTATGAACTTTGATAAATGTCGATAGTTGTAGAAGGGCTTCAGGCTTTTTAAAGTTCATAGGTCACTATGAGTTGTGCTTGACTCAAAGGCAATCAGCAACAACAACAACAGAAGAGCTAAAGATAAATTTGATTGTATCATATCAAATCTTGACTAAAAGAATAACAAAAGTTTCATAGAAGATTGTTCTTTGGTTTAATAAGAAGCAGTACATGGAGACTAAATGCCCAGAAGATTCTCTGGCAAGCTCAGACTATTTAAAATTATACAAAGCATGAAAATAAGTTACAAAATCAAATAAATATAAATTATAAATATAAATACTAAAATTATAACTATAACTATAACTGTAACTATAACTATAAATGACTGAATTAAGGCCAAAAACCATTGGCTGTGGTGATCTGAGACAAAAGGAGGAAGAGTAAACAAATAAGGGACTCATGAAAAACGGTGTCAACTGTTTTCAATATCAAAGGAGGGAAAAAACAACTAAATAAAGATGGATCAGTAAACACTCATAGGTGAGGGAACAAGAATGGGAAACATGGTGAGTTTAGTTTCAGTAAAATCAGTTTTTCACCTCTGCCACTGCCACCATTAATTCTTTGAGCTTCAATTTTCTTCTCAGTTCAACAGTTATGTATGTCAAGGAGAGAGTTTACTTATCTGTGTTGGATAATCCACATACTTAAATGTAACTCATTCTTAACAATATTAACACTTTCTACATGTTTTTACTTGTACCACCGCAGCTTCTGTAGCTCTGTTCAACCTCCTTAGACATCTCCCACCCTTGGACATTTAGGTGCTATTCAATCTTACTCTAATGGCTCACTGAAAATTAACATTTTCAGCCATACTTTGTGGCAAGTCACATATTACAGGTTTATATCTATGAAGGAAGAGAAAACTTATAACATGCTTAACTTGGGCATGTTACTCTATCAAATCTTGGCAGCTGACTTCATTTGGTATCATATTTGTTACTGTTGGCCTAAAATTCATCATTTGTTAGAATAGCTTTTTTGGACTTGATTCCAAGTGTATAAAGGTCAGAATTAATGTTAAATCGAATTTTTGCCCTGAAAACAATATTATGATCCGTTTAATAGTGTTGAAATAACACCTGGAAATTTCTTCAGATGGTAAAAAGGTACAGTTCTTTTTTTATGTGTTTTCACTGGTATACCTGCACATTAAATATTTACCATCCACTTAACAGTTGTATTCTATTAAAAATACCATCTTTCTTTAGCAGAGCATTTCGTTAGAGAACAGTGAATCCATGGAAACAATTTGGCAGTATCTTTTCTCTCACCAGCTGCTACACACTGATATAAATGGCCTTTGACAGACATTGGTTGATGGGAGTAGTGTATTTCCCCAGGGAGCAGAGACTAACAGTCAAATTGGACAGTAGCTAGGCATTGTCCTGATGCACAGAAAACAGAAAAACAGTGTGATGCCATTGGAAATGGATAATTTCAGTGAGAGTCATGGAAGTCTAAGTTTCCCAGAGTTAGTACACATGTTTTAAGAATACAAGAAGACAAAAAATTAAAGTCATAAGAGATGTTAATGCAATGCCAAGGTAAGTATTAAGAATATCAATGACACGTGGGTTTCTTCTCACATGTCAATGCTAATTGAATTATTGATTGGAAATGAGAAAGATTCTGTAATAAACATGGGAGTGTAAAATGACAGTCCATGGGCCTCATACATCCTCACTTATGGATATGGATAGATTCCAGAGACCAGGATTTTCATACAGAAATGGAGAGTGATGACACCAGCTCACAAAATGAAGAATATACACATCAGTACATAACTGCCTACTTACTTCATTACATAACTGCCAAATTATATACTTGTATAAATGTCAAACCTGTGAGAATTATAGCCCGGTCATGGTGACACATAAAACAATGATTACAACTAGTGTTACCCTTATCTCACACCTGGGATTCTTTACTGATTATTGTTGTTGCTGTTGCTGTTGTTGTTAACCCTCCAGCAGATTTTCAGAGGCTATTAATCGCACGGGAGCATTATCCATTCTTCTCCAATGCAGCAGATAGTAGATTCGAACTGAGTGCCTTTGCGATTGCAGTGCAGCTTCTTGCCACTAGGCCACCAGAGCTAGTTGGTAGATTTTCACTGTTGTTCTAAAAGTGAATTTTTGATTAGTGGTGGCCTAGTGGCAAGAAATTGCACTGCAATTCCTAAGGCGCTCAGTTTGAGGCCACTAGCTGCTTGCTCCGCTGGACAAGGATGGGCAATCTCCCCCCATGTGATTAAATGCCTCTGAAAACCCATCAGAGGGTAAGCTATTAGTCGGTTCCAACTCAACAGTACTCAACAACAACTCTAAAAACCTCCTTCTGTTCTTTGTGCCATGGTTGGACATACTGACAGAATTCAAGCTGTCCTTAAGTTAAAAAAAAAAAAAAAGAGGCAAGACGTTAATATGGCAGACTAAATAAGAAAGTCCGACAAGCCATAGCTTGATGAATGATCCTGAGCCTAACAGCCTAACTTACTCATCATCATCATCATCATCATCATCACCATCTAGGAGAGCAGGACATTGTTGTTGTGTGCCAAAGAGTTGACGACAACCCATAGAGACCCTATGAACAATAACTCTTGCCCTATCCTGAGCCAACTTCACCATCTCTGACACATCTGACCCCACTGCTACTGTCATTATATCAACCCATCTCATCCAAGGTCTTCCTCTCTTTTCCTTACCTTCCACCCTTCCAAGCAGGACTTTCTTCTCCAAGGACTGGTACGTCTGGCAACATGCCCAAAGTATGTGAGACAGAGTTTTAAAATCCTGGCCGCCAAGGACAGATTATTTGGTTATCTCAACAGTCCACGGTATGTTCAATAGTCGTCTCTAGCACTACAACTCAAAGGCATTAACTTTTTCTCCAAGTATACGAGTTAAAGGGCTTGACCAAGACAGAAAAATAAAACATACTAGTTCAACTAATACCCAAGAAAGTAAAGATGAGTATTCACTAGGACCATACTAACCAGGGAGCATCTTGACTCCTATGAGGGTGTCAATTCTTTTCTCCCTAATATACATAAAACATATATATTATATATATAAACATATTTATTTTATATATATAAACATATCTATTATATAAAACCTATATTCTATATAAAACATATTATTCTATATAAAACATATGTTATATGTAAAACATATGTATTATATATAACATATATGTTATATATAAAACATATGTTATAAACAAAACATATATAAAGCATATATATAAAAAAATCTATTCTCCAAAGATTCAAGTTTTTTATTGATAGATTTCTTTTTCTGAGGAAAGTATCCAGATCTGAGTTTTCTTTAATATTTGTGTTTAATCATCTGGTGTTTATTGTTGCTCACTAATTTGGAATTTTAAGATCTTCTTTCTCTTTCTTGATGCTATTTACCATATCTCTTTCCTTGTTCCTTTTTTAAAAAATGTTTGTTAATATTTTTATCATTCAATATGCATTGCATTTTATGCAGGTACATTTTGTTTCATGCATGTACATTGTGTTTTATACAATCTTTCTTTCCCTCATATGCTTTGAGCTTGTCCTTCTAACCCATCCTCCTATATGGCTTCAATCCTAGACCTAAAGCATTTCTTAGCAATTATGGAGCCCAGCTCCCAATATCACTAAAAAAGGATGCTAGTTCAGTGGGAAAACAACAGCCTTTTTAACAAATGGTGTTGGCAAAATTGGAAGACTATCTGCAGAAGACTTAAGCAAGATCCACACTTCACTCCATATACAAAAACCAACTCAAGGTGGATCATGGATCTAGGACTAAAACCAAAGACTATAAACGTCATTAAAGAAAAGCTTGGAAGAACTTTAGTAGTCCTAATCTACAACATAAGCAGTCTTCCATGTATCCTGAAAAATCTACACCCAGGAGAAGATAAAATAGATGAATGGCACCTTCTAAAATCAAATCCCTGTGCACATCCAAAAACTTCTCCAACAGGGTAAATAAAGGGAAGCCACAGACTGGAGAAAAAGTATTTGGTAATGACATGTCAGATAAGGGACTTATATCTAGAATTTACAAAATACTTGAGCACCACAACAAGATAAAGGTAAATAATCCAATAGAAAAATGGGCACAGGATATGAACAGACCCTTCACCAAAGAAGACATTCAGATGGCCAACAAGCACATGAAAAAATGTTCAAAATCCCTAGCTCTAAGAGAGATGCAAATCAAAACAACTATGAGATATCATCTCACCCCAGTAAGACTAGCAAAATTTAACATAACAGCAAGCAACAAATGCTGGTGAGGTTGTGGAGAGACTGGAACCCTTATTCACTGTTGGTGGGAGTGTAAGATGGTGAAATCACTGTGGAAGGCAGTATGGCACTTTCTCAAAAAGTTGCAAGTACTGGGAATATACCCTAAAGAGATCATAACTTACATCTAAGCAGATATATGCACACCCACGTTTATCGCAGCTTTGTTCACAATACCAAGGAGTAGGAAACAACCCAAGTGTCCATCAACAAACGAATGGATAGAGAAGCTGTGGTATATTCACACAATGGAATACTATGCTGCATTGAAAAACAAGGAGCTCATGCAATATTCAAAATGGGAGACCCTGGAAGACATTATGCTGAGTGAAGTATCTCAGTCACAAAAGAACAAGTACTGTATGGTGCCACTGTTGTAGAATGAGGCTGACATCAGGGTGGGGGTAAGTCTGAGAAAAACTGGATAAATTATACATACTGTATTGAAGCCGATGAGGGAGAGAACACTTTAAATGTAACATATTTTAGGGCATTATGATTATCATAAGAGTTTAGAATGAGCTTTGCAGACTGGAGTATACTCGGGGTGAGGGTGGGAGGGTGTGGGGGGATTGTATACCAATGAAGGAGTTTTTCTTTGCTTTTAAAGAAGAGTGAACTGGAGTGGGGAGGGGAGAAAAGTGCAACAATGAATGAATGAAAATCCACAATCTCTGTAAATGTTCATTGAAATTAGTTATAAAAAAAGAAAGATGCTGAGACCTGTAAAGGCAGGTTGTTTAATATCATGTACAGCTACTAAGCAGCAGAGCCAAGTCTAAAAGCCTTAGGATCAGAAGACTCCAGTGTGTTTCCTTTAACCATGTGCAGTGGTTGGTTAAGTGTTCAGCTGCTAACCAAAAGAGTGGTGGGTGGAGTTCACTCACCACTGCAAAACAAAGAAATGACACTCTTCTTCTATAAAGATTTATACTCTTAGAAACCTCGTGGAGCGATGCTCTTCTATTTTATAGGGTTGCTGTGAGTTGAGTCTACAGCTAAAGCAACAGCAACAGATTTGGTCTTCTGTGAGAATACCTCTACTTCTCCTTCATTCAACTTGCAATTCATTTCTCAGGTAAACCCTTATGTTACAGAGTTGCCTCATAAATAAGAGACTTGCATCACATAGATAGATTTGACCATGGAGTCCTAGGACCTACCTGGCACAATTCCAAAGACTTCTTCCATGATTATTATAAATAAGAGGCACTTGGCAAGTCCAAGTACTCTCCTTAATTTAACCTCAAGTACTCTCCGTAATTTAACCTCAAGTACTCTCCTTAGATAATCATAGATAACCAGAAGAGTGGACATAAAATTTCATCTTCTACAACCTATGTGGGTCCAAACTCACAAGGCCCCTGCCCATTCCTGAGGTCTTTACTTCATAAGATCCTCAGCTGTAGTGTCCAATGGTTTCACATCTCCTATTCCTGGATATCCGTGTATATAGACAGAGAACTGTTCCAACTTGTTGTTTATAGTGTCACTATGAGTCTTAATCAACCTGACACCACCATAGACAGAGAAAAATGTCTTACTACCTGCTAAGATTTCTAGTTTCCCTCTTGTTTTAAATGAAGCTAACTAAACATGACATGCCATTTCATAGTTGAAATCTATGTCATGGAGCTCAGTAGACAACCCTGGAAATCCAGTTTAACCTAACCCCTTCTTCAAGATGGAGCAGGCTGTTTTAGGTAGGATTTCACAAGTTCTTGTTGGACCATTCTTAACTGCCTTTCATGAGGATTCATGAGTCTATGTATTCTAGTCCTCATGTCTAAATATCGGGATGACAAATTTATTTCTTATCTAGCCATTCGCCTGAGTCATATTCAGAAGTATGGAATGAGTCTCATAGAAACTATTTCACAAATCTTCTAATGCTTTGCAGTTGTAAAATATTTATTATTTTACATGTTAATCTAATACAGAATTACCATGAGACTTTCATCATATTGCCAAGCTACTGAACATCCCAGCATATAAAGATAAAAAGGTTGGTTTGGATTCCAGTATTACTCTCAAGTTTATGTTAACAACTAAGACATCATAAGATTTTAGTACCCAAAAAGATGACAAATAGCCACATAAATAATATCAGCAGTGAAAATTCTCCTAGGAAGTTCATATTTTTAAGATCTCATGTACCATTCCAGACAACCAAGTTTTCAATAGCTCTATTAGGACATTTGAAGTGTTTACTGGGGTTCTTCCAGGTGTGCTACCTAATCAGGCCAGACTCAATAGCAGCATATATATTGTCAGAGATACAACAATCAAAGGCCTGGGAACTCTCTAACAGGTCTCAGAGTTGCAATGTCACAGTACTATATCTTCCTAAGTCTACAAGGAAATGTCAGAAAGGAGAAACAGCTGTAAGATCGCAGTAAAAAATTACAAGCAAACAGCTCTTCCACAGTGCTAACACTCAGAGGGCTCATAAATTCTTTGATCTTGCTCATCTTTCAAGGTTGCTTTGAAATGAAAAGATCAGGAAATATCCTAGAGCTCAGGGTAGTGGGGAGGATGTCTTTCTTCTGCCCTTCCAGCCCATTACTAGGAGGTCCAGACATTTTACTCCAAAATTGAAGGGTATTTGGAGGAAATCAATGGCCACTTACCTTTTGTGGAGTTTGTTAAGAAGAGCACCCCACAACCATGCCCTAAGTACCTGAACAATCCTGAGAAGTTGAAAAGAAAGACCACCTGGTGTGAGCACCATGAGTACAGATGGCAAAACCACTCTCAGGCTGACATTTTAAGGCCAACAAGGGTCACTATGAGTCCACTTGACTCAATAGCACCTAACAACAACATTTACAGCAAACTACTGTGCTCCAGACAGGCCTAATTGGAGAAGTCCCAGGTTGTTAGTGATTTTATCACAGACCTTTTTGTCCTTTAATTCAGGAGTTAGAAAAAATAGGGTAGCATGTAGATTAAATACAGGTGACTGGTTTTGTAAATGAAAAATTTTTTAACACAGATACATCCATAAGTTTACATGCTGTTTATAGCTGTCTTTGATCTATAAAAACAATGGTGAATAGTCACAACTATTACACTTTTCCTATTGTTTGTAACCTCCCTCCACCTTACACTACTTCTTGTCACGTTCAGAGCTAGTATCCAGTCATGGTCTGGACTCCAGGAAGAGCTCCCATCAAAACAAGCAGTCCAGATCCATGGCTGCTCAGGTACATTTTAGCTTTACATTTTGTCATTATTTTGATCTATTAAATGTAAGACATCACAAGTCAAATAACATAAAAGTGTCTAAAAAAAATCTCTTCCTTCCCTCCATTATATCTCTTAAACAGTATTACCAACTTAACCCCCCTGCACGTGTCTCCACAGGATGCTTTTATAAAAATTTCCATTATTGTAATAAGATTAAGAAAAGCACTTAACATACAGAGCACATTCTTTTGCTCAACAAATATTTTTTAATACCTCCATATGAATCAAGTACTATGCTAAATGACAATTCAATTTACAGTCCTTTAGGGAAAATAACGGAATAATAGATAATGTCAGTTGTTTGTTTTCATAGAGTTGTTAAGGAGCGCCTACCATGCTTAATAAAGTGGCAACAATTTGATTGCACACACCAGCTAGTGAAATTAAGGTTAGGGGACATTAGGCACTAGGTGGACTACTAAATACTTGAAGGTAATCCTATCCCAGATAGACAAAGAAAATCAATTCGAAACCCAGGGTGTGAGAAGCATGACTCAGTGGGTTTTTTGTGTCACTCATGACACTTAGCAGCACACATCTATTTCTCTTCCTTCCAGGATCTTGGTAAGGTTGCATTTCCCCACACCCTTAAAGGTTGACAGAATGAGACACTTTTCTCAGAGATAGGACATTAGCGATAAGGAGACTCATTAGGAGGTTCATACTGAAATGGAGGCTTAAGGAAAAGAGGGCTTTAATGAAAATTCTAAGGGAACTCTGGTGATCTAGTGGTGAGGAGCTATGCTGCAATCCTAAAGATACATGGTTCAAATCCACCAGCTGCTCTGCAGGAGAAGGATGGACAGTCTCCTCCCATGGGATTTACTCTCTCTGAAAACTTTCTGGAGTGTCAGCTGTGTGTGGGTTCCAACTTGAAAGCACACAACAACAGCAATCGTATAGTAGAGCATGTAGTCACCAGAGATTTAAAGGTGACAGCACTTGATACCAGTAGGACAGCAAGTGAGAACAAATACGCAGGTTTCTTTCCTGAATAATTAGATGGAAAGTAGACTGTGTCATTCACTGAAAGAAAGAAAAAAATCAGAGACTAATGAAACACCTCTCACTCAGTGTCTAATGAATGAACTGATGCATAACGAGATTGCTTTCATACCTGGATGGCATGTGATTCCTCATTCACCACCTGCAGCCCAGTCAAAAACATACCAGACTGGATTACTCGGGGGACTGGATCGAAATGACATGGAGTTAAAATTTCTAGGAAGAGCTCCTTAGTCAATATGTCTAAAAATATTTCTCCCCCCCCCCTTAAATATAAGAAAAGGGCTTGACTGATGAAGGTTCTAGAAAGAGTGTCAGTCACTCAAGGAAACAAAATTGTTTGTCAGGCAGCCCTTCTGCTCTGGTGTTCAGAGGATCACAGGAGGAGAGTGGCCCCAATTGGCCCCTGGCAATCCCCTACACATTGTCATTCACACCAGGCTCAAGTGGAGTGCCTCAGAGGGAAAGGGCCCTTTAATTCTGAAAGGAAATTCAATTTTAGTCTGAAAAGCAGGGACAAAGACCTTGAAAAGAGAACACAAGCAGAGCAAACAGGAGCACACACAGAAAGAGGGAAGGGAAGAGAGAGGGGGGCAAGAGAGAAGTCTACAGGTTCCTGTCTGGAACTTAGCTGTCTTAATTAGCTGTCCTTGTTAGTGTAGTAAGCATAGATCTGGTGGAGCATCCATCGTGTGTGTGCATGTGTATGTGATATGAAGGTAGAGGGTGAGTTGCTAGCGGTTGACTATCTGGCTTCAGGATTTCCCAAGCTCAGGTGCAGTGAAACAAGCCTGAATGTGTACTTGCAGCATCAGCATGACTTGGAGCTGAGCCACTGTCTGGGCTATTTTTAGCACGATGCACCATGACTCTGCTCTCTTCCCTAATTGACAGCAGCAAGATCCCACTGAGAACAGGACTCCAGCTAAGGACTCTTCACTCTCCACCTCGCACCATCTCATAGCCCTGCTTTCAGAATCATAAAGCATTTCCAGGCCTTTGAGACTTTTTTGAAATATTTTTTTTGTTTAAAATATTTACGTATTTTTCTCCAGACTTTGAGAGGTAAAAGGAAAAATGTATTCAAGATATCACTAATGCTATCTGGGAAATTTGAACCAGTCCCTGCCTCCAAGCAACTCAAAGGATGGAAACTAAGTAAATAAAAACACCAGCTGAGTGCAAAATCATGATTAGTGTTTGCCAGAGGCAATACAAAATAAAACCAGAAATGATGATATAATTGGTATGAATTTATTATCATCAATCCCTATAAGAAGCTAGAGGGTGATATCGATAAAATAAATTAGATATTAACATTAGTTAATATTCTTACATTATTAATTTAAATAGTAATAATAAATAAGATTAATGTCCTTTTTTAGAAAAGAATGCTACATTACAGATAATGCAAGATTACTAAGAAATTACAGTTGTCCTACCAACTATATTTCCTCTTCAGAAATTTTTTTTTCAAAAGTTCAAGTTCAAGAACTTCCAGAATGTCAAATCTGACGGAAAAAGCAAGTCTGTGTTTTAATTCCATGAACAACTAGAAAATGTCTACAAGCATCACAGGTTAATCACTAAAATTGAAAGAGACCTAGAGCTCCAACCTGTTATTTTACAGATGAAGAAACAAATTTCCTAAAAGGTTATATACATTATATGGTCAAAGGTAACATTACATGTCAGTGCTATCTTTTAAATTAAGCCAACTTTTCTTGATTCTTGCCACATACCCTTTATTCTACTAAGAGTTGTAGTCAACTTGATTACACCTAACAACAACAGAGACATAATGATATTATGTAAATTATTTCCCCATGATCTGATATATCAAATAGTTTTAAGAGGGCTTTCAGGGTATCTTTAATCTCATCACAGCCCTGATCTTGATGTAAGAGGAGGTCCCCTAGGGAGGCCTATAATAACTTTTATTTCACAAGAAATAACAGGGGAAGAAAAGGATCAGAGAAGGGAGACCATCAACCAGGAATCTCCAGAAGCAGAATATATCCTTTTAGACTCGGTTCATGGAAGTAAGAAGTTCTTTAACATCCAGGAAGGCCAGAACACATAGAGATCTCCAACGAATTCCAAGCCTCCAGATGCTGAAAAGAAAAAGAATCTTTCTCCAAAACTGTCAGAGAAAGAGAGTCTTTCCCTAGATCTAGGACTTTTAATTTGGACTTCTAGCTTTCTAAACCATTGAGAAAATTAATTTCTCAGCAGTTTTCCTCTGGTCTGTCTGTCTCTCTCCAGACCAAGGAATCCTGCCCAGGAGCTCCCTTAATAAAGCTGCTTTAAGCTTTAAAAAAGGAAATCAATTTCTCTTTGTTAAAGCCATCCATTTGTCATATCTCGGCTACACAAGACAGAATGTGGCTAATTCTAGTTCATTTTCATTTTTCATTTCAAGTATTCACTTCTTGATATTTTAAGAATACTAAGTTTTAAAGGCATTACATTATGATCAAAGATTCCTTAAATAATAGTTTAGCTTAGTAAAAATATCTACCTTAAACATTATACTCTTATAAAATCTATATGAGGTCAAAGTAATAACAGTAACTCAAAAGATAAAACAGGAAACCTAGGGGACACTGAGTGTGCTAATGGGGGAGGAACAACTTGGAAATATTCAAACCAAGCCTACTCATTGCCATTAGATTAATTCTGATTCATCGTGATGCTCCATTGAGTTTCTGCTTTTCTAAGACCTTCCATTGAGTTTCCCATAAACATAATGGGAAGAGATTTTACATATTTCTCCTGTAAAGCAGATGGTAGATTCAAACTGCTCTCCTTCTTGTTAGCAACCCAACACATTGTACCATGGCCCAGGAGCTCCAAGTTGGGAAAAAGGAGGGTGAAATGGTTACACAGCTTGTAGAACTTAATCAACATCACTAAACATGTAGAAATAGCTGGACCCTCTGTATGTTTTGTTGTATGTAATCTCAACAACAAGAACATCAATTTTTAAAATATATATGGCGGTCTAGTGGTAAGAAGCCATGCTGCAATCCCAAAGTCACACAGTTTGAACCCACAGGAGAAGGAAGGGCAATCTCCTCCTGTGCAATTAACTGCCTGTGATAACCTGCTTGGAAGGTCAGCTATGGGTCGGTTCCGACTCAGCGGTACTCAACAACAATAATGTATGTACATAGTCCCCACTTTGGGAAAGCTCCATTAAATGATACATGGTTAAATGTGATTAAGTGCTATAGCAGGGTAGTTACCACCTGCTCACTCTCTCCCCTCAAACTGATTCCAACTCAGAGACCCTATAGTACAGAGTAAAAATGCCCCCATAGAACTTCCGAGATGTAAATCTTTATAGAACCTCATTTTCTTCTACAAAGTGACTGTTTTTGAAAGCAATTAAATGCTATAATCATGGTACCACCAGGGTTTTTTAGAGGGGCATCAAAAACCCTAATCTGAGATTCTTTTCTGATGCTTGGGGCAGAAACCACCTTCAACAAGGAGAGAGGAGTAAATCTCTCAGGGAAACCAAGTTTCCCTTATTCTATCACCAAAGATCATCATCAATTCCGAGGATTCCTCTCAAGAAGTAAGTTCCTGCTGTGGTCCTCATAGCACAAGGCCTGTTTCCTGTGTGTTGTCCAGAAAAAGCAGTGAGTGTTTTAGATTCAAGGGAAAGAACCATGGTTAGAAGACAAAGCCCAAGAGGAAAGGGAAATGAATATCTGTGTTAGAGGCAGCAAACCTTCAGACTTTCCAAGAAGGAAACATTTCCACGTTAGGCTACATAAATCTGAAGGATCATTAGATAATTATTACCAATGGGCTTCGGAGTCCTGTAATTTGGTTATTTGAAGAAACAGAATTTTTCCAATTTGCTGTTAATAATATTCCCCTAGAACTGTGACTTGCAAGTTGAAAAAGGACCCAGTAAACAAAGGGAAAAGAACATTGTTTCCAGATTCTATTTCCACCAGGAAATCCATATAAGACTTAAACTCTCTAAGATAAGGTATCTGTTGTTATTCTGCGCTGTCAAATCAGAACCAACTTATAGCAACTCCAGTGGGCTTTCAGAGACTATAAATCACACAGTATTCTTCCTACACAGAGGCTGAAGGATTCAAACCACATACCTTTTATACTCACAGGAACAATGGGAATAGCAATGACAATTCAAAGGATTATTGTGAAGATAACAAAAGATAATATATGTGAAAGTACTAGCAGAGCTGCCTCAGAGTAGCTTTATTTTAAATATTGGGATTTTGCAATCTTT
>NW_006399975.1:4510641-4530700 GCF_000299155.1 Elephantulus edwardii
TAATACCATGGACTGCAAGGAAAACAAACAGGTTCATCCTGGAAAGGGTCAAACCGGGTGGCTCCTTGGAAGCAAGGATTCTGAGGCTCCGTCTAACATACTTTGGACATGTTGTAAGGAGGGACTGATCCTTGGAGAGGGACATCATCCTTGGTAGGGTGGAGGGACAGCACAGGAGGAGAAGGCCCTCTATGAGGTGGATTGATTCAGTGACCGGGGCAATTGGGATGAGTGTATCAGAGGTGGTGCGATTGGCCCAGGACAGAGTGGAGTTTAGGGCTGTTGTACATAGGGTCGCTAAGAGTCGCAAGCGACTTGACAGCACATAACAGCAACAACATTATATCTAGAGGGGTCAGTCCTTGAATACATCATGGTTGATAAAGTAGAAGGTGGGTGAAAAATAAGACCATTTACAAGAAGAACTGTCACAGTGATCACAGTAATGGCCTCAAGCATTGCAGCAATTGTGAGGATGATACAGGCTTGGATGGTGGTGTATTTTATTATAAAGTTGCCCTGGGTTAGAACCAATTCTTCTGTACCTAACAATATGTCACATAATCACATCTCAATATTGTCTTTCCAGTACATGTACAAAATCATCTATAGCATCAGCACCATCCTGACCTTTCCATTTTGCACCATAGAGAAAGCTTTTGGCCTTTTCAACCTATTAGTCAGTGGCTGATCTTCCTAAAAACAGGAGAAGAATGAACAGAGAGGAAGAGAAAGATACCATTACCAGGACCCATGTCATCAAATCCATACAAGCATAGGAGATGATTGTAAAATGCATAGGTTGGATCTTAATCTCTGCTCAAAAACTTCCACAGTTATTGGTATGTATACTTAAGTATACAGGAAAACCATAAATAAACTGGAGAACTAGTGGCAAGAAGCTGTGCTGCAATCCTAAAAGATACATATATGTAGATATATAATTGTACAAGCTGTTTATAAATTTTCTTTCATTTTTATCCATGTTTAACATTTTCATAGTAAAATATTGTGGGAGAAACCCTTCCATGGCTCACAATAATTTAAGAACAGAAGATATTCAGTACATATTTGTTGTATGATAACACAAATAAGGGATAGATAACAACATGCCTCTAGAAACTCTATGAACTTTGATAAATGTCAATAGTTTCAGAGGGGCTTCAGGCCTTTTGTTCATAGGGTCTCTTTGAGTCATGCTATACTCAAAGGCAATCAACAACAACAACAATAAATGTTGTTCTCTACCAGGATGGTGACAATGTTCAGTATTCAGACTCAGAGGACAGGAGCGGTGTTTTGGTAGAGGCCTGTCTGTTGCCAGCAGCCTTCTCAGCTTGGGCCAACAACCTCTTCCTGCTTAGTCTCTGGTCAGTAATTGTGGGCCAGCTTCAGCAGCTCAGTAACAGTCTGGTGGTCCAAGGCCTGGGTAAACTGGTTAATGGTGGATGGCAGCTTTTTTTGCTTATAAAGAATTGCCCTTTGCTGCTCAAGTTGGATGTAGCGGTGCCATTAGACGAAACAGGTAAGGTCCCTTTTGAGTTGCATGTTCAATGCCAAAATTCTTGGGCCTTTTCTCCAATAGGGAATTCATTACCTTTTTGGCCCCTTGTTTCTTGACTACCAAGGGAACCAGGGGCCATCTTCTTCCCCTTGGCCTTCTTTCCTTTTGGCATCTTGGGTGGATGGATGAGAAAACTAGCCCTCCTTGCTTACTGCAGAAGGTCAAGAGCTGCAACCTGAAATGTGGATTGAAGCTCAACATCAAAAAAACAAAGGTTCTCCCCTCTGGACCAATTGGCCACATCATGATACACAGTGAAAATATTGAGATTGTTAACAGCTTCAGTTTGGTAGGCTCCACAATCAAAACTCTTGGTACCAGCAGCCAGGAAATCAAAAGATTAATTGCACTGAGAAATTCTGCTGTCAGGGACCTCTCCAGAATACTGAAGAGCAACAATGTCAGTCTAGAGACTAAGGCACACTTGATCCAGGCCATGGTCTTTGCAATTACTTGCTATGCATCAGAGAGCTGGACAATGACTAGGGATGATAGAAAGATAATTGATGCCTTTGAGCTGTGATTCTGGAGCAGAGTATTGTAACATGTCATGTACTACTAGGAGAACAAACAGATTCATCCAAGAAAGGGTGAAACCAGGCTGCTCCTTGAAGGCAAGGATTCTAAAGCTTTGTCTGACATATTTTGGGAATGTTGCAAGGAGGAACCAGTCCTTGGAGAAGTACTTCCATGCTTGGAAGGGTAGAGGGACAGTGCAAGACAGGAAAATCCTTGTTGAGATGGACTGACTCAGTTATTGGGGTAATGGGGGGGTAGGTGTGTAAGAGACAATGAGGTTGGCTCTGGCTAGATAGAGCAAGGGCTCAGAGCTGTTGTATACAGGGTAGCTATGAGTTGCAAGCAACTCGACAACACATAATAACAACAACTGTCACTTTAAATTGAAGTGACTTTCCCATATCACAAACTTGGAATCTCTTCTGATGATCTCTTCACACTTCTCTTAGATGCCATTCTTATCCTATCTCTATTGGAGGGTGAACATCACTGAATCTGGACACCTTAAAAAGAGTTTACCTCATTGAAGATATCCTATTTCCCATATCCTACTTCCTCATATTTCCCAACCATCCAACTGAGTACAGGGAAGTTTTAAAATCCTGTGTTAATGCATATAGATTTGACTATGTTCTCAGATGCCTTTATATCTTTTCTTTTTTTAAATCATCTCTCAACTCAGCATCTCCACCATGGGTGACAGCAAAAGGGATTCCAAATATCCCTTCTTAGGACACTGAAGAATAGATCTTTCCAAACATCTTCATCTAACACTGTACATTGATGTACAGAAAACTTCCAACAAATGAACATTTAATACTTCTGAAAACATTGTTGTTGTTGCTGCTGTTATGTGCCATTGAGTCACCTGCAACTCATAGGAGCCCTATGTACAACAGCTCTGAAGACTGCCCTGTCCTGAGCCAGTCTCATTGACTCCAACACATCTACCCCATTCCCCCAGTTACTGTATTAATCCATCTCATCCGGGGTCTTCCTCTCCTTTGCTGTCCCTCCACCCTTCCAAGCATGACGTCCTTCTCCAAGGATCAGTCCCTCCTGGCCACAAACCCAAATTTTTGAGATGGAGCTTAAAAATCCTAACCTCCAAAGACAAACTTGGTTTCACCCTCTCCAAGATAGACTTATTTGTTTTCTTGGCGAAGAATACCAGTATGTTAAATCAGAAAGAAGTAGCATGTTATTGCTATGGGCTTTTGAGTCTACTCAGAGAAACAAGATTAACAATGGCTCTGAATCTAGCCTATTCTGAGTCAACCTCACAGTCTCTGACACACCTGACCCTATTTCCACAGTCACTTCGCCAATCCATCTCATCCAAGGTCTTCTTCTATGCTATCTCTTCTCCCTTCCACAGTATAAAGTCCATCTCTAAGGACTGGTCCCTCCTGGCAACATGCCTAAAGAATATAACACAGAGTTTCAAAATCCTTGCCTCCAAAGAGCAACCTGGTTTCACCCTCTCTAGGTCATATCTGTTTGTTCTCTTGACTGTTCATGATATATTCAATATTCTTCTCCAGTATAACAACTCAAATGCATCGATTCTCCTTTTGTCATCCTTAGTCATTATCCAGCTTTCAGATGCATAGCAAGCAATTGAAAAGGTCATGTGCTGAATCAGGTACACCTTAGTTTCTAGGCTGACATCACTGCTCTTTAGCACTCTGGAGAGGTACCTGACTTTCCTAAAGCAAACTGTCTTTTGATTTCCTAATTGTTGGTGCCAAACTACTGTGAATCTAAACAAGAAAAAACTGTTAACAAGTTCAGTCCTTTCTCTACCTACCGTGATGCTAAAGCCATCCATTTGTAGGATTTGTTATTGGAGCCCTAGATGACAAAGACAGTCACCTAGCCAAGTAGCCATTAATATCTCATTTTGCACTTGAAGACAGTGAGGTACAAAGTTATAAGAGGGGATACCTAGAATAAACTAGCTGTTGTTAGGTGCCATCAGGTTGATTATGATGCATCATAGTGACATTATAAACAACAAATCTGAAGGCTACCCGGTCCTATGCCATGTGCATGGTCTCTGTCTCGTTCATGCCCACTGCAGTAGTCTCTGTTTCAATCCATCTTGTTGAATGTTTTCTCCTTTTACGCTGACCTCAACCTTTCCCAGTATGATGTCTCTCTCTAAGGACTAGTTATTCTTGAAAATACACCTAAAGCAAATGTGACAAAGTTGAAAGCTAATGAGTAGAGAAGCTGAACTTCAATTTTAGGTGGTCCTTTTACCACATTTCAAGAGAAGGAGAGAGATGTCAAGACTTATATGGGCTTATTCTTAAGAAAAAGTTCATAATGTTCACATCTCTCAGTTCAATACTGGTAGCTTTAAATGCCACAGTTTTGTCCAGTCTAATCATTTCTTTTCATTATTTGTCAAGTCCCTCCTATTCATTGTTAGAACTTTGCATTTCTCCCTGTGGGGTCATTTAAATCCATGGCACCGTTAGACTAGATCTTGGTGATACATCTTCAGTGTCATTGTCAGCTTCATACTTGGTTTCCTGCAGGGGGTTTGACACCTTTTCCACGTGTGTTAACAAAAAATCAGAACGATAATTAAAACAGAAAACATAAATATTCTATAAAATGCAATAATTCTCCTTAGGAAGGGAAATCCTAGGAGAGAAATAAGGATACCTTGTGATACCTGAATATGCCCCTGGAGCTAGTTAGATTAATTCCTGTAAGAAAAAAGATAGATAATTGGACCAAAAGAAATTGCTACATTTTGGGCCACCTCAGAGACTTGTAGATATGTAATGACTGGAATAAATAGAGGCTTTCTAGTCAATATTTTTCATCTAGAGGACCCCTAACTCTCTTTGCATCCATTTCCATGCTATATTTCCTAATAAGTTTCTTTTAAAAAAATAACTCTGCTATAATTTTTTAATCTAGTGTCTATAGAGAAGCAAGGGGAACTATAAAATTGAAGTCAACAAAATAAAACCATTTACAATCATATCTGAAAAATAAAATACCTAGAAACAAACCTAGCATGGCATATAAAGAAATTATGCAGTGAAAACTATAAAATACTGCTGCAAAAGAGTACCATAAATCTAAATAAATGGTGAGACATTCTGTTCTCATGGATTGGAAAACTTAATTGTGAAAATGTCAATACTACCCAAAGCCATCTAAAGATTCATTCAAGGCCAAACAAAATTCTAACAGGATTGTATTGAAATGGGGCAAGGGGTGGAACTAATCATCAGTTATATATGGAAAGAGAAAAGATCCCAAATAGGCAAAGAAATTTTGAAGGAGAACAAAATAAGGGGCCCTACTCATCTTCATCTAAAACATTTTATACAGCTACAGGAATCAAAATAAACTGCTAGTAACGATAGGGAGCATAAGTGGCCTAGTGGCAAGAAAACTGCATTGCAATCCTGAAGGCACATGGTTTGAATCCACCAGCTGCTCCATGGTAGAAGGATGGGCAATCTCCTCCTTTGTGTTTAAACCTTTGTGTTGAAAACCTGCTGGAGGGTCAGCTATGGGTTGATTCTGACTCAACAGCACAAAACAAGGACAATCTAAGGATAGATACATAGAGAATGGAATAGAATTTAAGAGTCCAGACATAAACCCATATATCTGTGGACAAATGATTTTTAACAAGATACACAGTCTATTCTATAAGAAACAGCCTCTTCAACAAATGGTTTGGGGAAAATGAGATTCCCAATAATTTAGAAAAATAAAGTCAAAACTACATCTCACACCAGATACAAACACCAGAAAAACTACTGTGTTTTTTCACAACTACTACGTGCTTTATTTAATCCAATTGAAGGAACTGGCATAAATTAGGTTCCAGGAATCAATGGGATACCAACTGGCTTGTTTCAATTAACAGATGCAGCCTTTGATGTGCTTATTAGTCTATGCCAAGAAATTTGGAGGACAGCTGTCTGACCAACTGATTGGAAAAGGTCCATATTTATTCCCATTACAAAGAAAAGTGATCCAACTGAATGTGGAAACTATCAAACAATATCACTGATATAACATGCAAAACAGTTAGAACAATCTATAGATAGGAAATTGCCAGAAGTTCAAGCAGGATTTAGAAGAGGCTGTAACACCAGGGATACCATTGATGATGTCAGATGGGTCCTGGCTGAAAGTAGAGAATACCAGAATATCTAGTCATGCTTTATTGACTATGCAAAAGTATTTGACTGTGTGGATTATAACAAATTGTGGCTGGCAGTGAGAAAAATGGGAGTCCCAGAGCACTTAGTTGTGCTCATGTAAAACCAATACCTGGACCAGGAAGCTGGTGTGCGAGCAGAGCAGGGGAACACTACCTTGTTTAAAATTAAGAAAGAAATGCTTCAGGGTTGTATACTCTCTCCATACCTATTTAATCTGTATGCTGAGGAAATTATCTGAGAATCTGGACTCTATGAGGAGGAATGTGGCATTAGGATCATAGGGAGACTCATCAATAACCTGCATGATGCAGATGAAATAACCTTGCTTGCTGAAAGTGAGGAGATCATGAAGAACTTGATGCAGAAGATCAAGGAATGCAACCTTCCATATGGATTGCATCTCAATGTCGAGAAAACAATGATTCTTAACACTGGACAGATAGACAACATCAGGATAGAGGGAGAAGAGATTGAAACTGTCAACAACTTCATCTTACTTGGATCCACAATTAACACCCTTGGTACCAGCAGTCAGAAAATAAGGAGACACATTGCACTGTAAAAATCTGCCATTAGGGATGTCCTCCAAATTTTTAAGGAGTAATGATGTCAGTTTGAGGACTAAAGTGTGTCTGATTAAGGCCATTGTCTTTCCAATCACTTGTTATACATCTGAGGGCTGCACAATGAATAAAGATGACAGAAAAAGACTTGATGCCTTCAAGCTGTGGCATTGGAGAACATACCATGGATGGCCAAAATAGCAAACAAATATGTCTGGAGAGAGTGCAGCCAGATTGCTCTTTGGAAGCAAGAAAGATGAGGCTTCCCTTCACATACTTTTGGGATGTTGATAGGAGGGGCCATTCCTTGAAGAGGGACACAATGCTGGTTGGTGAAGGAGAGGAAGACCTTTGACCAGGTGGACTGACATGGTGACTACCACAATGGGCTCTTGTGTGTCAGGTAGTGTGAAGATGGCAGAGTTCAGATCTGTTGTTCATAGGGTCGCTATGAGTCTTACTCGACTCAACAGCACCTAATAACAACAAAAACAATACTTTATAAACTTTTACATACTTGCAACCTTCATGTGTTATTTTTATGAGTATATCATATCAATATTTTTCATACATTAACAACTTCAATTTTTATTTTTTTCTTAATGTTCAACAATGCAACGTTGAGTTTTTGTCTTAGTACTTGTTGAGGAAGATCAGCCTTTAAATATTCCTCATCCTGCAACCCATATTACTCTCTCCCATCCTTCTTTCAATTCTTAGATCAAATGCTGACCCTCTTTGGGCCTTTCTTGACCAACTCTATTTAAAATTGTAACCCTTCTCCACTGACCGCCACTGGCACCGCTAGCCCTCCTGGATCATCCTCTTCTGCATTCACTTCCTACAGCCCTTAGATTGAGGGAATAAATACAGCACAATTCTTATCATAAGCCATCTCTTTCTTGGGTGGTTTAATTTTCCCTACTAGAAATATACATAAGATCAGAAATTAGTTTCTGTTGCATTCACTAGGATATTTGAAGTTCTTCAAATAGAGCTCTACACATCATTAATTCATTTTCACGGCCAGTGAGTGGATTCTGACTCACAGTGACCCTGTGTTGGAATTCCCACAGTGTAAATCACACAGGGAGGAGGCTTCTCATCTTTCTTCTGGGGTGTCCCTGGTTGAACTGGCAGAGATGCACAGCCCTTGGGTTAAGCAGTGGATCTCACTATGAACCATGCCATCAGAGCTCCCTCCTTTGCATGTGCTAATTGATTAGTAGATAACTATTGAACAACACACTGCACATTTTGCTTTTTTTGGAAGGCATGATAGTATCTTATACCATGAGTAAGCAGAATGCAGGCATTTGAGGTTCTGCTCCATCACCACGTATGTCTCTAGCTCTTCGGGACACTCCCTTCTCCATCCTGAGCCTCAGTTTCTTCAGCCATCAAAAGAAGGATGTTACAGATACTATTAGCAGCCCACCCATTTGCCCTTGAGCCCATACCTGTGGCTGCTCACTGCAACACTCTGCCTGAAAGCTTCCTCTGACTGAAAGGCATACAGAGCACCAGGTATGCTACAAGCCTGGGAGGCATTACTCTGGAGTGTCTAGCAGTCTTCAGCTGCTCTCAGATGCTGCTGTTAGAAAAACTCTGCAGTGACTTTCCTCTCTGAGGTATGTTTCACGCTGTCTTCCCAGCTGTCTATAGTGGTAATGTGCTCCTAAATTCACCCTGTATTTTCTTCTTTACTTCTCCTAGCTCACTTCTTAGACTCCTAATAATGTTTCCTGGAATTACCTCCCAAATAAATTACATATTCACTGATATCCTTGTCATCAACATCTGATTCTCTGGGTAACTCAAGCCGAGCAAGGTGTTTGAATTAATGGCTGCCATTGTACAGGCCATACAGCCCTAGGGCTCCACAGAGGTGCTCTGTACTTCTCATAAGTGGTAGAGACCTAATAAAAGAGATTCAGACGCCTCCTAAAGACTATCCAGTGCAAATATATTTTCTCTATTTTATTTATATGGTGGTTCTTCATTTAAGAAACCTCAACAACTCATCACCTTGAAGTTGGAACCAACTGTTAGTTGAGCCACTAGTGGGTTTTCAGAAGCTGTAAACCAGACAGGAAGAGAATTCCCATCTTAATCTCCTGGAACAGCTGGTGGATTTGAACCACTCATCTTGGAGTTTGCAGCACCACTCCCTATTCTCAAAGCCACCAAAGCTCCTTTCTAAAAAAAAATAAACATAATAAGGGAGCTCTGGTGGCCTAGTGGCAAGAAGCTGCACTGCAATCCCAGAGGCACGTGGTTTAAATCTACCAGATGTTCTGCTGGAGAAGGAGGGGCAATCTCCTCCTGTACCAGTCAGATATGATTTGACAGTACACACACAAAAATAATAATAATTTTTAAAAAATTAAAATCAATCAATCAATAAATAAACATAAAATAACTTTATGAAAAATGTAAAGCTTTGGGATCCACAATATTACATCCTTTTCAGGACCTCAAAAAACCACTTTACTTCGTTCGACTATCTGGTGATTTTATCAACTAAATATGAGTATTCATATCAAAGGAAGTTTTTCTATATTCAGCTTTTGCCGTAAGGTTGTAACAAGGTTTCTCAGTATCAGTACCAAAGAACTGTTGAAATTGGAAAGCTTCCCAGTAATGAGAACTGTAACCATCTGGACTCATCAGGGCGTCCTCACACCAGCCAGGTATCACAGCCTGGTGATGAGCCCCTTCCTCCCGGAAAGTGCAAGGTCTCTCACACTCACAGACCTTCTTTCTATCCAGTGACTTTTGCCTAAACCTTAGGAGACGAAGTCTGAAGATGAATGAAGCAGCAGCTCTGCTCTTTAGATTTTTCCCTCCACAGAGTCAGGCAGAGCATCTAACTTTTTTTTTTCTGGGAAGCTGGGCTTCTGGTGGCTTTCACTAAGGAGCTGGCCTTTCCAACAGTCTCCTTTTGTGCCGTGAGGAGTTGTTTATCATAAATCAGATCATGTTTAACTTGGCTGAAGGATTTATCAGTATGGACAAAAGTATACAATAATTGTATTCCCTTTTTTCTAACCCTCAGTTTCTACTGGTATGTACTTGAATCCACCATCACTAATATCATTAAATTGGTTATCACAGGTTATATTAATCACCACAAGAAGTCCCAGACTCCATGCTCACCCCTCACTGAACATATGCTAATCCTCATCTGTTCCTTCCTCTTTTCACACCAACTTCTAAAAGACATCCACGATGTTGTCTATAATTTAGTTATGAGCAAATTCTCCTCTATCTTCAATCTCTACCCAGAACATTCCCCTTCACCACCTTTGCTCTAACTTAACTTTCTCTCCATTGATTATGCAAAGGCATTTGACTGTGTGGATCATAACAAACTGTGGCTGACTCTGAGAAGAATGGGAATCCCAGAACATTTAATTGTGCTAATACGAAACCTATACTTGGACCAAGAGGCAGTAGTCAGAACAGAGCAGGGTAACACTGCATGGTTCAAAATTGGGAAGGGTGTACGCCAGGGATGCATCCTGTCTCCATACCTTTTCAACATGTATGTAGAGCAGATTATCCGAGAGGCTGGGCTCTATGAGGAGAATTGTGGCATCAGGATTGGTGGAAGGTCTATTAACAGTCTCCGTTATGCAGATGACACAACCCTGCTTGCTGAAACTGAGGAGGACCTCATGCACTTGCTGCGAAGGGTCAAGGACTGCAGCCTTCAGTATGGACTAAGGCTCAGTGTCAAGAAGACAAAGATTCTCGCCACTGGACCAATTGGCAGCATCAGGATGGATGACGAAGAGATTGAGGGTGTTCACAGCTTCAGTTTGCTCGGCTTCACAGTCAACACTCTTGGCACCAGCAGTCAGGAAATCAAAAAGTGTATCGCGATGGGAAAGTCTGCTGTTAGGGACCTCTCTAAGGTACTCAGGAGCAACAGTGTCTCTCTGGAGACTAAGGTGCGCCTGATACAGGCCATGGTATTTGCAATCGCTTGTTATGCATCAGAGAGTTGGACAATGACTAGGGAGGACAGAAGGAGAGTGGATGCTTTTGAGCTGTGGTGCTGGAGAAAGGTACTGAATGTACCCTGGACTGCCAGGAAAACAAACAAATTTGTCTTGGAGAGGATTAAACCAAGCTACTCCTTGGAGGCAAGGATTCTGGGGCTTCGTCTGACATACTTTGGACATGTTGCTAGGAGGGACGGGTCCTTGGAGAGGGACATCATGCTTGGGAGGGTTGAGGGACAACGCAGGAGAGGAAGACCCTCAATGAGATGGATTGATTCGGTGACTGGGGTAATAGGGATGGGTGTGTCAGAGGCGGTGCGGTTGGCGCAGGATAGAGCAGGGTTTAGGGCTGTTGTGCATAGGGTCGCTATGAGTCGGAAATGACTAGACGGCACATAACAACAACAACTATAAAGACATTCACTTCCTGTCTCTCCTGGGGCTAGTCTTCCCTTCCACAGTCATCGAACTACTACACTTAGGAGGGGAGGGGAGTAGGTATTTTCTTTATTCTTTATTATCTCTTTTCTTGCCCTTAACTCCACCTAAAACAAGTCCAGCTTTAAATCTAGTCACCATTAGATTACCCAATATCCATCACTGAGGCAGTTTGCTATCCAGCAACCTTCCAACCACCCCCCCTCACTGATCTCACATTGATTTTAGTCCCTGTTTTGCTATCGTTCTCCCTACTACTTCTCCTGTTATAATTTCGACTATGTCAGCATACACCTATATGATTCTTTCAAATACCATGTTCTCTGTGTTCTTGAAATTTACTTTCCTCATAGTAGGCTCTTCCATCCAATCTAAACCATTGATGTGTAAGGTCATACAGTATACCATGTTATTGTCAATTATTACAAATATTCCCTTTACCTCAACTTCACACATCCTCTATACTTCCACTCACTCCAGCTGACTCATTTTTATTTTTTTATTACCCTGAGTCCAAAAATATTTCTACTACTTTTACTCCTATGGATTTTAATGCTTTACTCTTTGCCTCTTACATCCTTACCCCTTCATCCAACTAAAATCTGTTATTGTTGTTGTTGTTGTTGTTGTTGTTGTTGTTGTTATGTGCCACCAAGTCACCTATGACCCATAGTGATCCTATGTACAGCAGTATTGAACCCTGCTATGTTCTGAGCCAGTCTCACTAGATCCGACACACTAACCCCCAATCCATAGACAATAATAAATGCATTAGCTTATACAAACCTTAACTCCTTCAGTGCAATGAATTAAGACAGCCATGCTAGCCATGGTCCTCTATTTTATGATGTATCCTAGTCTCTATGCCTGTGATCATGATTTTGTGGGGTTTGTTTGTTTTGGAGCAAGTTGTCTGTTATGTTAATAAGGCTAGATTAGAGTGGGCTGTATCTCAAATCACCTTACTATAGTCACAATGCTTAGTCCTCCTGAGGGTATGGTCTGCATCAAATATATACAAATATACTTGTTGCAGACCAAAGGTATTTTAATAATTATTGATAATGAGACAGACTACCAGGAATGATATAGAACAGAGAGTTTGAAAAACAGGGGGCCAACAGTTCCCATGACTGAAGGCCTCAAGCCATACCTCTCTGGGTATTTATTGAGAATCATAAAGAAGGTAGAAAAGTAAAGTCATAAGGAAATACAAAACAAAAACAAAGGATAATGGTGAAGTCTTTTGCAGATAAGGCCAAGTTCCTCTTTATGCTTATCTCAGAAGGGAGGGATTGAGTAAATACAAACTAAGAACAGTGTTGACTATTAGGGAATGCCTTAATGCCACCGGGTGACCTTCAGCTTGTATTAAGCCTCCCTCATATCCTGATATAGCATTTGGTGTACTATTATTAAATTTGATATTCGGCTTCCCTCATGTGCTCTCTGTTATTCTGGACCCTGCAAATGGCTCTGCAGTTCTTGAGACATGAACCAGCAGTCTGCTATCTGACCTGCACATTGTGAGTTCCTTAGCCAATGCCATTTCATTGTTATGATAAAGAGAAAAGACTGAAGTTGTCAAGAATTTCCTTTTACTTGGATCATTATCAACACTCATGGAAGCAGCAGTTAAGGAATCAAATGATATATTGCATTGGGAAAGTGTCCTGAAGACGACTTCTTTAAAATACTGCAGAGCAAGGAGGTCACTTTGAAAACTAAGGTACCCAGGTAAAGGTATTTTCAATTGCATCAAATATGTGAAAGTTGGACAGTGAATAAGGGACACTTTAAAAGAATCAATGTTTTTAAATTTTTGTGTTCGTAAGGAATACTGATTATTGCATGAATTGCCAGAAGGAGAAAAAAAATTGTTTGGGGGAAGTAAAACCAGAATGATCTTTAGATAGAAGGATTTCTTTTTTTTTTAGCCCTAAACTGGATTTTTTATTGGGTTCCAGTAAATGGGTAAGAATTTTCCTCAAATACCATCAATCCTGGCTGAAGTAAATAACATTCACTAAGAACAAAACCAAATCTACAACATCTGTTTTTAAAAACAAAACAAAGCTTGTCAACCTCCAAAAACCCTTCCAAATTACAAAGAAATCAGGAAATCATGGCAATGGATTAAGGAATCATGTAAACTACCTGGATTAATCAAAAACATACAGCTTGAATCTAAAATAAGGAGAAGACGACGACAGCTCATAATTGGAATATCCTCAAAATGGAAATCTCAGATTAGGAGGAAAAAAGTCTGAGGAGATTGCAATTTTAATTCAAGAGACCATTGTGTGTTAAGAGTACTATGTGTTCTGTGTGTATATGTGAGAAGACAAGAAATAAGAAAGGAGTAGGAATCATGTCTTCCAGTCTCAATCTGCTTCTTGTTGCAATTGATAAGGTCACACCATGGAAGTCTGATGTTAATAGCCGTGCTCAGTGATGTTGACAGCTACTGCTTTCTTCCAGCTCAAAAGAAAGTATTCTGTGCCAGCCCCTTCGTGACAGCAATGCACAAGAATTCATAGTAGGTCATGAAGATGAGCATGAGGAAGTAGCTGATAACCACCAGGATGATATGCAGCACTGTTTGCAGAAGTGAGGAAAGCTCAGCATCTGCCTCTCCAGTTTTGTGTGTCTCCATAGGATGGTTCCATTTGGCCCTGGGACAGGCATGGAATTACAGTGAATGCTGACTTGTGACTTGAGCAACAAGCTCTCTCAGGCTATTGTGAGTCCTTCATAAAATATCGCTAATAAAAACACTGCGACAAAAGATCCAGCCATTTCTCCAACTGTATTGATGACTAAACCAGAAAACAATAGTTCCACATTCTTAAAGCCAAAGTAGAAGACATATTCACCATCATCATGTCACCATGCGAGGGGCATGGGAGGATGTAGTATTGTTGTGGTTCATGTGGTCCATATGGTTCATATGACTCATCCTAATATGATGGGAGTGATCCATTTTCCTCCTTGGAAATGTTCACTGAACAGAAGATCGTGGCCAGTGTTGCAGAGACTAATGAGTGATGTTTTCGGGAGGGACTAGTCCTTGGAAAAAGCTTTCATGCTTTGAAAAGTAGAGGATCAGTAAAAAAAGAGGAAGAACCTCCACAAGATTAATTAAAACAGTGGCTGCAACAATGGAATTAAGTACAGCAGAGCTTGTGAGTTTAAGAGGATCAAGTAGAGTTTCAATCTGTACTATGTAGAGTTGTTATGAGTCAGAGTCAACTTGGTGGTGCCTAACAGAAATAACAGCCCTTACAACAAGCAAGCTATAACCTGGCCTGATCTGGCAGCTTCTGCAGCTTTGCAGGGAGCCCTAGTGGTGTAGTCCATAGGCAATTGTACGGCTCACCCAAAGACCTTGACTCTCTTACCTTTCAAATTCACCAGCAGCTCCTCAGGAGACAATTTGACAATCTCCTTATAAGCAATACTTAGCCTTAGAAACCCACTTGAGGGTCAGCTATGAATATGTTCCAACATAGTGGCAACAATGAAAGAGAGGAAGAGAGAGCAGCCCTGTGAATGAGCAGCCTATTGACTTGCCCGTTAATTTGTGTTTGTCAGTGCCTGCAACTATGTGAGTCAGAAGAGGCCTCCAGACCAGTGCCTGACCCATGGATTTGAGACTTGACGGCCTCTACAAACATGTGGGCCCTTTCCTTGATAGCGCATGAGTTCTGTGAAGCATTGCAACAAATTAGATAACGCTAAATTGGTTACTGAGGAGAGCAGAAATGGCTGGTGTTAGATATGATGGAATGGGACAATAATTTGGAAAAGCCGGGCAACTGAGACATCTTTAACCTCTGCCTCAGAGGAACCAGACTTGTGTTGATCTTTCTAAAAGAAATAATGCATTCAATTTCCTTTCTTCTCTCCTGTTACATAAATAGTACCTCCCTGATTAAACCAACTCCTTGACTTCTCTGTCCCTTTAAATAACCTCCTTTTGTTCCTACAAAAGACTTGGTGACTATGGCCTTGTTGTGACAGCTGGTAGTTTTTCATAATGCTGAGATTTCATAAAATCCCCAGATCAAGACTTGCAACAGGGATTAGAAAATGGTAATAACCTACACTGTCATTTCACCACCAGAAGGTTAAAGATAATAAGGATAATAATAAGAATGTTCTAGGGAATTTGTTACAGTAATAATAGCTTTAATTTAAAAATTAGTATATATCTACATATATTATCTAAATAAAAATCTAGTCATTTATTTATTAAATATTTACCAGGTTCCTGGTCTATGCTAAACATTGTCCTAGACATGGACTAAACTTCCATTTAAATAAGAAACTAGGTGTTTACTGCCATTTCACAAATGAGGAAATCATAACTCAGAATCACATGAGTTGCCCAAAATTGTACCAATTCATTTGATAGCAAAACAAGGTCTAAAACAGGGCTCCCTGTTCACAGTCAAATGTTCATTCTGTTATCCAGTCTTTCTAAAAATAGCATGTATTTTGCACAACCCATCTTCAAAATTATTGAAGAAGGTAAGTCGCTTTGTTTGAAAATAATAGTTACTTTGGGCATATTTTCAGGAGTAACCAATCCTGAGAGAGAGACATAATGTTAGGAAAGGTAGTCTACAAAAAAGAGGAAGACCCTTTAACAACATGGACTAACACAGTGACTGCCACCATGGGCTTGCGCCCGACAGATAGTGTGAGGATAGTGCAGGACAGGGCTTTCTTCACAGAGTCTGTATGAGTCATACCTGACACAGCAACATCTAACAACAAAAACCACCTTCACTACTACTGTCCTCTTTACTCTTGGAAACAAAAAACAAGCTCATTTCCATTGAGTTGACTCTAACTCGTGAAAATGTTCTAATTGGATTTCTGAGGTTGAAAATCTTAATGGCACTAGATGACCTCGTTTTTCACCCGTGGAGTGGCTGATGGATTCAAGCTACCAACTTTTTGATTAGCAGCCCAATACATACCATATTCACTCTGCCACCACATCTCCTTCTAAAGGTTTTTCCTATTCTTGAAAAAGTTGTTGTTTTATTGGTGTTATGTGTCATTGAGTTGCCTGTGACTCAGAGTGACCCTTTGCACAAGAGCCCTAAATCCTACTTTATCTGTGCCAATCTTATTGTTTCTGACACACCTACACCCATTACCCCAGTCACTGAATCAGTCCATCTCATCAAGGGTCTTCCTCTCCTGCACTGTCCCTCCACCCTTCCAAGCATGACGTCCCTCTCCAAGGGACTGGTCCCTCCTTGCAACATGTCTAAGGTATGTCAGACGAAATTTCAGAATCCTTGCCTCCAAGGAGCAGCCTGGTCTCACCCTCTCTAGGACAAACCTATTTGTTCTCCTAGCAATACATGGTATACCCATTACTCTTCTCCAGCACCACAGCTCAAAGTCATCAATTCTCTTTCTATCATCCTTAGTCATTGTCCAGCTTTCTCGTGCATAACAAATAGTTGCAAAGACTGTGTGACCTGGATCAGTCACACCTTAGTCTCCAAACTGACATCATTGCTCTTCAGTACTTTGGAGAGGTCTCTGACAGCAGACTTACCCAGTGCAATTCATCTTTTAATTTCCTGGCTGCTGGTACAAAGAACATTGATAGTGGAGCCAAGCAAACTAAAACTGTTAACAAGTTAGAAAAGTACAAAATAACCAGATGTCACAGTTGCCATAACTTAAAGCTATGCTTATAAAGAGGGGTGGGGGGAGAGTTTGGCCTTCTAATTAAACTAAAACAATTGAGAATAAGAAAAGCTGAGCAAAGTAGCTGAGAAATGCAAGTGTCTTTGATAAGTTCAGAAAACAACTTCTACAGCACAAAGATGATGCAGAGATGAGCTTCATAATCACCTTTCCTTTCTTTACTACCAAGACATCTATTTTATTTCAAAAACATGATATTTCAGGGGAGCTCTGGTGGCCTAGTGGCAAGAAGCTGCAACTACAATCCCAGAGGTGCACGGTTCGAATCCACCAGATGCTCTGCCGGGGAAGGAGGGGCAATCTCCTCCTGTACCAGTCAGATCTGATTTGACGGTACACGCACACAAAAATAATAAAATAAAAAATAAAAAAAATTAAAAACAAAAAACAAAAACATGATATTTCAGAATCAAAATATTTTACAAATATTACCTTAGGAAGTCACCATATTGCCCAAATATCATTTCAAATAGTGTATCTGTATTGTTAATCTGTTGTAACTAATATATTGCAGGAATTAAAGAGAAATAATGGAGGGGGTAAATCACATATGACACTTTGTACTTGCAATGTGTTGTCATGTGTCATCAAATCAGAACCAAGGCACAACTAACCCTCCAGAAGATTTTCAGAGACCTTAAATAGTACAAGAGGTAATTGTCCATCTTTCTCCCATGAAGTAGCTGGTAGATTTTAACTGCTTACCTATGGGTTGGAAGTACAATTCCTTAACCACTAGGCCACCAGAGCTCCCTAGTAGTACAATTTTGTATTAATATAAGACTGTTCTGAAAAAAATAAAACTATTTAAGAGAGAGAGATTCAAGCAAGACAATGCACCAGACAGTTCTTTGCAAAGTATGAAAGTCATTGAAGTGGAAATGTCATTGTCCACACCTGTTGAGCTAATATTTCCTTCTACACCAATTCTTGTTCATTTATCAAACTTGCCTTCTCTCATCTCCATGCTTTCACATATGCTAATATTCCAAATCTTTGGGTTTAGTAAATTTCAAATAATCTTCTTATAAAAAGATCATAACACATTTAAGAAACTTGGATCTTTCAGATTATCTATTACAACTCTTTCAAAGAGTAAAGACACTAGGACTTTGAGTTGAATTGTCCGAGGTTATGTTGACAGATATACTTAAGACACATAAACACACACACAAAAGTGAGGGGTGGCAAAAGAAAGGAAGACCCTCACCAGGTGGACTGATAAGGTGACTGCTGTAATGGGATCTTCTGTGTCAGGAAGTGTAAAGATGGTGTCGGATAGAGCAGAGTTCAGATCTTTTGTTTATAGGGTTGCTATGAGTCGTGCTCAACTCAACAGCACCTAACAACAACAATAAGATTGCTCATGTACAACCAAACACCCACCTCACAGGATTTGGCTCCTTAGTTTGGAGGGTTAGACTATTATATTTCAGGACAACTCAATTAGTTAATATAATAATGTGTTTACTTCTCCTTTTCTACATTCTAGATTGTTAAGTTATACAATAGGGTCCAGGTCTTTCATTCATAAGGTCACTCTGAGTTATCTCTGGCTCAATGGCACTTAACAACAACAACAACAGGTTGTAAAATTATTCCTGGGGTCTTAAAAGCTTGCAAGTGCGTGTACAAGGCTCAATAATTAATCTCTATCACCTGAAATTTGGAAGCAGGAATGACTCCACTTCCTTAACAGCATGTTTCTGGAAACACTATGAACTTTGAGAAACAATTTTATTCATAGGGTTGCTATGAATCATGCCCGACTGGATGGCAATCAACAACAACATCACCTGAAACAACAGAGGAAGAAGGAAACTTAGGAATAGAAGGAAGATATGAAATGTGTAACTAATTGATTCCATGTATACCTGCCTCCTCTGCCATGAGACCAGAAGAGCTGAATGGTGCCCACATATCATTACTGAATATTTTGATAAAGATTTTATAAAAGAATCTTCAGCAGCCTGATAGGGGGAAATGCAGAACAGTATTTTAAATACTTAAGTATTCTAGACTGCTCAGAGTCATAACAACTGGATAAATCCCTGAAATTATTGCTTTGAGTTATTAATTTTTAAACCTTAAAACAAAAATATTCTCAGAAGTCTTCTTACACTTAAATAGTAATTTAACTAATAGGGGAGGGGAAAGGTCTATATTAAGCTGTATTGTGCTTTTTTAAAAAAACTATCTAAGTGGAATCAATTTGACAACAACTCAAAAGATAGGAATCTAAAAGGAACAGTAAGTTTACTTTAATGGAAGAGAATAATCAAGAAAAAGAGAGTGACAATGGTTGCAAAGTTCTAAGAATGTAATCAACATCACTAGATTGCACATGTAGAAACTGTTGAATCATTATATATTTTTCTATGTCTCAACATGACAAAATAAATATCCACTTCCTAAACAACATGCTTCTGGAAACTCTGTGTACTTTTGAGAAATGTGATACTTGTAGAGGAACTTCAGGCCAAAAGTTTATAGGGCTGCTATGAGTCATGCTCAACTTGAAGACAATCAACAACAACATAGAAGAATATTGATCAAAGGAGAGGAAAACAGAGAACATCATTTCAGCCTAGAGGATGGATGGGCCTATTGCCTTGAGGTAATCTTTCAGCCTTAAACAAAAATAACCGCTGAAGGCTTCTCAAAACCAAACAATGGTTTAACTTAACTAGTAAAGAATATCTGCTTGGAAGACTGTATTCTTTTTAACTTCAATCAATTGTTGTTGTTGTGTAATGTAGAGTTGGAAACAACCCTCCAAAGGTTTTCACAGGAGGAGATGGTCCATGCTTCTCCCACAGAGCAGCTGGTGGCCTCAACCATGTGCCTTTGGGATTGCGGCCCAGTTTCTTGCCGTTAAACAACCAGAACTCACTTTTCCCTATATGGGATCAAATTAACAAGTCAATGATAATGTTGTTTGTTGTTGTTATGTGCCGTAGAGTCTTTTGCGACTCAGCGACCCTATGTACAACAGCCCTAAACCATGCTCTATCCTGTGCCAGT
>NW_006399975.1:4532652-4535508 GCF_000299155.1 Elephantulus edwardii
CAACCCTCATTGCATACTCCTACGATAAAAATAATGCCCTAAAATATAATACTTTTAGACTATTCTCTCCCCCATAGACTTCAATGCCGTAATTATTATTACCCCATCTTTTCACACCCCTACTGGACCTTTCCTAATTGCTTCACCCTCTCCCTCTACCCACCAAACTCTGCAGGCACCCAGACTGCTCTGTCTCCCTATTCTCAGCCCCACCCCCTTCCTTGGTTGGACTTTAACAAAGACAAAAATGAGATGGAATCCAACTTGAGGAACAAGCAGAAATTCTAAGCTCAAATGCATATGTATTTTACAAATTTTAATTTGGTTATAATAGATTCATTGTCAAGTGAAAAGAAAATCTTTTTTTCCCTTTAAGACAATTTGTAATTTTCATCTCTTTTTAGACTTTCTGCACTACACTGTGTAGTCATATTGATTTATGCTCTGTATTTCATATTGACCCAAAAGGACACTGTCAAGGACTGCTTTAATCTATAATTAAAGGAGAAAGTCTCCAAAGCCATTCTCTAAGAAGTTAATTCCTAGCACCTTACCCGCTGCTCTTTCACAAATACCTTCCAATAATTTAAGGATGTACTTTACTCTTTTCAGTGTTTCTGTCAAAAGAGAAAAATCACGATGTAAAACACACTCCAAGTCATTTAAAATAACCTTTCACATTCATCTGCCCTCAGGTTTTGTTTGAGAATGCTGCTATTTGAAAAAGGCAAGTTCACTGTAAACCTTTCTTCTGTTTCTTCTGCTTCTCTCTTCTGTAAGGCAAGTGTTTTTCTGGATTTTGTTTCTATAAAAACCAATTTAAATTTCACAATCATGTTACTTTCATGATTTAAAAAAGAGCAGCAGTGATTACACAGTTGTTGTTGTTGTTGTTATGTGCCGTCGAGTCACTTGCGACTCATAGCGACCCTATGTACAACAGCCCTAAACTCCGCTCTGTCCTGTGCCAATCGCACTGTCTCCAACACTCCCATCCCAATTATCCCAGTCACTGAATCAATCCACCTCATAGAGGGCCTTCCTCTCCTGCGCTGTCCCTCCACCCTCTCAAGCATGACGTCCCTCTCTAAGGACCGGTCTCTCCTCACAACATGCCCAAAGTATATTATACGGAGCCTCAGAATCCTTGCCTCCAAGGAGCCACACAAAATCTGACTCTTAAAGAAAGAGCATTCTTAACTGGAGGATCCAAACTCCATACTCTGCCTAAAATCCTATGGTTAAATTATCTCATGCTAAACAAAGGTTTTTAGTTATATACAGCTATTTATTTTAAATTTAACATGTTAGCTTCCTAGTTATGTTTTTGTAGAGCTTATGAATCTCATATGACTTGTATTTTTCATTGGTTTATATGATTTGAGCTTACAGAGTTAAGTCAACCATGTAGAATTTTTCAGTAAAGCTATTGGTTGGTAACCAGAAGATCAGTGGTTCAGACCCACTAACCACTCTACAGAAGAAAGATGGGGGGGGGGGGATAGAGAAAGGTGTGGCCTTGTGCTTCCATAAAGATTTACGTGGAAACTATTCTGGGGGACCATTCTTTCTCTGTTCTGTAGAATTGCTGTGACTTGGAATCAACTTGGTAGCCATGACCTTAGTTTTTGTTTTTGATAACCTTGAAAAGAGTGCATTTAGTAGTATGAATTCCAAAAGTACATGCAAAAACTTGTTGGAAAAATTGAGAATTTAAGTATTTTTATAAATGTATACTCATCAGCAGTTTAACTAGAAGAAATGCAACACCAGCATTCCATACTGTCAACATCTTATTAATAACAATGTGTTCTTGTTCTTGTAGTTGTTGTTGTTGTTACGTGCCGTCGAGTCGCTTGGGACTCATAGGAACCCTATGTACAACTGCCCTAAACTCTGCTCTATCCTGTGCCAATCTCACTGCCTCTGACACACCCATTCCGATTATCCCAGCCACTGAATCAATCCACCTCATAGAGGGTCTTCCTCTCCTGCACTGTGCCTCCACCCTCCTAAGCATAATGTCCCCCTCTAAGGACTAGTCTCTCCTTACAACATGTCCAAATTATGTCAGACTAAGCCCCAGAATCCTTGCCTGCAAGGAGCAGCCCAGTTTAAGCCTCTCCAGGATGAATCTGTTTGTTTTCTTAGCAGTCCATGGTACACTCAATACTCTTCTCCAGCACCACAGCTCAAAGATATCAATTCCTCTTCTATCCTCCCTAGTCATTGTCCAACTCTCTGATGCATAACAAGTGATTGCACAGACCATGGCCTGTATCAGGGGCACCTTAGTCTCCAGAGTGACATCATTGCTCTTCAGTAAGTTGGAGAAGTCCCTAACAACAGACTTTCCCATCTCAATACGTCTTTTAATTTCCTGGCTGGTGCCAAGAGTATTGACTATGGAGCCAAGCTGACTAAAGTTGTTAACAGTCTCAATCTCTTCACCATCATCCTGATGCTCCCAATTGGTCCAGTGGTGAGAATCTTTGTCTTCTTGATATTGAGCCTCGATCCATATTGAAGGCTGCAGTCCTTGACCCTTTGCAGCAAGTGCTTTAAGTCCTCCTCCGTTTCAGCAAGCAGGGTTGTGTCTTCTGCATAATGCAGATTGTTGATAGATCTTCCACCAATCCTGACGCCACACTTCTCATAAAGCCCAGCCTCTCAGATAATCTGCTCTGCACACAGGTTGTAAAGGTATGGAGATAGGACACATCCCTGGGGTACACTCTTCCAAATTTTTAACTATGCAATGTTTCCTTGCTCTGTTCTGACGACTGCCTCCTGGTCCAAGTATAGGTTTCGCATTAGCACGATCAAGTGTTCTGGGATTCCCATTCTTCTCAGAGT